>NW_006408533.1:1233548-1350334 GCF_000296735.1 Chrysochloris asiatica | reverse complement strand
GATGCCTGTAGTCCCAAGCTTGCCCACCAGTGATGTATCCACCCTGGCTTTGGGGTGCCTCATTGTCTCCCTTCTTCTGTTTGTCTGTGTATTCTTTCGTTATCCCTATCGCCGCTGGATCTCCCCTCCTCGTGAACCAAACATTCGTGAACAACACAACTATGGCGAGGTCAAACCCCGACAGTCACCTTTACAGAAGCAGATTGCCACATCTTTCAATCACAGATTGGGGTTGACTTCTGTGCTAGCAGCCACGTGCTCCCACGGTTCCTGTTAACAGCAGCTGTTGTGGACCATCATGTTGGTTCTGACTCATGGCGATCCCATGTAGAAAGAAACACTTCATTGAGTCGTGTTGTTGCTGTTAGGTGCCATTGAGTCAGTTCTGACTCACAGTGGCCCTATGTACAACAGAACAAAACCCTGCCCGTTCCTGCATGATCCTCACAATTGTTATGTTTGGGTCCTTTATGAAGCCACTGTGTCAGTCCATCTCATTGATGGTCTTTCTCTTTCTCACTGACCCTCTACTTTCCCAAGCAACTTGTCCTTCTCCAGGCCACTGAGGACACAAGTGTGTGCTAGCACTTTATATACTCTCTTTAACCCTTGTAATAGGAGCCCTTGCTGTGCAGTGTTTCAGTTCTTGGCTGCTAACTTAAAGCTGGGCAGTTGAAACCCACCAGCCACTCCACAGAAGAAAGATGTGGCAGTCTACTACATGAAGATTCAGTCTAGGAAACATATGGGGCAGTTCTACTCTGCTCTATGTGGTCATTATGAGCCTGAATCAACTTGGCAGCCACGGGTAACCTCACTGTTGCTGTTACGTGCCGTTGAGTCAGTTCCCACCCATAGTGACCCTGTACAGGGTTTTCCAGGAGCAGCTGATGAACTTGAACCGCCGACCTTGTGGTTCAAACTGACTCTGCAGTCCAGTGCATTAGCCCACCTCACCATACCAGAACGACTGGTAATGTAGTGTTTGACGTGCTGCGTTGCTAACCTTAATGTCAGCAGTTTGAATCTACGAGTTGTTTCATGGGAGAAAGATGAGGTTCTCTTCTCCTGTAAGACTGACAGCCTCAGAAACCTTATAGAGGATTCCTGTGAGTCGGAACTGACTCCACGACACACAACTACCTACTACTACTATCCCTCCCTCCAACCTGTTAAAGACAGGTGATGGCATCCTTATTTCACCAATGAGAAGCTCGAATACATCAAGAGGTTTTGTAACTTGCTTGAAGCCACACAGCTAAGAGGGAAGAATCACAAATAGGTCAAAGTTCTTCCTTTTTACATTACTGTCTCCATAAAAAGAAAATTCTGCTCTCAGTCGTGTCATTAAATACTTGTAGACCTTAGATGTGCCATTTAATCTATAGAGGGTGAGGTGGGAGCAGGGGGAGGAATCCATACTCCAGTAAATACATTGTCATATTCTATGGGATATATGAAACTAGAGTAAAATTTGGGGCTAATTATTCTCATTCTACAGTGAATCTCGAAGGAGCTCTGCTAGCGTAGTGGTTGAGAATCAGGCTGCTAACCTCAAGGTCGGCAGTTCGAAACTACCAGCTGTTCCACGGGAGAAACATGAGGCTTTCTGCTCCCATAAAGAGTTACAGCCTCAGAAACCCTGTACAGGGTTGCTATGAGTCAGAGCCGACTCCATGGTACTTAACAACAACAACAACAGTGAATCGCAAGATGTAGATATCCTATAACAGATATAAGATTAGAATGAAATACAAAATAGAGATGGAAAGGAGCATGCAATGTCATTGTTATTGTTAAGTGCCATTTAGCTGGTTCTGACTCATAGTAACCCTGTGTAGGATTTCCAGAGAGCAGCTGGTGGGTTTGAACTGCCAACCTTGTGGTTCGCAGTCCAGTGCTGATCCTATAGAACCATACCAGGAATGTCAATGTTGTTAAGTGCCTTCAAGTTGGTTTTGACTCATAGCAACCCTGCATAGGGTTTCTGAGGTGTGGCTAGTGAACTTGAATTGCCAACCTTGCAGTTCAAATCAACTTTGCAGTCCAGTGCATTAACCCACAGTGTCACACCAGGAATTTTAATAAGAAGTCCAGATTCTGATTTAAAGGAGACTTTATGGCAGTAGGTTTGGTTTGGTTATGGAATTTAACCTTTCTAGTGCCTGGGTGCTAGGTTACATGTTTTCTAACATCCTTGAGCTCTAACATTCTATATTGCCATGTTGTGGTGAAGTACAGCTGAGTTGGTTCCAACTCAACGTGACCCTTTATAGGGTTTCTGAGGCGTGGCTGGTGAGTTTGAATCAGCAGCCTTGCAGTTCAAGCCAACCTGTAGTCCAGTGCTTACCCTATGGCGCCACATCAGGACCTTGAAATAATGTACAACAACAAAAAAAGTCACCAATGCTAGGCTTTCCCCCCCCAAGTTCTTTGAAATACATTTAATTCTATATTATAGTCACTAAACAGATGTCAACCGAGTTTAGATTACATACAAATACATACATTTTCCCGTGGATTCTATTTTCTCTCTGATGAAGGATAAACGGTTTAAAACATAATTCAGGTACACAGTTATGCCCACAGCAGGCGAAACAATCGATAGACACCGTAGGGTCCTGACCTAACTGATGCCTGTCATCATTTATTTATTTATTTATTTATTTTTGACTCTTTTCTATGTGTTACATGATGTGGCCTCAGAGTATTAAGTTTAACTCTAAAACATAGGAAACTCTTATTCTTTTTGTTTGTTTCAAGTTCAAAGTTCTCAGCTTAACGGAGCAACTGCTACGTCAGAGGATCATGACATTACTAATGTACTTAGTACTGGAGAATTGTAGAGATGTCTGTAAAAGACTCAGAGCAACAACTTTGGAGAAGGAGGGGGAAAATCTTAAATAAATACTTCCAAGTCTGTGTATACACATCTCCTAGAGAGAAGCAGAAGGACGCACAGCTAACATTTCTGGAGTGCCTTCTGGTTCCCAGGCACTTACAAGATGCTTCATAAAATGTTATTTCATTCAAAACTCACAAGTGCCATGGGGGAAGGCAGTTTAACACCAATAGTAACAATGTGGCTCAGAGGGCTTGGCAAACTTGTCCAAGGACTCAGACGGATTGCTGGAAGAGCTGGATTTGGAATGGACTTGCCTTCTGGTAGCGTAGTGGTTACGAATCAGGCTGGAAACCTCAGGGTCAGCAGTTCGAAAATACCAGCTGTTCCGCGGGAGAAAGATGAGGCTTTCTGCTCCCATAAAGATTTACAAACTCGGAAACCCTGTACAGGGTCGCTATGAGTCGGAACCGACTCCATGGCACATAACAACAACAACAACAACTCTCTTCTATGCCCTATTTTTAATGTCAGGTAGACAAATAGCTTTGAATTCTCACGTGCGGTCCAATTGGCTAGCTCTAAATGGTTATTAGTTGCTTCATTTAACATTATCTAAAATCAAAATGCTGTAAAGAACAAAATACATGAAAGCAGTAATGAGAATCAGAGTGATAAATACCACTGCATATTCTCCAATAGCAAAGTCATTATTTTGGTAGGCAAGAGCATTAGTAACGAAAAAGTGCACAAGCGGCATTGATAGTATCTCAGAACAAGAAGCGGGATAAACATCTCATATTTACCAATTTCATACAGACACACATGCTGGATCTCTCTCTGGTCTACCGCAAGTTCCAGAGCAGTGTGGAAAGATGTCAAGGCACTGTTGATTTGACACTGTGGGGGAAAAAAGAAAGTAAAGTTATGGGCTAAGGTCTATCATTAACCTTACAATCAGCACAATTCAATATGGTCTTCTTCCTTGTTATTTTAAGCAGAAAAACAGACCTCCTTCTAATAACCTCCCTTTTGCTTAGACAGTAGACTCCACTGTGGGGTCCAGATCTGCCTTCTCCTACCACACTCTTCATATTTCTACTGTAGAACTTGTTGTACTACGTAATTGCTTGCTAATCAAATTCCTTATTACAAGTTCTAAATGGCCAAGAACTAAATTTCCTCCACCTTCATATACCTAACCTGGCAAAACACCTGCCACAGAAAGATTTTCCATCTGTTTTAATTTAGTCAGTGAATTTTCTCCAATGGGACACACACACTCTCCACTGTGCAGTTTAGAGTTTGGTTGTCTATCCCAGGATACTGTTCTCCAATAGCTTCTGGCCACCAACTGTCTCCTCCCAACAATTGAGAAATTCTCTGAAGATCCAGATGACATTTCTGACATTTGCTTTCATCTAATGGTATCTAGAACCCAACAGACTCTCAACAGACTTTCTTTTTACTAAAAATCTCTTTCAAAGTCTACCAAGCTGGCAATGAAAACACGTGATAAGAGAACCTAAAAATCATCACCAGGATGACAAGGGTTCGAGGAGATGCTAGTAAGGTACCAATCCACTACTCATCTGTGGTTTGTTGAACTGTGGAGGCTTTCACTTTGCTGAGATGCCACTAGTTCTTCAAATATGAGCAGAATTACCCATTGTACACAGGTTTCAATGGAACTTATAGACTAAGATAGATTCGGAAGAAAGACCTGTCCATTTACTTCAGAAAATCAGTGGAAACCCTATGAATCACAATAGAATATTGTCTGGCATAGTTCTGGACAAGGAACCCCTAGGTTGGAAGGCACTTAAATTACACAGTGGCAGTGACAGCTTACTGATACAAACAGACCAACATGATGAAGACAGTATAGGACCAGACATTCTGTACATGGGGTCACCATGAGTCGTTGCTGACACCCCAGCCACTAATAACAATAACAAGGCATTGATAGGTGTTAAATATCATGTATTGATAATAATTACAAATCTTAATCAACCCAAGACTAGAGAGAACCTTTTAACCAGGAGCTTTCCTTTCTTTCTGGCCACCTGGGGCCATAGCCACTCCTCTTGTCCAGATACTCTGGGCTTAGGTTTTTCCTTCCATTCCTCTTCTCTGTGCTCCCCTGTTTTCTCCTATGGTCCTCCCAACTGCCTCTTTCCTCCATAGCCAGCTAGCCTAGGGCACAAAGGGTATTGAAAGAGAAGCTGCAAACTTCCCTGAGGATCAGCAACACCCTGCTTTGCTTCCTCAGCTTCTTTAACCCCACACCATCTCTGTAGGAAGCTCTGGAACACAAATGTAATCCTGAGTCAGCAATGGCATCTCAGAACAGTCTGTGACTGGGGCACTGTAAGCCAAATGATTCATGAATCAAGGTCAAGGCTGGATCGATACCCGCTCATGCCCAAAGCAACAGAAGTTGACTAGGTAGCCACAGATGATGTCATTCATTCCTGTTCTCAAATAGCTCAAAATCTATCTGGAGGGTTGTTGTTGTTATTGTTGTTGTTAAGTGCCATTGAGTTGGTTCTGATCATAGCAACCCTGTATAGGGTTTCTGAGGAGCGGCTGGTGAGCTTGAACTGCCAATCTTGTAGTTCATACCAACCTTGCAGTCTAGCGAATTAACCCACAGCACCACACCAGGACTCCATTTGGAGGGTAGCACACAGGAAGGAAGATGAGGCATGCCCACAGCTCTGAAGTCATTTATACTGGTTGTAAGTACGGAGCCAAAATCCCAAAACTTATCAATTACTCAATCTTTTATGAAGAGTATGTGTGTGTGTGTGTAGAGCTCATAACTCCTTCCTTTCCATCTCTAACTCTCCCTCTCTGGATCAACAGTCCTTTTCCTGCACCATTTGTGAACTTGACTTAGTTTATATACACAGAAACAGCAGCCATAGGGTTCTACTGTGAATGCATCTAACCATTTGCTAAATTAATGGTCCTCAGTTACCAAAAAGAAGAATTAGCTCCATCTGCTAATTCTATTCACAGTTTAATTTTTAAACACATAAATATACCCTGGCATGAAGAGAATCTGGAAAGTGGATGGTTGTTAGGTGCCACCCAGACAGTTCCAACTCATAGTGACCTTATGCACAACAGAAGGACACACTGCCTGGTCTTGCAGCCACTATAAAACCATTAAATCAAGAGTCAGACATTACAGAGTTGGCTTTGGCTCGTAAATTGTGAACTGACTTGCCATGCCACAAACTCACTTAAAGCCTTGGTTTTCTCACTTGTGAAATGAGAAAAAATGTTGGCTAGTTTTATCTACTGTACTTCCAAAGCAAGCCACAAAGAAGTAAGTCCTTGCCAAATTAAATGTTGTTCTTTGTAGGGGGAAGAAGAGGAGAGGAATATTGCGTAAGGGGCACTGAGCTGTTATGGGTGATGAAGAAATTTAAAACAGAATGGTGATAGTTACACAATATGGTGGATGTACTTAATGTCACTGAATTGTATGTGTAAAAATGGTGTAAATGGCAAATGCTGTGTATATATGAGGGAGCTTCAGAGAACCAGGGACAAATCACATTATCTTTTCATGCCATTTTTCCATAAACACTGTGAAGCTCCCTTGTGTATGGCTATGTGTGAGGAGGCTATGAAAAGTTTATGAAAAGGCAATGGAATTGTTCCCACAAAGTTTTTGAATCCAAATATTTATATCATGGGCTATATATGTGTACACACACATATACCTTGTGGTTTGCAATCTAGTGCTAACTGCAAAGTTAGTGGTTTGAATCTACCAGCTGCTCCATGGGAGAAAGATGAGGCTCACAAAGATTTAAAGCCTTGGAAAAGCTACACGGCACTTAACAACTATCTATATCTATATAGATATATAGAGAGTGTGTGTGTGTGTCCTGGTGTGGCGCTGTAGGATAAGCACTCGAACACAAGGTCGGTTTGAACCACAAGGTAGATGGTTCAGATTCAGTGCTTATAAAATATAAACTAATTTCACCATAATAGAAATACTTCTAAGTAGCTTTTTCTTTTTTTTAAAGCATGACTTGGAGCCACTGCAGTTACACTACAGAAAGAGGGTCTGTTTCTCCACCTATCCAAGACCTTCCTCTCAACAAAATGAGTAATTTTCTTCTGATAAGTCATACATATTTCTTAAGAGGTTCCTTCCTAGGCATTTCAGAATGCAAACTTCTGGCAATTGTACAAGGTTTTTGTTCCTCCAGTCTATTCTCCGGGTGTTCCTGGCATCTGCAGGAAAGCTTGCAGTGTTTGTAACTTGGTTTTATATGTTAGTTTATTATCGTCATAAGAGTTTTCATGGCTTTTTGGCTTGTTTTCAGTTTTCTCTTGGAGCTTAAGAGAAACATTCAAATCATTTTTAAACAATGGCAACTTTGTTTCATCCTTTACAGTATGCATTCTAACCAGTTACTAGGCTAAGACAATCAGTTTAACTACGGAATAATAACAGTCATAGCCTGACTGCTTGTTTTACTCCTGTCTTTAATGAGGTCGCTTCTCGTGGTCACCATTGAATAGGGTTTACTGCAGGTTTTTGGTAGATGCCATTTTTTTTTTTCTTAAATGTTTTATTGTGAATTATGTGATAGTTTACATGGGAGAACATTAGTTTTACATTCATCCTATCGTATATCTTTTCATTGCCATGGTTGCAATCCCCTCCATGCATCATCAAACAACCAGAGGATATACCCTGCAAGCCTGCTCCCCCTTGCCCCCCAGTCATCAACACACAGCTCCTCTCCCTCTCTGGATCTGAAGTCCCCAGCTGCTCCATCTCTCCACGTCATCATCTCTGCCTCCATCTCAGGCATCACTGCTTCTCTGGGTAGGGTCCCGCTCTCTGCTCTTCTCCCTTGATGCTCAGCTCCACTCCTAGACTGAAAAGTTAATCATTCCCCTCCTTGCTACAAAACGTCTACCTTTACATTTCCAACCCTCACAATCAGTCCTGATAACAATTATTCACTATTGTATCACAAGAGCCTCATCTGCATTTCATTTCACCAGCCCCGCCTAGGCAGATTGAATACTACTCACTGGAGATTCTACCTTCCTCCAGGACCTCTGGATCTAGGTTCCCTCTTGAAAGCTTGTAAGCCAGTCACTTCTTGCCTTTGTAGCACCCCGCCCCCCATTTTGGGTAACCAATGTCCAAGTTGCCCATCCCTGTCTACTCTGTGTGTGGAGGGGGTGGGAATGATTCTTGCTATAAGGACTTGTTCCCTCTTTTGAGCTACTGCTTCCAAAGGTGTAGGTCAAGTTCATCAAATTGTATGAGAATACTTTTTTTTTCTTCTTCTTCTTCTTTTTACTTCTGGTTGAGCTCTGATCATCCAGTCACTGAAGCCAGGATAAGTGGGTATTATCTGCAAGTGTGGGTGTTCTTATGCATATGTCCTCAGTATGCCATTTTTATCAAATGAAGAAATTTCCTTCTATTTCTAATTTGCTAAAAATTCATTGGTTTTTAAAAAATCTGGATTGGGCAGTATATTTTATTAATAATAATATCATTTGGGTATCTGTTGCTATGCAAGGTCGGTGGTTCAAACTTACCAATTGCCCTTCAAGAACCCTATACAGGGTCACTATGAGTAGGCACTTAAAAACAATCTATTGATAGGATTATGTGGTTTTATGACTTCTTTTCTTAATGCAGGAAATAATAGGAACACATTTCCTGATACGGAACCAATCTTGCCTTTTTGGAATAAACCATAAAACACCCCACATGGGTTAGAGTAGAATCGGTCCACAGGGTTTTCTTAGCTAACATCCATGGAAGCAGATTGTTAGGTCTTTTAAAAACTCTGTAGCACTTCTGGATAGATTTGAATCACAAACCTTTAGGATAGAAGTCAAATGCAAACCGTTTGTGCCATCTAGGGCCCTAGCAGGTCCTGGCGTGGCATTTAAACAGTACACTGCTGGACTTGGTTTGCTAAAATTTATTTAGAATTTCTATATTCAGAATAGGTTCACCTATACTATCCTGTTTATGTGCTCTCTGTCATGAATTTTAGTATCAGAATAATGCCAGACTTATAGAACGAGTTGAAGATATTTTCATATTTTTCTATGCCCTGGAACTATGTAAATAAGTAGTTCACTTTAAAGCCGTACCTTCCCAGCAAATGCTTAATTTTCTGTTTTAAATCACCATAATTTAAATTTTTTTCTTAACGGGCACACAATGTACCAAGTAATATTAAACTTAAGTCAACAGTATCAAATTTCAGAGCCAGCTTTATAACCAACAGGATTTTAGACCCTAGGAAATAATTTGTTTTGTTTATACTCTCAGGGGATGTTGAAATGAATGAATTCATATAAATAAACTGCTCTTAAGAAAGGTACTTCGTCTTTAAAATTAGATGCATAGCAGTACACAGTATTAATCACACGGCAAATAAATCACAACGCTGTTTTCATCATTCAGAACAAGCTCTGGCAGGAAGGGGCAATTAAACATCTCACAAAATGTTTCTGACCCACCAGAAGAAATTCCATGTTTTATCTAGTAGGCATAATTGAGATCTGTAAGTTAAGCTCTGCCACAAATACACAAGTATGTACTCTTGCCTAAAACCCAAACAAACATACGCACGTTCATGGGAATAAGAGGGTAGAATAAACATGAAACGTGCAATGTGAAGGCAGGGAGTGACTTACAGGGAGCACATTATCCCCCATTTTTAAAATGAAAGTTTCCTCCTTATTTCAGTATTAATAAATATTTTAAAGTCCTTTGTAAAGATCGCAAAGCACAAATAAAAGAAGACACCAGGGTACACATTTGTTTTCAGAGCCAGCACATAAAGCCTGGCATATATTCTTGCTACATTTTGCTCTACTCAAAGAATTTCGCTAGCTATATCAAGCTGGGAGGGTCCACTAAATGCAGCTAGCACTTAGCAAAGGATCCATTTTGAGAATTATGAAAGAAGTGGAAATGGAAACAAGGTAAAATGCTTTGGGGGACTTGGCTCAGACTAGAGTACCAAAGGGACATCAAGTTCCAGACTTCTCTAAATCTGTAATTTAGGACTTGGCTTCCCAAGCAAGCAGTTTCTTTTTGTACTGCCTCCAGTTTTATTTAACATGAAATGATGAAAATCGCTCATACATAGGTCTCAGTTCTGACCTGCATTAAAATACTGTTTGTATAACTCCATTCTTCCAGACAGAACACTAGAGAGGAGTTAGGCATTACAGTGGCAAATTGAAGAACACAACAGTCTCTGTAGACCAAGGTGCTGGGGAAGATTGTTTCAGGCCTATAGCTCCAACGTGCATTTGCTTTTGAGAATATTTAAATCTACTAGCTAGTTAGCAGAACATGACAAAAGTCTACACATGTGTAGGCATATTTGTTAGATACAGGCAAACTTGATGAGAGTTAAAAAAAAAAAAAAAAGGTTAGTACTTATCAAATAGAGTACATGTGAGTATGCGTGTGTACGTGTATTAAACAGAGAGAGAGGAATGAAGGGCCAAGAGCTATCTAATACCCAAGAGACCCCGGGGTATTAAATATTCCCATTGCCACTGAGTCCATTTAGACTCATAGAGGCCCTGTAGAACAGAGAACTGCCCCAAAGGGTTTCCAACACTGTAATCTTTATGGGGTCTTGGTGTGGCACCGGAGGATAAGCACTAGACCTTATGGTTGGTTTGAACCCGCTGCTCCCCAGAAACCCTATACAGGGTTGTTATCATTTGGAATCGGCACTGAACAACAACAACGATAATCTTTATGGAAACAGACTGTCACATCTTTCTAATACAACGTGGTTGGTGGGTTTGAACCACCAACCTTTTGGTTAGTAGTCAAGTGCTTAACTTGTGGCACCAGGGTTCTTTGGGTATTAAATATACATGAGTTTACATCTGTAGTACTGTAGAATAAGTAATGGATTGTTAACTGCAAACTCAACAATTGATCCTCAGAAACCCTGTACAGCGTTGCTAGAAGTTGGGACCAACTCGACAGCACTCAACAACAACAAATATCCCAAAGCACTAAATAGTCCAAATTTTAAATATATTTGAAAATATTCATCAGGTCTTCAATTGACCTGGTACTTGCGGCGGCCATTCTGGTACCATGTATTCTCTGCCCAAGAAACAGAAACCACGGCTGGTCATCAGTTTGGTGGTGCTGAACAGAAGTGCCCATCCCTGAGGGTCTCTAATACAGCAAGAGTGTGGTCTCTATCCTCTCTAAGCACACCATCTGTGAGGAAGGTTCTGTGATTCCAACAGTGTGGTCCTCCTGCCCTGAGAGTGGGAATGATACTTCTCACTGTATGTTTGAAACTGATTTCGTAAACTGTGAGCTTTGAGCCTGTCTTAATTTAGTCTATGAGTCTTTCTCTGCTTTGACCTCTGGCAGAGTTGCCCAGTAGTTCTGCCTGGAGCCTGCAATGGTACCAGCAGCACCCATATAAAAAGAGCAAAATGCCCTATGAAGAGACATAAACTGGCACCGCCAGTTGGCAGGGATCTCCTTGTTTGGGGGGACACATCCATTCCCTCTCCACTGTCAAATCTGTTTTAGGAATTTGAAGCGTCCTGCTTCTCTGGAAGGCATCTCTGATCCAAGCTGTAAAATCACAGTACCTCAGCCCCCTTGGAATCCAGCCCTGCAGTTTTTCTTATGGGTGATGGGGATGGGCAGGCTAGATGTCTGCATGCCTGCTTGTATACATGCATAGGTGTGTGTAAGTATATATTTCAATGGGTGTGTACCCAGGGTGGTGCAAATAGTTAATTCCCAAAAGGTTGGGAGTTTGAGTCAATTCAGAGGTACCTCAGAAGACTTGGTGATATACTTTCAAAAAATCAGCCCTTGAAAATGCTATAGCATACAGCTGTAATCTGACACACATATGGCCACCATGAGCTGGAGACGACTCAATGGTAACTGGTTGATTTTGGTGCCTGTATGGTGTGGTGGTTACAAATCAGGCTGCGAACCTTAAGGTCAGCAGTTCGAAACTACCAGCCACTCCGCGGGAGAAAGATGAGGCTTTCTGCTCTCATAAAGATTTATAGCCTCGGAAACCCTGCACAGGGTTTCTATGGGTCGGAACCAACTCAACGGCACTTAACAACAACAACATGGTGTGTCTCAGAGTCCTGGTGTAGCACTGTGGGTTAATGTGCTGGACTGCAAAGGATGTTTGAACCACAAGGTCAGTGGCTCAAGCTCATCAGCTGCTCAAGCTCACCAGGGTTGTTATGAGTTGGAACCGACTTGATGGCACTTAACAACAACAATAGTGTGTTTCAACTAGTTTCTCTTCAATTCAATGCAGCAATACTAGAGCATGCACCTCAAGGCTTTTATTAATTTACATATGTAACAACAGTCTCTATAAGGGACTATTTCTTCTACCTTTTTCAACACTGAACTTTAAAATTTTTTCTTTTAAGCATACTCTGATTTTTATTTCCTCAAATACACACATGATAATATAGTAGCAATCATTTATTGACCATCTCACATGGCAGGCCGGTCACTAGGTAATTTCACTTGATATTCACAACAAGGTATTAGTAACCATATCAAATTCACATATGCAAAAAACAAGATTCTGAAAACACTTTTAGTCTAATTTTGTCAAGAGGGACCAGTTGCCGGAGAAGGGGATCATGTTTGGTAAGGTGAAGGATCAGAGAAGAAGAGGAAGACCCCCAGCAAGATGGATTAGCAAAGTGGCAGCATCAATGGGCTCAGGCGTGGCAACAATTGTAAGGTTGGCCCAGGACCAGGCAGTGTTTCATTCTGTTGTGCACAGGGTCACTATTAGTTGGTACGGACTCAATGACACCTAACAACAACAGCCTACTTTTACAACTTGAGCAAAGTAAACAATGCCACTAAAATGAGCACAGGAGAAACAGATGTTTGTTCTAAAGAATCTGACATACATAATTTGGCAACAACTCTAGCAACAACTCAAAAAAGAATGATGTATGGTCATATATGTGTGTATATAGGCACAGATGTGTATCGGCAGTACAGGTGTGTACCTATATGTGCACAGATAGAAGTGTCTATATGTTTGTGTACATACAGATGTGTGTGTCCTTGCATATATATTCAAAAGGACATAGCTATGGACACTTCTGAGATATAACCACAAACTACGAGAAAGGTCTTCTGGTTTTGAGGGCTTAGGACCATCTTAGTCTCAAGGGACAACTCAGTCAACTGGTATAATATAGTACACCAGTTCATGTTCTGTGTCCTGCAGTAACTGCAACCTACAAGCTTTAAAAATGCCTCTGAGTGGACTCGAACCTCCAACCTTTTGGTTGGAAGCTTAGTGTGTTAACCATTTGTACCATCCAGCAATTCCTAATGGGTTTAAACCAAATCCACTGCTATCAAGTTGGTTCTGACTCATAGTGATCCTATAGGATAAAGTAGAATTGCCCCATAGGGTCTCCAAGACTATAAATCTTTATGGAAGCAGGCTGCCACATCTTTCTCCTGAGGAGTGGTGGGTAGGTTTGTAATTACACCACCAGAGCTCCTTATTAATGGGATCAGTAGTTGTTTTTCAGCACCTCAACAGAAAAGGACAGCAGCAATCCCATTGGCAAATGAATTCTATAACCAAATCCACCAGTGAATAAGATTCCCTTGCTATTAATAGTTATGCACATGATTTAACCCATGTTGGGACAAAATTTGCAATGAGAATGTTTTAAAATAGGATTTGCAACACATTTTTGACTCATTAGGATAAAATTTGCAATGAAAAAAATGCTTTAAAATGAAATTTACAAGTCAGACACGAGTCAATCTAAACAAGGAAGGAATACTTGATAAACCCTGACGTACAGTCAGCAGTTCGAAACTACGAGCTGTTCCTCGTAGCATAGTGGTTACGAATTGGGCTGCTAATCTCAAGGTTGGCCGTTCGAAACTACCAGCTGTTCTGTAGGAGAAAGACAAGGTTTTCTGCTCCCATAAAGATTTGCAGCCTCAGAAACCCTGTGCAGGGTCACTATGAGTTGGAACCGACTCCACGATACTTAACAACAACAACAATGGTCAGCAGTTCGAAACTACCAGCTGTTCTGTGGGAGAAAGATGAGGCTTTCTGCTCCCGTAAAGATTTACAGCCTCAGAAACCCTATGCAGGCTGGCTATGAGTTGGAACTGACTCCACGGCACATAACAACAACAACAAATGTTACATTATGTAATGCTGACCGCAATTCAAAATGGCAGATATTGTTCATCTCTTTCAGATGGAGACCCAGGCTTATCAGGCCAGGAGGTAGAAGATCCCATGTGAACTGAGCCAGAAGCTTTTCCCAGTATACCAAATTGTCTTAAAATTCTATAAAAGGAATTTGTATGAACAATGACACTAAACTTGAAAAAAAAATAAAGATGCCAGCAACTAATTAAAAAGAGCAGTGAAGAGGTTAATGAAAACAATTTAACTCAGAAAAACGAAAACCATGGACACAGAATACACTATTCTACAAACAGTCATAATTCTCAAGAATTCAAGATAAAGAGATACGCCTGGGAAACAAATGGAGATGATATGAGATGCAGAGAGACTGATATGAGAGAAGCAAATTAAAGCCATAATCAGGAAACTAATTTTCCAAAGTTCTTCCTGAATTGAGTGACATTATCTGTAAAGGATGCCAAGTGGACAAGCTGCTATGTGAGTGTGCTTTTCCCCCCAAAGAGAAACAAAAGATAACACCAAAATTAGGTTCCTAAGATATTAAGGTTTCAAATGAAAACCAGGAGATATGTTTTCAAATGTGAAAATGAGATTTCATATGCAGCTAAAAGTTGGACAATGAATAAGGAAGACTGTAGAAGAATGGATATATTTGAGTTGTGGTGTTAGAGAAGAATATTAAAAGTGCCATGGAGTGTCAGAAGAAAAAGCAAATCTGTGTTGGAAGAAATACACGCCAGATGTTCCTTAGAAGCCTGTATGGCGAGACTTCATCTTTCATATTTCAGACATATTATCAGGACTATCTCCAGTACCTGGAGAAGGACATCATGCTTAGTAAAGTGGAAAGTCAGTGAAAAAGAGGAAGACCCTCAATGAAATGGATTAGTACAGTGGCAACAGCAATGGGTTCAAACACTGCACCAATTGTGAGGATGGCAAAGGACCAGACAGCATTTTATTCTGTCGTGCCCAGGGTCACTATGAGTGGGAGCCAACTTGATGGCACCTAACAACAATTTTCCACCAACAGAAGGGCTTGGTGGAAAATCTACACAAAATAATAAAAATAAATAATCTCAGGTAGTTAGTTTTGAAGACTAAAGAACCATAAAAAAAAGTATAGCAGTTTTACTGAGGTATGTTCACATACCAGAAAATCCACGCTTTTACAGTGTACAATTATGTGGTTTTTCGTGTATTCACAGAACCATAAAATTTGAAAGCTGGGAGAAACCTTAACATATTCTAGCCTAGTGCTTCTGAATGTGTGTTCTACCAAACATTACCAGTCCCACAGACTACTTAAACACTGGATAAACACTGCATATCCACATACTCATCTCCTCCATGAAGGATCACAATGTAAAACTAAAGTCCCTGAGAGATCCTGCATACAAAAATCCCCTATCCCCCAAACCAAACCCACAGCCACTGAGTCAATATTCCAGCTCATACCTACACTAAAGGACTACTCCTTAGGAAGTAGACAGTCTTCTCTTTCCCCTGCAGGGCAGCTGGAAACCCCTGATCTTACAGCTAGCAAGCCAACACTAACCCCACCATGCCTCCACGATTCCTTAAAGAAATCCCAGGATATCCCAATTTACCTGACTCTGGAACTTCTTTCGTGATACACAGCTCAATAGTCTATCAAATCAGTGTTTCAAGACAGACGTTTGCAAAACTAAATATTCAAACCCTCACATGTTCTAGGTAAAGAAACTGGGAGAAAGTCAGCTGCTTGATTGAGGTCTAAAGCCCTGTGAAATTGTTCACGGTGTAAAAAGTAGAAAGTATTTTCACTGTTTATGACAGTGCCAAAACCCCAAACCAGATTTCCAGATTTCTAGTGCAATGTTCTTTCCGTAACACTACATACCAAACACTGAAGCGCTGAAGCTGTATGTCACCAAATTCCACAACTAACAACTTCTTTACCAGAAACCACAGATAAATGAGCAAGAGAGAAAACAAAGAAATGCACAGACTTCAGCCATCAGTGTACTCAAACATTAAGGAGTTGACAGTCATAAAGAAAACCAGAATTTCAATAGTACGTGTTCACAGAAATATTTCAGACAGAGTAAGTCAAAGAAAAGTTTCCTGTAACCAGACCAGGCCTCATCAGTCAGTTCTCAATGGGAGACCACTGTATACTGACTAGCATTAGAAAAGAGAATGATGCTGCTGACTGTAAAGATATGTGCACCTAATGCTTAAAATAGCTTTAGAAAACAAGTAAATCACTGTTGTTGCTAGTTGCCACTGAGTCAATTCTGTGTCAAAATCCCATATGTGCAGCATAGAACCACTCCGGAGAGTTTTCAAAGTTGTTGCCTTTCAGAAGCACATTGTCAGGCTTTATTTCTGAGGCATTGCAGAGGTTTGAACTGCCAACATTTTGGTTAATATTGTTGTTGTAGGTGTTGTTGAATCAGCTTAGACTCACAGCGACTCTATGCACAACAGAATGAACTACTGCTCGGTCCTACACCATCTTCACACTTGTCACATTAAAGAAGTCTTGTGCAGTAAATTTGCCTAATGCAATATATCTTGATTTCTTGACTGATGCTTCCATGAGCGTTGATTGTGGACCCAAGGAAAATAAAGTCTTTCACAATTTCAATCTTTTCTCCATTTATGTTGCTGTTTACTGGTCTAGTTGTGAGGACTTCTGCTTTCTTGACATTGAGGTGCAAGCCGTAATGAAGGCTTTGATCTTCATCAGTATTTTAAAACCGCTTCACTTTCAGCAAGCAAGGTTGCTTATTGCAGGCTAGTAATGAGTCTTCCTCCAATCCTGATGCCATGTTCTTCATGTAATTTAGCTTCTCAGATAATTTGCTCAGCATACAGACTGAATAGGGTGAAAAGATACAATCCTGGTATATTCTTTTCCTGATTTTAAACCATTCACTATCACCTTGTTCTGTTCAAATGACTGCCTCTTGGTCTGTGAACACTTTCCTCATGAGCACAATTGAGTGTTCTGGACTACCCATTATTTGTAATGTTATCCATAGTTTGTCATGATTTACACAGTCAAATGCCTCTGTATAGTCAATAAAGCACAAGTAAACATCTTTCTGGTATTCTCTGCTTCTGCCCAGATCCATCTGACATCAGCAATGACATCCTCATTCTATGTCCTATTCTGAATCCAGCTTGTATTTCTCGTAGCTTCATGTCCATATACTGCTGCAATCATTTTTGAATTATCTTAAGTAAAATTTTACTTGCATGTAATATTAATGATATTGTTATATGATTTCTGAATTCCGTTGGGTCACCTTTCTTTGGAATGGGCACAAATATGGATCTCTTACAATGAGTTGGCCAGGTTGCTGTCTTCCGAATGTCTTGGTATAGAGGAATGAGGGTTTGTTGAAGTATTTCAATAAGTATTTTGTCAATTCCTGGAGCCTTGTTCTTCACCAATGCTTCCAGTTCATCTTGGACTTCTTAAATACCACCGGTTCTTGATAATATGCTACCTCTTGACATGGCTGAACATTGAACATTCATTTCTTTTTGGTACTGTGACTCTGTATTCCTTCCATTTTCTTTTGATGCTTTCTGAAACATTCAGTAGTTTGCCTATGTTGTTGTCAGGTGCCATCGAGTCAGAACCGACTCAGTGACCCCATGCACAGCAGAACGAAACAATGTCCGATCCTGGGCCAAACTCACTACCACCGCCACACTTGACGCCATCAATGATGCCACCTGGCTGATCCATCTCGTTGGGGTCTTCCTCTTTTTCTCTGACCCTCCACCCTACCCAGCATGACATCCTTCTCCAACGACTGTTCTCTCCGGACAATGTGTCCAAAGTATGAGAGACGAAGCCTAGCCATCTTGGCCTCCAAAGAGCACTCTGGTTGTACTTCTTCCAAAACAGATCTATTGGTTCTTTTGGCAGTCCATGGCACTTTCCTATTTTGCCTATGGAGTCCATGAATATTGCAAGTCTAGGCTTGAATGTTGGTTTCAGTTCTTTCAGCTTGAGAAATGCTGAGCGTGTTCTCCCCTTTTGATTTTCTAACTCCAGATCTTTTATCATTTGATTATAATACTTGACTTTGCCTTCTTGAGCTGCCCTTTGAAATGTTCTCTTCAGCCTTTTTGCCTCCTCATTTCTTTAATTCACTTTAACTTCTCTATGCTCAAGAGCAAGTTTCAGAGTCGCTTCTGTCATCCATTTGGGTCTTTTTTACCCTCTGTCTTTTTAATGGCCTTTCGCTTTCTTCTTGGACGATATTCTTTAAAAAAAAAACAACAACTTTTCTACATGATAGTCCTGATGTCATACCACAGCTCTTCTGTTTTTTGGTCATTCATGTCTAATGCATCAATTCTGTTCTTGAGATGGTTTCCAAATTCAGTTGTGTTGTGTTCAAGGTCCCATTTGGGCTCTCATAGACTTGTTTTAATTTTCTTCAGCTTCAGCCTGAACATGCATGTGAGCAATTGATGATCTGTTCCACAGTTTGTCCTGGTTTTATTTTGGCTGAAGATAGGGAACTTTTCTACCTTCTCTTCCATCACATATAGTCAATTTGATTCCTGTGTATTGATTCCAGCAATTCCAACTCATGAGGTACATGTGCACAGTTGCCTTTATGTTTAAAGTTGCTTGAAACTATTTTTTCAATGAATAAGTTGTTGGTCTTGAAAATTCTATCATGCTTTCTCTAGTATCATTTCTATCATCAAGGCTATATTTTCCAACTACTAAACCTTTCTCTTTGTTTCCAACTTTCACATTCCAATCACCAGCAATTATAAGTGCATTTTTTAAATGTTTTATTGTGAATTATTGATAGTTTACATGGGAGAACATTAGTTTTACATTTATCCTATCGTATATCATTTCATTGCCATGGTTACAATCTCCTTCATGCATCATCAACCAACCAAAGGGTATAACCCTGCAAGCCTGCCCCCCAGTCATCAGCACACAGCCCTTCTCCCTCTCTGGGTCTAGAGTTCCCAGCCGCTCCATCTCTCCATGTCATTGTTTCTGCCTTCATCTCTGGCGTCATTGTTTCTCTGGGTAGGGTCCCGCACTCCGCTCTTCTCCCTTGATGGTCCCAGAGTATAAGTGCATTTTGACTTTATGTTTTATCAGTTTCTGACTGAAGGGGTTGGTAGATTTCTTCAATTTCATCATCATTGGCTTTAGTGGTTGATTATAAATTTAAATAATAGTTATTAACTGGTCTTCCTTGTAGGCTTGTGGACATTATCCTCTCACAGACAGCACTGTACTTCTAGATTTTGAAATGTTCTTTTTGAAGATGAATGCGATGTTTCCGGAATAATAAACCATATGACTGTTGGATTCAAAATGGCCAATACCAGTCCAGTAGGCTCCCTAACCCACCAGCTGCTCTCAGAAACCCTATACAGGGTTGCTATGAGTTGGAACTGACTCGAAGGCACAAAACAATGCCTAGGATATATATCAATCTCCATGCATTCTATTTCATTTTTGACAAGTTCCAAGTTTTCTAGATTCATTCTTCGTATATCCTATGCTCCATTTATTAATGGATGTCTGCAGCAGTTTCTCCTCATTTTGAGTTGTCTCATCAGCAAATGAAGGTCTTGAAGGCTTTGCTCCATTCATGCCATTATTGTCAACTCTACTTTGAGAAGGTAGCTCTCCCCCAGTTATATTTTGAGTGCCTTCCAACCTGAGGGCCTCATCTTCTGACTATCTGACAATGCTCAGTTGCAATTCATGTTTTCATCTTCAGACATTATATCTGACAATGTTCTGTTGCTATTTGTAAGGTTTTCAGTGACTAATCATTCAGAAGTAGTCCACCTCTCCTTATTCTGCTTTCATCTGGAAACTGTTGACACCTGTCCACCTTAGGGGACTCTGCTGGTATTTACTATACCTATGGCATAGCTCTTAGGTATCTTAAATACCAGCAGAGTCCCCTAAGATGGACAGGTGTCAACAGTTTCCAGATGAAGGCAGATTAAGGCGGTAGACTACTTCTGAATGATTAATCACTTAAGATTCCTATGGCATAGCTCTTGGAGTCCTGGTGTGGTGCTGTGGGCTAATGTGTCAGACAGCAAAGTCGTTAGAACTGCAAAGTCGGTGGTTCAAGCTCACCAGCTGCTCCTTGGAAACCCTATACAGGGTCGTTATGGGTCAGAATCCACTCGACGGCACTTAACAACAACAACAACATGGCATAGCTCTTAGCATCACAGCACAATACTCAAGCCAACAGAATATGACAAATGGACAGGTGAGTGGTATAGTTAGTGGTCAAGCACAAACTGTTTGCTCCACTCAAGAGTCTAAGTAAAACACCAAGATCACCTTTTCAATCTAATATCATGAAAAAGCGTATTCAAAAATATGTCAGCAAAAATGGAAACAGACTACAAAAGAGTGACAATAAACATAAACTTAAAAGGCAATGAAAAACAATATACATGTATTATATATGAACAAACTAAATTCCCTTCAGAGAAAGATGATCTTGTGATTGGATTGAGAAACAAAATCTAATGTTCTGTTGCTTTCAGGTCACCCCTATTCCACCTGCTCCTCCTCACTCCTTTCTCCAGACAGACTGAGCTTAAGTGCAAGTTAAGTGCCATCAAGTAGGTTCTGATTCATAACGACTCTGTGGATAGGCTTTCCAAGGTGCAGATGAGGAATTTGAACCATGACCTTGTAGTTCAAACCGACCTTGTGGTCCAGTACATTATCCCATAGCACCACACCAAATCACACCAATATCTGGCTTTTTCATGGATGTGGGCTTGTATTTTGCTCATCTTTCATGCCCTTAACTCTACAAGCAGGCTCCTATTGACTCTTCTAGGACCAGCCAAATGCCCCTACTTCCAAACTGTGAGTGTGAAGCGAGTGAGTTGCGCTATGCTTTATGTTCAATAGCTCCGCTTTTATGCTTTTCAGACACTGGCCAATTGGCATCCGTTCAAGTGTCTGCCTCCCCATCAGTTCTGATCTCCCCGAGCTATGAACTCTCTCTCTTATAGTCTTAATTGTGACTCGGGTGAGTTTAGAGAGTAAACTGGTTTTCCATTCAACACTTGATATACATTTTGTTTTTTGATGTTGATGGAAGTTCCCACAATGTGACAGCACTCTTCCCATCTACTGCCTTCACACAGAGAGCCTCTGCCTGCAGAGCAGCACCCCAGGTGGTCATTCTTCCTATGAGCCAAGACCAACATTTACTCACAGTGCCACATGCTCATGCACCTGCCAAGATTATGATCTCATTTCATCCTTACAGCAAAGCTGGGCCATAGGTATTACTCAAGTCCCCATTTCACCCAAAAGGAAAGTGTAGCTTAAAGAGATTAAGCAATTATAAATGGGCAAAGGACTTACTTGAGTTGACATTTTTCTGAAATGAAGAATATATGTATATAAATAATCAACAAGCACATGAGAAGGTACTTAACATCATTAATCCTCAGGGAAATGCAAATTAAAACCACAATGAAATACCACTTTACATGCACTAAACCCATGACCACTAGGTGGATTCTGACCTCTAGTGACCCTACAGGACAGAGGAGAACTGCTCTATAATGTTTCCAGAGTGTAAATCTTCACAGAAGCAGACTGCCTCATCTGTTTACCACAGAGCAGCCGGTGGGCTTGAAAGGTCAGCCTTTCGGTTAGCAGCCCCATGCTTAACCCACTGGGCTCCTTTTTATTCCTGCTAGAATGGCTATAGTAGCAAAAAAGAAAAGGAAAATAACAAATGTAGGTGAAGATATGGAGAATTTGGAATCCTTACGTACAGCTAGTGGGAATGTAAAGTGGCCACTGTGGAAAAGTTCATTAAAATTACCATGGTGGTTGTTGGTGGTGGTTGTGTGCCGTGGAGTCAGTTCTGACTCACAGCGACCCTGCATAGAGTTTCCAAGGCTATATATTTTTACAGGAGCAGAAAGTCTCATCTTTCTCCCGTGGAACTGCTGGTAGTTTTTGAGGCTAGACGCCCAACTCGTAACCACTATGCTACCAGAACTCTTTATTACCTAGCAATGCCAACTTCAAAGAATTAAAAACAAGGATGCAAACAAATATTTGTATACTGATGTTCACTGCAGGATTATTCACAATAGTCAAAAGGTAAAAACACCAACTTTCAGCAACAGACGAATTGGGTTTAAAAAAATGTGGTGCAAACATACAGTGAAAGATTATTTAGCTGTAAAAAGCAATGAAGTCCTGATACAGGCTATGAATCACAAAATATCATGTAAATGAAATAAAGGGATTGATTTAAAAAAATTGATAATTCAAAATCCTACTCCTAAAACTAAGAACATACAACTTACTACTGTATAATCAAGAATAAAACCACATTTTTATGTATTTGGAAGTAGTACTCAGTCATATGTTTAAAAAGTAGTAAGTGAACATAGAAATACTCTAATGTGAAAATGGATATAGCAATAAGTTAAATGATTTAATATAATGTGAAAATGGTTAACCATAAGTAAATACCATCATATCCATTTTTGTATTATATTAAGTCATTTCGTATCATATTACATTGATATAAAATCATTATAGGAGAAATTAAGGAAGTTATTACAGAACTTATTTCAAAAGAGTATTAAGCAACAAGGAATTATAGAGGAGTGCTTCCAAATGCTTGTTGCTGTTTTAAAATGCCTGTAGTCGGTTCTGACATATATTGACTCTGTATAGGGTTTCCAAGGCTTTAAATTTTTGTGGGCGAGTCCTGGTTGGTGCTGTGGGATAAAGCACTGGACTGCAAGGTTGGTTTGAACTGCAAGGTTGGTGGTTCAACTCACCAGCAGCTCCTTGGAAACCTTATTCAGGGTGGCTATGAGTCAGAACCTACTCCAGGCACTTAACAATAACAACAAATCTTTGTGGGAGCAGAAAGCCTCATCTTTCTCTCATGGAGAAGCTGGTGGGTTGAACCACTGACCTTGTGATTCGCAGTCCAGTGCTTATCCTATGGAATCACCATACTCCCTTTCAAAAGCTTGTTGATGTTTTTGTCAAACGTCATCAAGTCAGTCCTGACTCGTAGTAACCCTGTATAGAGTTTCTGAGGAGCAGCTGGTGAGGGTGAACTGCTGACCTTTCAGTTAGCAATCCAGTGCTAATTCTACAGCACCACAACAGGATTCCTTGACGTCAGGTGCCACTGTGTCTGTACCGACTCATAACGACCCTATGAATAACAGAACGAAAAACTGCCCAGTTCTGCGCCAACCTCACAATCGTTTCTACGCCTGAGCCATTATTACTGCCACTGTGCCAATTCATCTCATTGGGGTTTTCCTCTTTTCCTACGACGCTCCATTTTACTAACCATGATATCCTTCTTCATGGACTGGCCCCTCCTGGTAATATGTACAAAGTATGAGAGATGAAGTCTGGCTGTCCTGGCTTCCAGGAAGCATTCTTGCTGTACTTCTTCTAACACAGATCTGTTTGCTCTTTTGGCAGTCTATGGTACAGTTAATATTCTCCTCTAATGCATCAATTCTTCTATGGTTTTCCTTATTCACTGTCCAACTTTTTCATGCATATGAGGTTATTGAAAATATCATGGCTTGGATCAGGCACACTTTAGTCCTCAACATGACATCCTTGCTCTTGAACACTTTAAAGAGGTCTTATGCAGCAGATTTGCATAATGCAGTGTGTCGCTTAATTTCTGGACTGCTGCTTCCATAAGAGTTGATGGTTGATCTAAGCAAAATGAAGTCTTTGGCAACTTCAATCTTTTCTCCATTTACATGTCGTTGTTATAAAGTGCCATTGAGTTGGTTCCGACCCATAGTGACCCTGTATAGGGTTTCCAAGGAGTGGCTGGTAAGCTGGAATTGCCAAACTTGCGTTTCAAACCAACTTCTCAGTCCAGTGCATTGACCCACAGTGCCACATATAGATGTTGTTTATTGGCCCAGTGGTGAATATTTTTGTTTTCTTTACACTGAGGTACAAGCCATACTGAAGGCTTGGTCTTTGATCTTCACGAGTAAGAATTTTAAGTCCTCTTCACTTTCAGCAAGCAAGTTTGTATCACAGGTTGTTAATGAGACTTCCTCCAATCCTGATGCCATGTTTTTCTTCATATAATCCAGTTTCTCAAGGTTATGTGCTCGGCACATAAAATGAGTAAGTATGGTGAAAGAATACAATCCTGGAGCACACTTTTCCTAACTGTGAACCATTTGATGTTCCCTTGTTCTGTTCGAACTTACTTGCCTCTTACTCTATGTGCAGGTTCCTCATGAGCACAATTAAATGTTCCAGAATACTCATTCTCCACAATGCTGTCCATAGCTTGTCATGATCCACACAATCGAAAGCCTTTGTGTTGTCAATAAAGCACACATAAACACCTTTCTGGTGTTCTCTGCTTTCAGCCAAGATCTATCTGATGTCGGCAATGATATACCTTGTTCCACATCCTCTTCTGAATCTGGCTTGAACCTCTAGAAGTTCTTTGTCTATGCATGGTTGTAGTCATTTTTGTGTTATCTCTAGCAAAATCTTACTTGCAATGCAATATTGATATTGTCTGATGATTTCTGCATTCCATTGGGTCAGCTCTCTTTGGAATGGGTACAAATATGGGTCTCTTTCAGTCAGTTGGCCAAGCAGCTGTCTTCCAAATTTCTTTGCATAGATGAGTGAGTGCCTCCAATGCTGTATCACTTGTTAAGTGTCATCCAGTCACTTCTGACTCATAGCGACCCTGTATAGGGTTTCTGAGGATAGGCTGGTGAGCTTGAACCGCTGACCTTGAGGTTCAAACTGACCTTGCAGTCCAGCGCATTAATCTGCAGCGCCACACCAGGACTCCTTAGTGAAGGCTTACTTATTTAAGAGCCTCACTTTTCCAAAATGTAAAAACAGTTATTTTACTAATCAACATTTTTCTGAAAAGAAATTAGATTTATTGCTAAAGCTTAATAAGAACAAGCCCAATTTAATATTTATATTTACATATATTCACATTTAAATATGTGTATGTACATACACACACACACATGTATTTAATTCATTAACAAATAAAAGCAGAGCAGGTACTAAGAACATCGATTAGAAAAGAAGCTCTAAATTCCAGTTTCTTCTTAACGAAAAATAACTATGCACACTTGTACATACTTAGCTTATCTTGGGGAACACGGTGGCTCCATATGATAAGCACTGGACTACAAGTCACAAGGTTGGTGGTTTGAGCCCACCAGCCGCTTCTTGGGAGAAAGATGAGGGTCCTTTTTTCCATAAAGATTTAAAGTCTCACAAACCCTATGTAGGGTCACTATGAGTGTTTTGCATTTGTGCATAACCAGTTGTCTCATCACCACATACTAAAAAGACAGTTAAGTATTTGCCCACTGAATTGTCTTGGCACACTTGGCAAACATCTACTGATCACAAATGTAGAGGTTTAGTTCTTGATTCTCAACTTTAGTCCATTAATGTATCTGCTTATGCCAGCACTACACTGAGTTGATTACGGTAGCATTGCAGTATGTTTAAAAATCAAGGCATGTGAGGCTTCCAACTTTGCTCATTTTTAATAAGGTTTTTTGTCTACTCTGGATCCTTTTAATTTCCACAGGATCAGTTTGTCAACCGCTGCCAAAAGAAAAACCAAAACAAAACCCCCAAACACGCTGCAATTTTGATAAGGATGTCACTGAATTTTTAGATCAATTTGGGGAGTACTGCCACCTCAAAAATAGTAAGCCTTCTGTGATCCATGAACATAGAATGTCTTTTCAACAAGATCTGAAGAACTATCTTTACACTGGACACCTGGTGGGGTACTGAGGAGTAGCACAGGACTGCGAACCATAAGGTCAGCTGTTCAAAGTCACCAGTTGCTCCTCGGATACCATAAACAAAATCACTATTAGTGGAAACTGACTCGATGGCACTTAACAACAACAACATCTTTACACTGCTTAAATCTGCACAATTATAGAAATAAAAAGAAATAATATTATAGGAACACTGCTGTTGAGACCATGCACAAAATAACAAATCATTATACTCCTGTGATTTCTTTGATATAATCTCCCATCTCATCATGTAAACAAGCTACAAGGCTGTTCATACTGCTTGATTCTAATAATAGCACTGGAGCTATACCCCATAATAACTCAAGGAAAAAAAAAAAGTAATAATATGAAGATACCAATCATAGTACTTGTTATCACAGTGAGATACTGAGAAATAGCAGGGCAAGAAAAACAGTGAAATATTCTAACAACAATTTCCCTACAACAGGGAAATAGCCTGTTATTTACACAAGGGAAATCTAAATAGTTAGCATACCAGTTATTTATACATAATATATTGGTACGTGTAGACGTTAGATGTGTAAACACAACTGCATAAAGCCTGTTATGTATATATTGTTGTTGTTAAGTGCTGTCGAGTCATTTCTGACTCATAGCAACCCTGTATGGGGTTTCTGAGGAGTTTGAACTGCCAATCTTGTGGTCAAACAGACCTTTTGGTTCAATGCTTATCCTACAGTGCTATACCAGTACTCTATGTATATATTAGCGATAACAAAAGATTTATAGTAAAATGAACTCAAATTTAATTATCACTGGGTTGCTATTTTTATAAAGCTGCTTAACTTCTTAACATAAACCATCATGATATTTTAAAATGAGAAGACCTCCGTGTCACCTGGAGCAGAAAGACACACACAATAAAACCCTCTTTGTTGTTGTTGTTATGTTCCATCGAATCGGTTCCAACCCATAGCGACCCTGTATAGGGCTTCCAAGGAGCAACTGATGAGCTTGAACCACCAACCTCTTACTTCCAGGCAATTCAGCACTAATGCTGCTGAGTAGGGGAATCAGTTTAGCAATACTGTTATCAGGGACCCCTCACAATGGTTTATGCGTTTAGCCCCTACCCTTAGGACTGCGGTTGTACAGGCATGAAGAGCATATCCTCTTCTGCACACTTAGATGAGCTTAGAGTTCTCAGTCAATATTGACCTTCTGTAATGCGCTGGACTGCAAGGTCAGTTTGAACCACAAGGTAGGCGGTTCAAGCTCGCCAGCTGCTCCTTGGAAACTCTATACAGGGTCGCTATGAGTCGGAACTGACTTGACAGTACTTGAGAACAACAACTTGCTTTTGAGCCCAACCGCCTGTAAAGACAGGGTTAAGGAATAGCAAATGAGTGTTAAATTATTAGCAATTTGGGGTACTATCTTCTTCTTATTCCAGTGAACAGAGTCATTAAACCACACAATACAGAATTTATCTAGTTGGAGAGTGAAGCTAAATATAGCCTGTGGTCTCCCATACACCAGATTAAAGCAATCTCTCATTTTGTCACCACTAAGATTAAGTGGCAACCTTATGTCCTGGTGCCTGAGGTAATGACGACAACCAAGTAGGAGGAAGGAAGAGAAGACTACAATTAACAGAACTTGAGGGAATGATTTCTCTTCCTGCACTGCCTTTTTTCCTGAGCCTATAAATAACATTACGTCATGCTGACAGGGCAAGCTCTTCAAATACAAGAGGCAGGCTTGCCCTTCAGCAGATGCAAAAAAACACTGTTGCAAGTGGTTCCAATAATGTCGTCCAGGGGAGAAGAGCAGAGGCTCAGTCCTCTGTACATCTGGCATTTCCACCGCCCCCTACACTCCATGGACCCTAGCAAGCCCTCCTCTCATTGGTCTCTGTCTGACAAATACCAAAGAGATCAACATCCACATCTTTGTCCCTCCCACAATTAGGAACTGATGGGCCAGGGTGACACAGACTGCCCATTTGTTCTGAGATGCATGCCTGAAAAATACAGTTTTATTCTAATGAGAGTACAGAGAGGAAACGCTGAAACAAATATTTTAAAGGTACCTTTCAAAACTGAAGAGGATCTGAAATCATGGGTGAAAAGTAGGTCCACAGACAGAGCACACAACCTGGGGAAGAAGTCTGAACGCTGTTCACACAGAACATCACCGGGCAATAGAAAATGGGGTAAGGACCCCTGGCCTCCTGGAAGGGACCCCAGGGTGACAGGAACACAGTGAAGTGAAGATGAACCATCCAAGCAGCCCCTGCAGACACTGTCCATGGGCAGAGAAGCCTCAGCCTACCACTGTGCCTTTCTCAGTGGACAGAGAGTAGTGAGAGGGAAGCACCAAGAGACGGTGATGCGGATGCGGCAGTGAGAGGCTGCATCTTTTCAGAAAACAGTGTAAATCAGGCAGCTGCAAATGAGAGAAAAGAAGGACTCCAGAAGCCAGGACCATGCCAATCTTATCACTTAGAAGGGTTCAAGCACGAGTCTTTACAGAAACGTGAATTCTTTGATTCTTGACAGACTGAGACAACCAATACATCTGGGCCAATACATCAGGGCTGCAAATGAAGTAAATAGGTCAACATGCTATTTATATCTCTCTTTGTGTGTATAATATGTGTAAACAATCAGAGGCCCATGGTCGTATAAGCAATTTGCCCTTGGCTACTACCTTGGTGTGGTGCTATAGGGTAAGCTCTGGACTGCTAACTATAAGGTTGGTGGTTCAAGCCCACCAGTTGTTCCTTGGTTGCTATGAGTCAAAACAGACTTGACGGCACTTAACAACAACAATTAACCTAAAGGTTGATGGTCTGAAGCCACCCAGCAGCACCTCAGAAAGAAAGAAAAGCCTGGTGACTTGCTTCCATAAAGGTTGTTGATGTTAGTGCCATTGAGACAATTCCAACTCATAATGACCCTGTACAGGGTTTCCAAAGAGTGGCTGATGGGTTTGAACTGCCACCTTTCGTTTCAAACAGACTATGTGACCCAGGGCCACACCAGGACTTTAGTGTCCCACCAGGACTCACAAAGATTGTTCTTGTTGTTTAGTGCTGTCGAGTCAGTTCCAACTCATAGTGATGCTGTATAGGGTTTCTGAGGAAGGCTGGTGAGCTAGAACCACCGACCTGTGCTTCAAACCGATCTTGCAGTCCAGCGCATTAACCCACAACACCACACACCAGGACTTAGAACCAGGAAAATCCTACGGAGGGAACAGTTCCACTCTGTAACAACTGTGGTTCCATGAGCTGGAATTGACTTGGCAGCAATGAGTCAACAGTGACAGCAGACTATAGTCGACTCTCATTATTTGCAGTAATTAAGTTCTATAGCATCACTGCAAACACTGAACTAGTGAATAATAAACCACTGTTGAAGAAGAAATGCATGACTGACTTACAAGCTTTCAAGAGGGAGTCTAGTTTCAGAGGGTGCAGGAAAAGGTAGAATCTTCGCTGAGTGGTTTCCAACCTGTCTGGACGGGACTGGTAAAAGGAGATGGCGACAAGACTCTTATGGTTCAATATATAAATAACTGCTATCAGGACTGATTGTGAGTGTTCCAAATGTAAAGGCAGACATCTTGTAACAAAAGGAGGGGAGCAGTTGATCTTGCAGCCCAGGAGCAGAGGACCCTGGGACCATCAACGGAGAAGAGCAGAGTGTAGGACCCTTTCCAGAGAAGCCATGAGACCAGCAGAGACAATGACGTGGAGAAATGAAGCGGCTGGGGACTCTGGATTCAGGGAGGGAGAGGGGCTGTGTGCTGACGGCTGGGGGCCGGCTTGCCCTTTGGTTGTTTGAATGGTTGTATATTCCTGAGTGCTTCAGTGTACATCCAAAAAAAAAAACAAAAAACCCAAAAAAACAGAGGGAATGGAAGCAAATGCTATTGAATGATGGAATGATGATGCATGGAGGGGATTGTAATCATTGCAATGAAACGAAATATGATAGAATAAACGTAAAGCTGATGCTCTCCCATGTAAAGGATCACCAAATTCACAATAAAAACTTAAAAAGAAAGGAAATACAGCATCAGGTATTTCATAAACTGGTCACAGTTTCATTATCTGGTCAATATGTATCCTTGGTTTATGTGTGATTTTGTATAAAGACTCCTATATAACATACATTGTTGATTGGTTAGCATTGAACTCAAGGCCAACAGCCCTACGACTGACGCCTGAGTGACATTTATCTAACAGAAGCATTTTCTCCAGAGAAGCCACGTAACAGCCTTCTTGAACTTAGAAACATCAGACAATACTGCAGCACTATGCTAAGGGGCCATTGTAAACAGCAGAATCACCAAGAAAACACACAACATGAAAAAAAAGTGCAATTGTTTACAGCATGAGAGCTGAAACAAGAAAACAGTGCTGCCTGGTAGACTTCAGCTGAGACCATGCAAGCCCACTCATCCCATGACTCCATTTTTCCACCACTCTAAGCATGTCCTAGGAGCTCTGGTAGCATAGTGGTTACGAATCAGGCTATGAACCGCAAGGTCAGCAGTTCAAAACTAGCAGTGGTTCCACGGGAGAAAGATGAGGTGTTCTGCTCCCATAAAGATTTACAGTCTCGGAAACCCTGTACAGGGTCGCTATGAGTAGAACCGACTCCATGGCACACAGCCACCATCAAGTGTGTCCTGGTGTGGTGCTGCAGATTAATGCGCCGGGACTGCTAAGTTGGTTTGAACAGCAAGGTTGGCAGTTCAAACTCACCAGCTATTCCTTAGAAATCCTAGACAGGGTCATATGGGTTGAAACCGACTCAATGACACTCAACAACAAAAATGCATGTTCACAAACAACCATGAACATGCCGTGTGTACTGATTTGGGGTTACAACTAAATTCTAGTGAGTAAGTGACTTCACTGATATGGAATCTGGGAATAATAAGGATCAACACACTTCACAGGAAAGGTTATTTTACAAATGGGCTGGGTTCTGTCTCCTTGGCCACATTGCCGGATGACAAGGCGACAGGGACAACATAAATGTTGATTTGCAGGAAAATGTACATGAAACATGCAGGAAGAATAATACCAATGTGCACATACTGAGCCGGTCACTCTGTGTGACAGCAAGCTTACACAAAGGCCGCTGTTCACATGATTTTGCAGATTCTGGGTCATGGAAGTATGTAGTGTCCAGTGATGCCTTGACTAAATTAAGGCCCCTGGACCAGGTTCTGTGAGTATTTTTTTGATAAAGAAGATCCCAAGGAGTTCTTTCTCTCACCTAAGTGGCCATTGCCAAGACAGAAGAACGTTTACAAGCAGATTCATCGATCACCTTCAGCCTGTGTGTATTCATACCCTGGGACTCTAAAGGCCTTACAAACACCTTTGTCAAGAACCCTGCCACCGTCTCTCTGGGCACAGTTCCTCATCTGCAGATGAAGGATGCTGCTCTCTGATACCTTCCGACACACACACTGGGGAAGATGAATGAAACGCTGGAAGCTGGATACTTGATGATAATTCCATCCATACTTCAAATTAGCCCTAAAACCCTTTCATCTTCTGGACCTTTGAGAAGAGCCACATAGTAATGACATTGGTGGCATTTGGCTGGGCCCTCAGGCTACATCTCACTAAGCAAGAGCACTCTCATGTGTTGTTTCTTTTTCCTTAAAGCCAAGTACCAGTTAAATAAGCAAGCCACTTCACCATGAAGGAGTCCCACTCTCTACCACTGGCACTTCAGTCCCCAATCCCTTGCCTATAAGAGACTGAACACCTGCTAAAAGCATCACATACTGCCGATTGTTGTTGTTAACCACTGAGGCAGCCCGTGACTCTTGGTGATCCCATGCACAGTGAAACAGAACACTGCCTGGTCCCATGGTGGGTTGTGAATAGAACGGCTGTGATCCACAGACTTATCATGGACTGACTCAGGGAAACAGATTGCCAAGCCTTCCCTGCTGGTGTTAGTCTGGAAACTCTGCAGAAGCCTGTTCAGCATCACAGCCATCTAGGAACCACCACTGACAGACAGGGGGTCCTGTGCTGGAGGCCCACTGACTGGGAATCACAGGCAAATTTCCCACATCACTAAGCTCTTAAGGATGTGCCTATTATAATCATGATTGTTGTCATTGTTGTTAAGCGTCTTCATCCAGTTGGTTCTGACCAATAGGGTTTCTGAGGAGCGGCTGGTGAGTTTGAACCGTCGACTTTGTGGTTCAAACTGACCTTGTGGTCCAGAACATTAACCCACAGCGCCACACCAGGACTCTATAATGCTGATTAGGTGACTTCCAATATCCTATTTGTAACAGTCCCTTGGGGGAGCCATGGCTTTCTTAGTTTACAACCATGAATGATTATTTCGTTTTAGCACTCACTCAGTCCCTAAAGGAAATGGATTGCAGCAAAAACTAAAACCATGCCAAATCAAGTTTTTAGGGGAAAAAAAAATAATAGTGACTAAGCAAAAGCTAAACATTTTCATTTAAAAATAAAAATGAATTAAAATGCTAAGCCCTGACTTGTTTTCACATGTCAGTTTAGCAACTCCAGATCCCACTGTAATCATTATTCAGTAAATAAAAAAAAAGTAAAAGTAAAGAGAGTTCTAAGGAATGCCAAGTGTGATGCACACAATGTTAAACTGTAGGCTCTCACTCACAGCCAGTAAATCGCTGCTGAACACTGAAACTAGTTACGTCATGTCCGGAGACATACCAAATGTATAATGCCTGCCCTGTAAGAAATGTACATTTCTGGCACACTTAGCCCCTCTCCGTGTTTCATTTCAGACAAGGTCACTGAAGTGAGAAGGCTCAGTCAATTTATGATTTCCTTTGACTGTGGTATTTCCTCCTTCGTAGTCCCAAGGGAATACAGAAATGTTAACAGTCTGTGTATCTCCTATAAGCAGACCGTAGTGTTGATTCTGAAAGGAACAAGCATTGACAAACCAACCTGGCTACGCAGGAGATGGATTAGAACTGTTTTTAAAATAGCAATATACAACCAAAGGCTCACAAGCCTGAATGCAAAGAAAATGTTTCAAGATAATGAGAAGAAAAAATAAATCTGGCATTTATTGTTGTTGTTGTTGCCAGGTGCCATTGAGTCAGAACCGACTCATAGTGACCCCATGCACAGCAGAATGAAACAATGTCCGATCCTGGGCCAACCTCACTACCGCTGCCACACTTGAGTCCATCAATGATGCCACCTGGCTGATCCATCTCATTGGGGGTCTTCCTCTTTTTCTCCGACCCTCCATCTTACCAAGCATGATATCCTTCTCCAGCGACTGTTTCTTCCTGACAATATGTCCAAAGCATGAGAGACAAAATTTAGCCATCTTGGCCCCCAAGGAGCACTCTGGCTGCACTTCTTCCAAAACAGATCTATTGGTTCTTTTGGCAGTCCGTGGCACTTTCAGTATTCTCTTCCAACACCACAATTCAAAGCCATCAATTTTTCTATGATCTTCCTTATTCACTGTCCAGCTTTCACATTCATACGAGGTTACTGAAAATACCATGGCTTGGGTCAGGTGCACCTTAGTCCTCAAGCTGACATCTTTGCTCTTCAACACTTTAAAAAGTTCCTGTGCAGCAGATTTGCCTAATGCAATACGTCATCTGATCTCTTAACTGCTGCTTCCGCGAATGTTGATAGTTGATCCAAGAAGAATGAAGTCCTTGACAACTGCAATCTTTTCTCTTTTGATAAGAATCAGGCATAGATTGAAATAATTGAGATGCGGGTGAGCTTCCTGTGCCATGCTGCTACCATAAACGATTGGTACAATCTCTAGAATGCAACTTACATACATGAGGGACTCAGAGAATTAAAGTTAGAGAATTGCTCTGAAGAGTCTTCAGGTTCAGAAGTCATATTCAAGTTTCAAGGGTCTTAGTCCATGACAGAACAAAGATTGAAGAGTAATGTAAATGCCATTGCCAACAAAAATATTATGGGACCATTCACTTTTGTGCTCATGAAAGAATTCATGGACAAAAGTCTTCAAAAATATATATGGTCATCTCTCTGATAGCTAACGATTGAAAGAATGTCTTCAAATGTTTGTTGGGACCTGAATGTCTTCTTTGGTGAAATGTTTGTTCATGTCTTCTGCCCATTTTTAATTGAACTGTTTGTCTTTCTGTTGTTGAGCTGTTGAAGATTTCTATAAATTTTAGAGCTCTCTTTTTGATATGTCATTGCCAAATTTTTCCCCGAGTCTGTAGGTTCTCTTTTTACTCTTTGGTGAAATATTTTGACACACCCAAGTGTCTAATTTTTAGGATCCTAGTTATCTAGTTTGTCTTCTATTGCCTGTGCATTTTTAGTTATATTTGATAGTACATTTACACATGTATGAGGGCCCCTAAGTTTGCTCCTATTTCTTCTTTGATGATATTTATAGCTTTAGGTTTTATACTTTTAATCCATCTTGAATTAGTTTTTATATATGTTGAGAAATATGGATCCTGTTTCATTTTTCTGCAAATCCAGTTTTGCCAGCACCATTTGTTTAAGAGACTATCTCTTCCCCCATTTAATTGGGGTTTGGTCCTTTGTCACAGATCAGTTGTCCACAGGTAGGTGGGTTTACTTTTGGGTCATCCCAGCATAACTAGCAAAGTTAAAAAAAAACCCAAACAGCAACCAGTAAACCACAAATGCTGGTGAGGGTATGGAGAGCCTGGTACCCTTATCCACTGTTGTGTATTATATATACAACAGGATAACGACTGTGGAAAATGGCATGGCACTTCCTTAAAAAGTTAGAAATAAAAAATACCATACGATCCAGTAATCCCACTTCTAGGTATATGTTGTTATTATTAAGTGTCTTTGAGTCGGTTCTGACTCATAGTGACCCTGTCTAGGGTTTCTGAGGAGCAGCTAGTGGGTTTGAACCACTGACTTGCGGTCCAGTGCATTATCCAGCAGTGCCACACCAGGATTCCTCTTATATCCTACAGAAATAACAGCTGTGACATGAATAGATACAAGCATACCCATGACCATCACAATATTCACAACAGCAAAAAGATGAAAACAACCAAAGTGCCCATCAAATGGGTGAATGAATTAACAAACTATGGCATATACACACATAAAAGAACACTACTCAACATTAAACAATGATGAAGCAGTGAATTATCAATTTGCTCTGTAAATTTTCCCTCAAATCACAATAAAAAGTTAAAACAACAACAACAGAAAAAGGTAGATATGGGTTTTCTGGGAGCTGATCTCTACCGTTGATACTGATATTAAACCTCAGAGTGGTTCACTAATAGCTACTGATGAAAATACACTTGGTGTGCCTAGCCTGTCACCTTCTTTCACGTAATGGTTTTCTCCTTAGAAATATTTTCACATTTCTACAAGCCCTCATCTTCTCAAGCAAGCAGATAAAAACAAGGTACCAAGATGATGCGGAGCCCCCTACATAGATAGGTCACAGAACATTTTGGTTCTGGAATGAAGCAGCTTGAGCTCTGGAAAGCCCCCGAATATCTCTCTGAGACTTGCTTTTCTCTTCCATAAAATGCAGGAAAGAATTTTATACTTGTATCATGGGGGTGTTCTGAGGATTAAACCAGATAAAGTGTGTAAAATTCTTAGCCACAACATTAGTCAAATTAAGCACATGAAAACTTAATGAAAGCTATTATTGTGTTAAAGCTGTTGCTTTCCTGACATTGAAGGTAACTTTTGTATAAGCTATTTAAGCCCAGATCAGAACTTAAAGTCAATTATTAGTAACTCAAAAGGGGAAAAAATTGTTTTCTATATTCTTCAACTTAGAGAATTAATAATGCTACCATGGCTTAAGCACAGAGAACACCAATCTTGTCTCATTCAGAGTGAGGAATCTCACTCTCTGCCACCCATGTCTCCTGAACAGAAGGTAGTGACTAACAACCTGGGATCCTGGAAGCTTCTTCTGTAGAGATGATGCAACGAGAGACAACAGAACAAAGTGTTCCTCCCCTCTGTGCCATTCTGGCTCATTTTGATAGTTGTCCCCAAGCAAAGATTATAGATTTGATCAACAGGTTTTATTTTTTTAAAAGATGAGGAAGGCACAGTACCTCTAATCGTTGTATCCGTCCCTTGAAAAACATAAAGAGGGAAGAGTTTGGATAAGCAGCTTCTTTTTTGAGAAGAATTTCCTTAGCTTCATCCAGACCTGCTTTGTTGTCACTGCCGTCCAAGGCAAAAAACGGGCGGACGACAGTGTGATACCAGAGAAGAGCTAGTCTAAAGGAAGAGGGAGAGAAACATTGAACAAATGATTTTTCTGATCTTGTTTCTACTTAAAATCAGCTTGTGCTCTTTTTAATATGTTTTCCTTCCAAAAAGCTTACTATGCAGGCTTTGAAGAAGTAAAATCAGGGTATTACTCCCATTTTAACTTTATCAATATTTGGAAAACTGCAACCTTAGCGCAACACATTAACCAACAGACTTCCTGCCATTAGGTGAGCAAAGAATTGGGTAACAGAAGCATTTGTTCTTCTGAACCTGCCAGATGACGGATCAAAGAAGACAGGAGTGATGTAGACCCTGAATTTCACATCTTAACCATCAAAGCAAAAAATAGAAAACAATAGCTGGTCACCATGAAATTCTGTCCTCTCATAATAAAATCATTACTTTCTGCAACAGTAAAAAATACTGTTTTCTCCTGTGTTAACAAAACTTAGGGCATAAATCTTAGAGTCCAAATTTCAAAATAGGCACCACTGATACAAATTTTATTAAGCTGGGTTAAACAAATGAGAGGTCCAGATAAAGAGCCCTTTTGAGGATACTCCGTCGAAAAACAAACAAATAAGCAAAATACTTATAAAGTTTTCTTAATTCAAATGCATTACTGTTTTAAAAAAAGCCCATTATTAAACTAGGTCAACAAAACAAAATCATTGGAACCTGCTTTAATAAACAGACAAAAGGTTTATCTAACACATCAAATATTTTTCTGCTGTGCTCATGAATTTTATTCTCTTGGGAAAGCACACTAATTTATATTATTAATTTAATTCATTCCTTTTTCAGTGATAAGCAAAAATAATTATGAGGATACAGACTGAGACAAATTATCACAAATTACAAATCTGTGTAGTCAAATTAATAAAGGACCACTGTGCAATTTAATAAGGTTAGAAAGGCACAGTGATTTCTGGAATGCAAAATTAATGATATACTTAATAGATATTAACTCATTAAGAGGTAACATCCATAGTCCTCAGTACTGACACAATGAGAAACAGAAGCCACAAAGTCTCCTATGATTTCAACATTTAAAAAATTTTTTTGTTTGTTAAATGGTATGATGTCACACAAAAGATATATTCTGTTTGGTAAAACTTCTTCAATGACAAATTACAAACATTTGCCAGATTGGAAAAACAAAAAACAAAAACATAACTGATAATAGATAGAAGTGAGTTCTTGCTCTGGATAATTAAACCACGTTTAAATATTTGCCACTTTAAACTGAATAATGTAACATGACTCAATTTTGTTCAATAGGACACGATATCCCATTCATATATAAGACACCAACTGACCCACCAGAATCAAGGGAAATGACTCAAACTGAAAATTATAATAAAAAATTTAGATTTTTTTATTATATCGTATCAAAAATTTACATTGCTTAATTCCCCAAATCAAGACTATCAATCTCAGTCACTGTCTTCAAAGTCATCTCACTGCTTAGAAAACCATTTGAGGATAAAAGATACGTTCACAGGACTCAAATGATGAATTAAGAGGCTTGGTGGCTGTGTATAAGATTCCAAAATGTGCACATAGTGTCTTGTTCTCTAGTCAGCCCATAAACACCACCACTAAACACAGTCCTCAGCATTTCATTAAAAACACAAAGCATGGCTTCAGTCAATCAACCAAGCATTTTACCTGCAGTTTCCTTTAAAGTCTTTGATTGTAGTTTACTTACTTTCAACACTATATTATCTACCAAAGCAGTGCAATATAGCTACTCACGTAGCTAAAGGGGCCTTCATGTCCTTACTTTCGCTTGCATACATCAGTGAAGAAAGCCCCTGTAGGCGGTCTCCAGGAAAACCCAGCAGGTTGATGATTTTGAGCAGGTTTGGGGGCACCATGGATATGCAAAGGTGAAAAAGGCCATATCCAAAGCTAACAGCACCTTTCAGTCTATTTAGAGACTCCTCAGACACCCCTTCAGCCACAATGTGATTATCATTTGCAGTGTCAGAAGTTAAGGGCTCTTCAGTAAGCTTCTTCTGATACAGCTCCTGAAGGGAATTGATATCCAGATAGCATTTATTGTAAATCTTCCAGGCTTTCCTGAGGATCCACCCACCTTTGATATAGGCTGTAAAGAGAAGGGAAGAAAAGCATTTAAAAATAAACCTTTCGAATAATTTTGGAGATTAATAATATAGGATATTGAAAAATAATCTGAAAATCAAACCAAATTTTAAAACCAACAAAAACTACTATTACTGCACCTGTTTTTCTTCATTTGTTGTTGCTAAGTGTTGTTAAGTTGGTATAGGGTCTCTGAGGCTATAAGTCTTTGCGGGAGTATATAGCTTCATCTTTCTCCTGTGGCGCAGCTGGTGGGTGGGCTTGAACCACCAACCTTGTGGTTGGCAGTCCAGTGCTTGTTTACTTAATTCTTCATTTGCTGTCTCTCTCTTCTCTACACTTCAAGGCTACTTTGCAAGAAGTTTGAAGTTTTGATTTATTGGTATATTAAATTCCTAATTCAGTAGGTCATGTGTAGTATAGAAATCCCTTTGATACGTCCTGGTGGCATTGTGGGTTAGCCACTGGGCTGCTACCTTCAAGGTCTATGGTTCGAACCTATCAGCCGCTCCATGGGGAAAAGATGAGGCTGTCTGCTCCAGTAAAGAGTCACAGCTTCAGAAACCCGACCTAGGGCTGCTGTGAGTTGGGCCTGACCCTATGGTGGTGGGTTTTGGTTTTACATGCCGAACGAACGAATGAATGAATGCATCATTTGAATATGACCTTTTTCCCACATGTTCTGTGAAATATGCCACTGTTTCTCTGAACTAACAAGGCATTTTACTGATAACCCCTTCCCTAAATCTTTCATTTTTCTGGACGATTTTTTCACTCCTCCTCAGCAACAAGATCTAAGTCTAATTCACTGCTAAACTGATACCTAAGAACCAAGCAATCAAAAGAATTAATACGTATTCACTGGGTGGACAAATGGCTATTTTTACCATTAAGAGATTAATGTGTGACAGATACATCTCCATCTGAGGCCTGTTGTGTGGCCTAGCCACACCCTTATCAACTGGCTTTATTTAGTTGATGATAATGATGTTTAGCCACTGCCCTGCCTAGAGTGAGCCACAGTGAAGGAAGGTGGAATGAAAAACTGTATAAGTCTTTGCGGGAGTATATAGCTTCTTTCCATATTTTTTAAGGCTTCTTCCCATATTTCCCATTGTTTGCTGTTGTTGTTGAGTGCTGTCCAGTCAATCCCAACCCACAGTGACCCTGTATGGGATTCCCAAGGAGCAGCTGGTGAGCTTGAACTGCCAACCTTAGAGTTCAAACAGACTTTGCAGTCTAGCGCATTAACCCACAGCACGACACCAGAACCCCTATTTCTCATTAGCCTAATTTTTTTCTTGAGAATATGTACACAAAGAAAACTTCAGAGGAAAGAGACAAGATCTAGGGCCTCTCTCAGCACAAGACCTTGGGATCCTGGCCCTGACCTTACCTCCCGTGAACATTTTCACCTTCAGATTTATTTGTGCTTGTGTCTGACTGCCTCATAGCCACATTTTAGAGGAAATGGCCTTTTGTGGTGAATTTTTATAAATTAAAAAATTCCCCACAAACTTCAAGAGAGAGGTTATCCACTTGGCCTGCTATTGACAAACCCTGAACGCAAAGAAAATGTGAACTATCAGGCTTCCAGGCCCTTTAGAGACTAGAAGGAACACAAATTTTTTTACAGAGATATTTTTACATTTTAGAAAATATGTTATATAAAAATAATTGATTTACAAAATCTGGATTCTTGTATTGAAAACGAGCTAACAAAATGATAGATGCCGAAAACTGTTACCATAGCAGACCTGACTTCTATCCTTTGAAAGTCTCGCTTGCAAGGGTGGCTCTTGACTGGGGATTGGATTTTAGAAGGGTTGTGACCATTCCCAGATCTGATAAGAGTGGTTCGCTGGGTCTAAACTTTTTGTTGAAAAATATGTTTTATGCTGAGCACCTGTACTTTTTTGTAAGTCTGGACTTTGTGTATATGCCAAGCAGGGGGCACCTGCGTGATCAGACCCAATAAAAACCCTGGGCACCGAGTCTACAACTTGCTCCTGATTAGAAGGATTTACCTCATATCATCACACTCATTGCTGGGAGAACACAGCATGTTGAGAGAGAATGCTTAGATGCTTATGCTTAGTTTCTCCTGGGCTCCCCGAGCACCCTGCCTGCCACACATACAACTTTTCCCTTTGCTGATTTTGTTCTGTATCCTGGCACTGCTGAATCCTATGACTCTTCCTAGAAAATGATCCAACCTGGGCATGGTTTAGGGACCCCTGTTCTATGATTTCAAGTTAGCATTTTATTAAATGTGTCAATATTCTGACAAATGATGACCATATCTTTTCTAGGGCCACAAATAAACACAACCATTGTACAAGCTCTGAGTGATACTGTCTAGCCACCTAAGTCACTAAATATAAATGTTATAGGATAAGATAAACAGATAAAATTAATCAGTATACAAAAAGACTTTTAAAGAAGGAAACTCTTTATAACTTTACACTTTTTAAAGTGGTACATTTGAAGCACTGTGCTTTCATTCAGTTGAATTTAACAAAAAATATTGACTGAGCAATTACTATTCTTGACACTATTTTAAGTGAATCCAAGAGAAATTAAACACCAATCGTTTAATACATCAGTGACTTTTTCCTCCTAATTGAAGTTACTATGGAAAAGAAAGGTTTGAAAACCACTGAAACTTCTTTGTATGCTACCAAAGTGGATTTCTAAGTCAATAGATCAACTCTGGAGTAACACCATAGGATAAGCACTGGACAACAAGGTGGGTTTGAACCACAGGATCAGCAGTTCAAACTCAATAGCTCCTCCTTGGAAACCCTATAAAGGGTCGCTATGCATTAGAAAAGACTCAACATCACTTCACAACAACATATTAACCCATCATGCTCACAATCAAGAGTGACAATACTCAGCTATGATTCAGAAAGTCAAAGACTGAATAGAAAAATAGAAAAAGAATAGAAATGGAAGATTCAAAATATGTTATTGAACACACAAGACTAACTGGGCTTCAACTGAAAAGAAATAATTGACCACAGATTTTTAAAAATGAAATAATGAGAAAATTTGCTAAACCCTAAAAATATGAAACAACTATTAGGTTTCTGTTATGTGCCTGGGACTGTGTTTGGCACTGGAGTGAGAGAATTCTGGTCTTCCAAAAGCCCACAGTCCAATTAGGATAGAAACGGACATAAATGCAAACGTAAAATCAGGGAAAGACAAATAAAAATGGGAAAAAGCAACATAAGGAGATAGTGGGGTGCACATAGCAAAATGAAAACAAATCATGCTGAGATTATGGATAAATTAGTCTTTTTTATTTCCTTTTTTTGTCATTAAACTGTTTTCCATAAAATAAACTAGAAAGTTTAAAATAAGCATTACCAGATTTCAGTCAAAACCCTTATTCCCTCTGACCCCAACCCATGACTAATTGAAATTTGGAGATAAAATGGGATTCCATTGTAGCGTGTATTTTCTAGGCTGTTGTAGCTTTATTAAAGGAGGGATAGCTCTACATCAGGGAAGGGGAGCATTCCAGGATAGGGGAGCAGGACTTGAGGATGAAAGAACAGATGGCCCTTCCGTGTTCCGAGGCAGAATAAAAATGGTCAGCCAATATAGAAAACACTGAGATAAAAGGGGGTTTGGTACGGAGTTCAGGCTACGGAGGCCCTGAAATGCAGGCTGAGGGGTGAACACTTGCATGGAACTGCTACGGCTAGGGAGGCAGGGAGTAGAGTTGTAAAAGAAGAGCAATAATCCAGATCATCAGTTGATGAGCTGCAGAAAAGGATGGTAACAATAGACACAAAGAAAAATCAATCACCCCTTGACTGTACAGAATTGAGTTAATAAAACAAAACAGAAACCTACATGGTGACCCAGCAATTGTAATCCCAGGTATATGTCCCAAAGTATTGTAAGCAGGAACAGAAAAAGAAACTTAAAAGTTAAAAAGTACTACTAAAAACCAGAGAAACCTTGATTAAACAAAAATATCAAAACATATCCTCTATGTAGGTCTATATGCTTCCAATGGTGGTGTTTCCATTGATCTAAACCTCCCCGGAAGAATTCTGTACTCTTCGATTTACACTATGTCGTAACGATTGTTTTGGCCTCAAGGGATTCAAATCATGTTCCTTTAAAATATTCTTTGAATTCTGAAACAAAATGAAATCTGAAGGGGCAAGGTCAGAGCTGGAGGGTAGATGGGTATGGTTTCCCATAAAAATTCTCATTGGACCACCCTTGCTGCCCACCCTCCAAGAATGAGCAGGTGCATTACTATCATGGAAAAAAATAATTCTTCAGTGCAACTTTTCTAGCCTTTTTCTTACAAATGCAGTTTTCCATTTGCTTAAAACCTCTTCCTAGTAAATCTCCATGATCACCCTGTGTCCTTCAACAAAATCTACCAAGATGACCCCTTTGGAATACCAAAAGTCTCATTATAACATTCTGAGCTGACCTGTCTGCCTTGAATGTAATTGGTCCAGCTGATCCCCTTGAAAATCACTGTTTTGACTGGATTTTTAAAACTCACCCTAAGGAGACTAAAACAACCCAGAGAACTTGTCAGCAGTCTTCCGCTGCTCACAGAGTCATGTTTAAACACTTTTTGTTTGGAATAAACGTGTACACGTGCATGAACTGGGACCCCAGTAGTAACACTTTTTGACTCGTTCATTGCAGCAATGCTTACACAGCCTAAAGGAAGAAACAACCTAAAGACTGATCAGCAGATAAAAGGAGAAGCAAGATGAGGTACGTACATACAAGAGGTCTTTAACAAATTCATGGAAAAATCTGAATGCAAAGGAAATGGAATTTTTCCACAAATATTTTGAAGCCCCCTAGCACAACAGAATACTATTCAGCAATAAAGAGAAATGAAATCCTTATACATGTCCCAACATGACCGAATCTTGAGAACATTATGCTGATTAAAGTAAGCCAATCACAAAAGGACAGATAATGTGTGATTTCAATTATATGAAATTGTTTTTGTTAAGTGCCATTGAGTCGGTTCCAACCCATAGCAACCCTGCTTAGGGTTTCTAAGGAGCAGCTGGTGAGCTTGAACCGCCAACCTTGTGGTTTCAAAGTGACTCTGCAGTCCAACACCACATCAGGACTCCTTATATGAAATAGGCAATATATAAAGACCAAAGTTTATTCGTGGTTGCCAAGGGAGAGGAGGAGGGAGCAGGGAGAAGCATTCCTTAAGGGCATTTGGTTTCTGTTAGTGGAGGTAGGATAACTTGGAAACAGACAACACCAATGGTGCTATACAATACGAACATAATCAACATCACTAAATTGTATATGGGAAAAATCTTGAACTGGTAAATATTGTATTAAGTGAGGGGGCTTCAAAAAAGTTCATGGAAAAATGGAATGAAAAGATAATTGAATTTTTCCACAAACTTTTTTGAAGTCCCTTCAGATATATTTTCATTACAACAAAACAATCTTTTAAATGTTCTTTTTTAAATTTATCTTTTTAAAAAAACCCTACATGGTAAAAGTTCCATTTTTTTATTGAATAAAGCTGAAATGAATTCAACATATTTTTATTACTTGACTCATGTAGAAACTTATATGCTAATGTTTAAAAACACAAGTTAAAGATTATAATTATAAACCTTAATGCCCTTAATGTGAGCCAGAAACAGGTAATTTTTAATTAAGTCAAACATTATAAACTGAAATAATATAAAACAAATTGATATCTGTAGAGAGATCTTGCTCTTACTACTTTCTAAATTCAACTTGTAGTGTGACACCAGTTCCACAGGACTCCCGACTCCCCCAGTCCAAGCACTGGGAACCAAAATGTCTAACCACAAGGTGAAGGCTGAGTCAAAGTCACAGCCGGCCCACCACTAGCTGCACACATACAGCTCAGAGTCCACCTCTAGGAGGGCTGCTCACTCAGCTCCATGCAGCAATGCAGCAAATGAAGTCACATCTTCTCAACAAGCAGAGACAGATCCCTGCTCAAAATCCACCCCCTCTGCCCTGCTTTCCATCTGGCCCCTGAAAGGTCACACATGAATCATTCAACCTCCCTCATCTATCTGTGGCTGCACACACAACAGAAAGCAGGAGACCAATCACCCCACCAGATGAAAGACAGGCACCAGTTGGCTGGGGTTAGAGGGAGACAGCAAGCCCTCCCTCCCAGAATGGGGTTGAAGCCCTTCCTGAACATGGGAAACAGTTATTTCAAAAGTTGTAATTTTGTGATTTTTCAGGGGTGATGTCATCTGGCAAGAGGTACTAATAATAGCATTGTGTCAGTTCATTGTGAACGGAAGGTACAGTCAGGCTTGCCTTTCTTGTAACCCACATAACAGACTTTGAAGTAAAAAAAAAAAAAAAAGGTACATTTTCACCCGTCAGCCCACTTCCTCATTATTATCTTCACTCCCAGTTGAAAGACTTCTTGTAGAATCATCCCAACTCTTCATGGGGTCTCCATGCAGTATTACGTACCTCCTTCCTGAAGGGCATCAAATTTCCTCCCTCCATTCATCCCTTTAATTCATATAATATCCACGCATCGTGTGCTAAGCAAAGGCACTATTTCATGTACCAGGGACACAGAGAAAGAAATGGACTTTCATTCTTTATAACCCTGCTCAGTGAACCAGAACAGGGATTTTTGACCTTCCCAGACCAAGGTTTGGGTATCACTCATTCCCTCTGAATCCCTCATGACTAATTTAAGTATCTACTGGGTAAAGTATACTATTGGACTGTCAGAAGAATGAACAATTCTGTCTTGGAAGAAGTACAGCCAAAATACTCCTTGGAAGCCAGGATGGTGAGACTTGATCTCATGTACTGTGGGCATGTTATCAGGAGGGACAAGAAAAAGGACCCCATGCTTGGTTAAGCAGAGCGTCATCAAAAAGAAAGAAGACGCTCAATAAAATGGTTCAATACAGTGGCTGCAACAATGGATCCATATAGCACAGGATGGTGCTGGACTGAGCCGTGTTTCAATCCATTATTTGTATATGGTGGTGGTGGGGTGGCATGGAGTCAGTTCATTATGCATATACAGGGTTGCTGTTAGTTAGAACTGACTTGTTGATACCTAGCAGTAACTGGCTAAAGAGTTGCCCTGAATTATTTCTTTTTCTTTGATCGTGATCCCCTGCTAAACCATGAGTTCCCTTTGGCAATGACTGCATTTCATTCATCTCTGGATCATCTTCACCAATCATCTCACAGTGACTGACACATACATAGCAAATGCTCAATAAATATGGGAAAGGCAGACACAGGTCCTGACCTCAAGGAGTTTATAATCTAATACTATAGGCAGACATGCTAATAAAAATGTATATTGCTGTTTTTAATGATCTAACTGGCTATGTACAATGTACACAAGGTCAGATATAAGTCAATGAGAGGGCAGAAGTGTTGGGCTGCACCTGGATAGGCAAAGGGAAAGACAAAAGGGGTGAGGGGCAGGAGCATTCCAAGATGAGAGGGTAGAGAGTACACAAGACATAAAGTAGCAAAAGGTGTTCAGGGAGGAGTTCAGCTCAGCTGGACTCGGCAATGGGAAGACAGGGAGGGCGGGAAGTAGGACAGGTTCTTACATGCCACCCAAAGAAGGGATCTGGATTTTCCTTGTAGGTGATATGTTTACAGCATGAGTGTAATGAGTTTTTGTGAGACGGTAACAGTGACAATTAGAAAACATGGCAGAGCAGGCTCTACACCATTTCAGGCTAGCTCCATGGGACAAGTGGGCAAGGGTGGGAAGGGAGAATGCGCTAAGAACGCTAGGCCTCAGGCCTGGGAAACCGGTTATGAAATCCAGGCGTTAGCCTTGGCTCTAAGCTAAGGACTTCTTATTTCATAACTTTGCTCTACCTAGCAGTTTTGAACCACTGACCTTGTGGTTCACAGTCTAGTGATTATCCTACATTGGCATGGTGCTGCAGAATAAGCACTGAACTGTGAGCCACAAGATTGGCAGTTCAAACCCAATAGCCATTCCTTTGAAGCCCTGTACAGGATTGCTATGAGTTGGAACCCACTCAACAGCATTTAACAACATCATTAAAAGAATGTGGTACATGGTGGCTCCATAAGATGAGGACTGAACTGTGAATCACAGGTCCCTGGTTCAAGTCCATCAGCCACTCTATGGGAGAAAGTTGAGGATTTCTGCTCCCACAAACATTTAAACCCTCAGAAACCCTATACATGGTTATTATGAATCAGAACCAACTCAACAGTACTTAACATTAGAAGAATGAGTAAAATGCATGAAGGCAGTTTATGAAAGACACAGTTTATTATATAAAATATGAAAATAGGTTCTTCCTTACTAATAAGAGAAAAAAACCCTACAAAGCAAAAAATACACCTACATGTTAAAGAAGAAATGGTTAAAGGTATAGCCATACGATAAACTAAAATGCTATCATTTAAATTAGAGTTTGAAAACTGAGTTCTAAGAAAAATATTTTAAAGAACTGTATGGATTAAATTTTATTTTGAAAAAACAGAGAAACATGAAATAAAATATTAATAGTAAAACTATTCTCTGTGTTGACATTAGTAATTCTTTTGTACTTTACTGTATTTCTCAGGGTCGTTATGGATTGGACCCAACTCGATGGCACTTAACAACAACAACAACATATTTCTCAGGTTTTATGCAACAATATTCACTAACTTTACAATCAGAATAATTTCATAAATATAAAATGTTAATTGAGCATTCTGAATTTCATGAGGGTAAGGACCACAGCCTGTGTTTACTCATCGAATATAGTGCCTGGCACATAGTATATGCATAATAAATATTCACTGGATGGGCCAATGAAGAAACAAATGAACATCAGATATATCCATTTAAAAATACTTTAAAACTTTGATATAATTTTGGATTTTTGGAAAAGTTGCAAGAGTAATACAATTTCAGATAGCTTTCACCCAGATTCCACGAGTAGCATTTTACTACATTTGCTTTATCCTTCTCTCTTGCAAAAGATATTTTCTTAATGGTTAAAAGCAATTTCCATATAAAAAGTCCCTAAGTGTCAAGAAAAGGATGCTGAGATCACAGAGCATGCCAGATGAACAAGTGGTATCTGAGTTAGTGAGGACCTCCACGCAAGGGCTTTATATTTTGTCACTACACAAAATTCCTATCATAATGGGGTCTACACCAATTGGGAAAGTACTGAGATGAGGATTAAGGAGGAAAATAATAATAATAATGGAACCAAAGCAACAATGTACCATCAGAGAACATACTTAAAAGGAAAGATACATTCTAGGAAGTCCAACTGTAGGGGAAAGGTTCCTGGTAGTCCAGCAATGTGTTGCTGTTGTTAAGGGCCGTTGAGACGGTTCAACTCATAGAAACCCTGTATAGAGTTTCCAAGAAGTTGCAGGTGAGTTTGAATCAGCGACTTTGTGGTTCAAACTGACCTTGTGGTCCAGTGTTTAGCTTTATTTGTGGTTTAGAAGAGAATACTTTTCAAACTGTGTATTTTCTTTTCTTTTCTTTCTGAAACTTTATTTTTCAAGTCAATACTATCCACCAAATGACAGATTTCTGCTATGAGTTATCACGGACGCATAACCACATTAATGAAAGAATGAGTGTCACTTTTAGCCATAGTCACAGAGCATGCTATTAGAGACTCAGCTGAGTCTGTATCTGTTAAGAAATGAAAGCTACAGAAGCCTGGGAAACATGTGTTTTGAATAGACTAACCAGGAAGTTAAGTTTATATGCTTCACTGAAAGTTTTTGAAACATAAGTCCTTCAAGTGCATTAGGAAATCTTTAGTATGATCTCAGACATTCAATAGCAATTCATTGGAAAACTTAAATCTAAGCCTGTTATATTTCACTTTGGAGCCCTGAAAGCGTAATGGGTTACAAGCTGGGCTGCTAACCACAAGGTCAGCAATTCAAATCCACTAGCTGCTTCAAGGGAGAAAGGTGAAGCTTCCTGTTCCCTTAAACATTTATAGCTTCAGAAACCCTATGCAGGGTTGCTATGAGTTGGAACGTACTTGACGGTATACAACCACCATATAGGGTCATTATGAGTCAGAACCGACTGGACAGCACATAACAACAACAATATTGAATGGAGAAATCTGGTGTAGTGAGATAGAATAAGCACCAGACTGCTACCACAAAACCAGCAGTTCAAATCCACCAGACACTCTGCAGAAGGATGAGGATTTCTGCTCCTGTAAAGATTTATAGCCTCCGAAACCCTATATAGGGACGACATGAGTTGGAATCAACTCAACAACAGACAATCACCATCACACACTTCGCTTGCTTTTCACAAAGAAAAAGTATTACATGGACACGGACATGCTCTGGTCCTTTCACTAAGTATGACAATAGTAAGACTCTGGTGACTCTCTGGGATAAGCATTGAACTTCTAAACACAAGGTTTACAGTCCAAACCTACCAGTCATTCTGTGGGAGAAAGATGAGACCACCTTCTCAAGTAAAGATTCCTAGTCTTGTAAACCCTGTTTAAGGTGCTATGAGGCGGAACCAACTCCATGGCAGTGGGCTGGATGGGTGGTTTGGTGGCGCTATGGTTAAGCACTCAACTGCTAATCAAAAGTCTGGCAGTTCAAACTCACCCAGTAACCCCGCTGGAAAAAGACCTGGCAATCCTGCTTCTGTAAAGATTGCAGCCTAGGAAGTGGGTCTATCCTATGGGACAGCTCTGCTCTGTCACATGAGGGGCTATAAATGAGAACTGACTTAATGGCACCCAATAGTAACAAGACAGACTTATCTAGGACAAGGAGATAAAACACAGACTTTGGGACTAAAATGATTTCATTAAACACACATCAAGCACTTGTGGTTTCAATTTCCCAAATGATAATCAATACCTTGCCCCTAAGAGGCATACCACATGTTTTCAAAAACTGGTATTTAAGGCATTCTACAAAAAAAAAAAAAAAAAAAGATCAGTGACGAGTCCAATGAATAGGGTAAGCCATTGAAAACAGTACTTCAGCATACCTGACAATTCTTGTTTTACAAAAGAAAGCACAGCCAGGTAAACTTGACAGTCAGCTATGATTATCTGCCTCTGTAGCCGATCAACCGTGGAGGGGGAGGATTTTCGGACATCAACCTGTTCAGTGGAAGGAAAGTACACACCATTAAATCACACACAAGAACAATAATCCTTCCAAATAACTATTACGTTACTGTGCAAAATAATTTAACGGAGGAAGTGTGAAACACAGCCATCATTCAGAGCAAAGACCCAGTTACCAGTAGGAGCCTGGTAACTCCCACTAGGTCTAGCTCTGTTTTGTTAATAGCACAATGCCGAAGAGCACTATAACTCAAAGGCAAATATTATTATATAAATGATGAAAACTGAATTCATATGAAAACACACAAAAAACTTCAAATGTTTACCTTTTAAACATTTGTTAAAAATAATGTTAATTCTCACTTTTCCAAATTTAAATTCATCGAAGGATATAACCTACTATCTTTGCAGCCTTCTTGGGTGGTTGTTGTTAAGTGACTCATAGTGTCCTGGGCCAACTTCACAATTGTTGCCACACTTGAACCCACTGATGCTGTCACTTTGCCAATCCATCTCGCTGGGGGTCTTCCTCTTTTTCTCTGACCCTCCTCCTTACCAAACATGACATCCTTCTCCAGTGACTGGTCCCTCCTGACAATATGTCCAAAGTATGAGAGACGAATTTTGGCCATCCTGGCCTCCAAGGTGCACTCTGGCTGCACTTCTTCCAACACAGATCTGTTTGGTTTTTTGGCAGCCCGTGGCACTTTCAATATTCTCCTCCAACACCATAACTCAAGAGCATCAATTCTTCTACGGTCTTCCTTATTCACTGTCCAGCTTTCGCATGCATATGAGGTTATTGAAAATACCATGGCTTGGGCCAGGTGCACCTTAGTCCTCAAGCTGACATCTTTGCTCGTCAAGGCTTCAAAAAGGTCTTGTGCAGCAGATTTGTTTGATGCAATGCGTCATTTGATGTCTTGACTGCTGCTTCCATGAGTGTTGATGGTTGATCCAAGGAGAATGCAGTCCTTGACAACTTCAATCCTTTCTCCAGTTGATAAGAATGGTGTTTATTGCTGTAGGATAAACACTGAAGTGCTAGTTGTGTGAGCAGCTAACTGTGCTAACTGCAAGGCCTGTGGGTCAAACCCACCAACTGCTCTAGGAGACTCTACACAGGGTTTCTCAGAGTTGGAACCAACTTGATGGTACACAACCACCACCACCTTCAGGGAGTACTAATAAGAAGGTGTATTCCCTTGGCAAAAAGATGTGAGGGTCAGAACTGACTGCATTTCAATTATGGGGAAAATACCCAGGAATTAAGTATTAGTTTTAAATAAAACACATGCTGAATTTGAAATTTAAGCACTACATGGTGCTGTAAGACAGACACTGGACTGCTAACCACAAGGCACACCTTGGAAACCCTGTACAGGGTCGCTGTGAGTTGGAACAGACTCGACAACACTTAACAACAACAACATCCTCGAATGTGGCTGTCTCTATGGAATATGCAAAAAACTCAAACCTCAAATCCCACTTTTTTCAAAATGTTAGTCTTTATCCTGAAGAATTTTTTTAAACTTGAGTGAAGAAGGTTTACAGAGCAGATCAGTTTTCCATTCAATAATTCATGTACATTTTGTTTCATGTCACAAACTGCAATCCCTACAATGTAGCATCACCATTCCTACACTGCGTTTCCCATTTCCATTTCCCCTTCTTACCTAACCCTTCTGAACTTTGTCCTTGAGTAACTTCTGCCCTTTCCATTTCCTATAATTGATGGTTCTACGGAGTGTGTGTCTCCCTAGAGTTACTGTTCACCTTACGTTGTTGTTAAGTGCTGTCAAGTTGGTTCCGACCTATAGTGACCTGGTACAGGGTTTCTGAGGAGCAACTTGTGACCTTGCACTGCCGATCTTCTGTTTCAAACCGACTTTGCAGTCCAGCGCATTAACCCACAGCGCAGAGCTTTCTACTGTCTGAGTGTTGAGCCATGGGGGTGAGGTTACTTCAGGTCTGATGGGTGACTGAGGGCCACAGTCTTGGGGTTCCACCAGTCTCTATCCAACCACTAAGTCTGGTCTTTTTAATGATTTTGAGTTTTATTTTGTTTTCTATTTTTCTCCCACTCTATGAAGATTATTTTGAAAACAAAGGAAGACCACTGTGCAATAGAGTATCATACATCCTCAGGATGCAGTAAACGTAAGCAAAATAAGCTAAATATCTTTCATAATAATATGAGAAGTAATCCAAGAAATTTCTTGGGATTTTTGCAAATAAGCCACAGTACGCACCGTAGAATGATCTGTTCACCTTTTCCCGGATTTTAGCCTAATCCACTAAAGGCACTGCTTTTCCGATTCTAGCCCCAGCACTCACTACTGTGTTATTTTGGGCAAATGTCAATCTACTAATGCTTCCATTTCTTTGTTTGTAATAACACCTACTGATACCGAGAGAACATGCACTTAATAACTCTAAAGACTAAAAGGGGCTTCCATTGTTTTCAGAAATGCAATTTACATAATCAGAAGCCACAAGAAACGGTGCTTTCCTTTTTTCGGTCATGTTCTAAATATCTCAAACTGAGTAAACGCTTTTAAGTACGGCGCACGGTTCATAACTGAATGCCAGAGGACTTACATTCTTCTTGATCTTATTCTTGATTGTTTCAATGACCCCAGCCTCTTCACTTTCACACAGCTTTTCAGTTGTTTTTAAGTCATCACAAGCCAATTGCATTTTTTCTTCCTCGAAGGTCATCATGGCATTCTCCCAAAAAAAATAGATAAATAAAGAGAGAATGAATGAATCAGGACATACCTGAAATTTATGACAATGTATTACAATAAAACTCCAAACTAGAAAAAAATCACACAGATTATATGCTGCAATCAGAAAATTACAGAACACCCAATTTATCTTAAAGAAACTGTACAATCTCAAGAAAAAAGAGGAATATACCTCTAGGATACCAGAATGAAAAATACAAGGCAATAAGCATCCTTGTAATTATATAATTTTGCTGCTGTTGCTAAACACAGGAACAAAAACTCTAATTTCTAATTGGTCACTAAATTCTGTTGTTATTATTATGGTGTCTCATTCATCTTTGCCCACATGTGTACCTCTGGCTCCACCAAGGCCTGGCCAGAAATTCTAATGGAACACTAACTAGTAGGTGTTCTTCGATTATTATCCATCTTTCCAGGGGAAGGATCTTCAAAGGGTTCGCTGCATATGAATTCACGTAATACATTCCATGCATGGATGGCTAGCTTCTAGGCACCTGATCCTGGCAGGTTTTTCATGCCACATCTGACAGGGAAGAGGCAATCCCATCTCTGTTAGAAATCAGTAGAAGAACTGAGGCTTCTGAGCTAAGTGGGCCACAGGGGCAAGGCAGAGTCCATGGCAGGACACCTGCTCTTGGAGATACCTGATGAACTTGTTGGGTCTGGCATTCTATTTTCCATCACAAGTAGACAGCTCCTCTTTGACATGCTAGGTGGTACCACTGTAACCTGCATTCCCATTCTGGCCAACCCAAACCAGGGTCACCTCTGCCCAAGCCTCCCTGTCACACTCTTCTTCCCCCGCAGCTGCTGAAATCTCAACCCTCCTCAAACACCATGGTCTCCCTCCCCTTCTCCATCCTCCACACCATCTAGTTTACTGGGTACTAATTTTATGATCCCTACTGCATTTCCACGGTACTTAACAACAATTACCTTTTTGCAAATAAACCAGTAGCTGTTAAGTCGATTTTGCCTTTGAGTCCTTTTCTGCAATGAGTAGAAATGTACTCCACAGAATTTTCAATGGCTGAAATCTTATGGAAGTACATCACAGGCATCCAAGGTCTTTCGTCCATGGATGGATTCAAATTATCAACCTTTTGGCTAGTAACTGGGTGCAAACTGCTTGCACCACCCAGAAACCATATACATTTACAAATAGGAGGCCTTACATTCTTGTTACATTAACTGGTAATACGAGGAAATACATTGGCTGAGAAGCCCATCTCACCAGCAGCTGGCCTAGTTGTTGGGCTTGGCTGTTGCAGGCTGAGTGCCATTTGCCCGGTTTCTTATACCCGCTAAATCTCAAATCTGAATGTCTTCTTTTATTTCTCTCTCTCTCTCCACTCATGACTTTTGTTGTTTTTGTTGCTAGCTGCTATTTAACTGTGGGAATTGTTGAAAATTATGTGTTTATAAGTAGTTTATGTAACATTATAAGCATCTCTGAAAAATGAAAGTATCTAATTTTCTACATTGCTCAGCTGACGTCAAGGCCTAAATGCACTCTATCTGCTCAATTCCTAAATAACAGTTTTTGAAAAGGTAACATTAACTGACAAACTTCAGCTCTGTGAATCTAACTTGTCTTCCAGTTCATATACTCAGTAATTTTAGAAAACATCTTTATTACTCAAATTCAGACTTTTTTTTTCCCACTGTGGCGCTGTGGGTTAATGCGCCAGACTGCAAAGCCATTTGAACTGCAAACTCGGACGTTCAAGCTCACCAGTTGCTCCTCAGGAACTTGATACAGGGGCGCTATGGGTTGGAACCAACTCGATGGCACTTTACAACAACAATGACCCTAATGCCATTGTAAATTTTGGAGAAATTTTTCAATTACATTTTTATTCTAAAAGGATTTTGGTTGGAAAATATGTAATGTTCTAGAAGTAAGGTACTGACATTTTATTTTTTTAAATTAGGGAAGAGCGATCATCTCAAAGACTGGTTAACAGGCAAAAACATTATTTCCATTTTTAACTTAAAAACATATTCCACAGTAGTATATTTATAGGGAAGAAGTCATTAACAGACATATTTTATGTTTATTTCCTTCATTCCAAGGCCTCTTCCCATATCAACTTACCAAAAAACTGACAAAGCTGGCTCCAAAACTCATTAGTGGGCTATGGTTTCTGTTAAAGAAACAAAATAAAATTATTTCTATTGTAAATTTGTTTCAGAAGCACTTGAAATACATTATCCCAACAACTGAACAGAAAAGGAGGTCTTCAAGCTGATTAAATTACCCTATGGAAAAAGTTACAGAGACAAGGTGTTTCATAGCTCTCTGCCAGAATAGAATCCGCCCCTTACTCTCCAAAGCACGGCAAACAATAAAGCTAAAAGATACAAAGACTGCTTAGTAAGACTCATAATTATAGCTAGTAAAGAGCTGACAGTTATCACAATGATCTTAGAGATGATCTGACATCTGCAAGAACATGGCCAAAAGAAGATGAGCAATATTCATTTTTAAAAATGAAAACTTGTTCAAAAGTATATGCACAGAAAATAAGTGTAATTTCTAGAGTTAAGATCAAAGGGTTTCACGGAGGAGTCAGTCCTCACAAACTCACTCTCCAACCAAAGAACGTTAAGAATGCCTCCCTTGTCATTCAGCCATAATCCGATTTCGTGGGTAAGTCAGTCGTAAGACAAAATCAAACTGACACCAAGACAATTTAAAAAATAACAAGCTTTCTGCCTCAAATCAAGACCAGTCCAAAATGCCGATCTTTAGCTTTTGGTTTATCTAAGGAAGTGGTTACAGAGAAGAGATAGGATCTGCAAATTGTACTAAAGGGAAAAGCAAGTTGTAATTGCCTTCTTAATGAAAATCACATTACTGATTTTTACATTATGCCAATAATGCTGTTATTGTTAAGTGCCGCCGAGTTAGTTCTGACTCATAGCGATCCTGCATAGCCTTTCCGAGGATCAGCTGGTGGGTCTGAACTGCTGTGGTAAACAGTCCAATGCTGACCCTACAGTGTCACACCAGGAGTCCACGGCAATAATAGCTGGTCACTATTAAAAAAAAAAGGATGTAACAATTTATTTAGTCAAGTGCCTACTGGATATTTAGAGGGTATGAGTGTGGGAGAGAACATGTGTGTCTTTATGTGTATATGTACACACACATATATAGTCCATGTTCAGATGAACATCTTTGTACATATATTTTTGCAGGCCAGTCCAAATATATCCTTGGTTCAAGGCTAAAGGGAACATTGCTGAGTTAGAGGGAATGCAAATACAGTTTTCTCTTGGAGTGTAATATGTGTATTTGTCTGTGTGTGTGTGTGTGAAAGAGAGGGGATAGATACAAAATTGCTTTGTATATACTTTGTTTTGTAGATTTCATATTCTCTCTGTGTGAGAAAGACAGATGAGATAGATTGGAGATTCTACTGGGAATGTTAATCTTCTGCAACAATTTTCTTTTACATCTGTTTGATACCTATCCAACAGTCTACAGTTAATAAAAACTATTTACCCCCACTTAATAGGATACTTGTGGAATCCTGATGTGGCGCTGTGGGTTAATGCGCCAGATTGCAAAGTTGTCAGCAGTTCAAGCTCATCAGTCGCTCCTGCGAAACCCTATAGAGGGTCACTATGGGTTGGAACCAACTCAACGGTACTTAACAACAATAGAATACTTGTAGATCTCAGCCATCAGCCACTCTTCAAATGAGCAATACTCACTTGTTAACAGAGAATTTGGTGGTTTGAACCCACTAGCTCATGAACAATGGGGTAAATACCCTTAACCGCTCTAGCCTGGAAGCTACTGTGTATTCTGTTCCCCCTGCCAGAAACATTCTTCCTGTTCCTCTTTCACAGCACAAAGGCCATCACACACCCACCTCTATCAGTCAGTCTCACAGTGTTTTATTTTACTGTCTGTAGAGGACTTTCAGGGAGCACAGTGGTTCCACATGAGAAGCACTGGGCACTGAACCACAGGCTCCACAGTTCAAGTCCACCAGCCGCTCCCTTCAAAATATAAAGCCTTGGAAACCCTATACAGGGGGCCTATGAGTTGGAACCAACTCAACAACACTTAATAGCAATATAAAACTTAAACCTCTAAGTAAAAAAAAAAAAATAGGTAAAGAAAAATTCCAAGCCAGCACTTATAAACCTACTTCAAATCAAATACTCATATCAAATCTGTTATGAAGTCTCTATCATTCCTGCCTTCTACACCAATATAGATGTTCAGTTTTACCATTCTACAACACTATATGGACATGCATGAGTTATAATTTTATGGACATGTAAGTCTCCCCTAAAGTGCTACTTCCTGTCTTTGTTCTGTCTTCATAGTGTCTTGAGCATTCAACACATCTTGAGCATTCAACAATTATGAATCAGTGAATGAATGGAAGACAAAGAGCACTGTCCTTAGGGAAGAATCACGTTCAATTCAGGTGCTGATTACAATACAATGCCTTTCCCCCTCCTTTCCCTTCCCTTGCTTTTATGTTGATCATGTTGCCATTTAAGAGATAAAAGAAGCTGCAACTAGGGACTATCAGTGTTGCTACATTTGCTTCTTGTTCTTGACTAAAATTAGATTTCTAAGAGCCAGAGAAATTAATTATTCATGTTAGCCTAGCCCTTATTACTTCATATACTATCTCATCATTGAAGTGAAGACACTAGCAACCACGCACCAGGAGCATTTTCCCCTTGAAATACAAATTCCGAAAGCCCCATAGCACTTAGGCACGCTGATGGTGGTAGTGGTGGGTTATATGCTATCAAATCTGTTCTGACTCACACTGTTGTTAACTGCCATCAAGTTGGTTCTGACTCATAACGATACTGTATAGTTTCCGAGGAAGCAGTTGGTGGGTGTGAACTGCCAAACTTGTGGTTCACAGTCCAGTGCTGATCTGATCCTGAATAGAGTTTCCAAGACTGTAAATCTTTACAGGAACAGAAAGACTCATCATTCTCCTGCGGACCACCAGGTAGATTCAAACCACTGACTTTGCAGTTAGCAATCCACCTGGTATTCCACTACACTACCCGGGCTTCTTGAGCACACTTTTGTTGTTGTTAAGTGCCACTGAGTTGATTCTGACCCATAGCGAGCCTCTATAGGGTTTCTGAGGAGCGGCTGGTGAGTTTGAACTGCCGACCTTATGATTCAAACTGACCTTGCAGTCCAAGGCATGATCCTGCAGTGCATAACTATGCAAGGCATAATACTAGGAACTCCTCCTCAGTATTGATGGCTGGTAGCTGTGTGCCGTGGAGTCGGTTCCGACTCATAGTGACCCTGTACAGGGTTTCCGAGGCTGTAAATCTTTACGGGAGCAGAACGCCTTATCTTTCTCCCGCGGAACAGCTGGTAGCCTCAAACTGCTGACTTTGTGGTTCGCAGCCTAATTCGTAACCACTATGTAACCAGAGCTCCTTCCTCCTCAGTATTAGGAAAGCTTAAAATACCAAGGCTCAGCTTTTTAATAACTTGATTTTCCTTTAACTTCAAGTGACCCTAAATTAGCTTACCTCATCTTAATTGTAGCTTATGCATGACACTCTACATAAAACTTACTTTTAATTTGGAGATTTGGAAATGTTCCCAAAGATTAATACGATCATTGCTTCAAAGCAGATGCTAAGAGAGAAGCAAGAGTCCTAGCACATTTCCATAGTGCTTCTATTAGGAACCAGTAGACAATAACCAAAACGAGACATAAGGAATGATCGATCAAAAGACATCCAAAAGAGGGGATAAAAGGCAAGTGAAACAGACTACACAGTGAAAAACCACTTACTTCAAAGAAGGAACTAGATAAGCATGCACAAAGGGGCTTCAAAAAGTTCATGGAAAAACAGAATTGAAAGATAATGGAATTGTTAGAGGAACCTTTTGCAGCTCTTTATATAAGGTGAAAGAGGGAATCGGGAAGTTGAAACCAAGATATAAGGAAAACTGCTTTGGATAAACTTTTCTTAGTAGATTTGACTTTGGACCCATGTAAATACTGTATATAATTATTAAAAGATTGAATTTTAATATTTCAATCCCTAAAAGTCCAAAGTAAAAGGAAAAATCAAGTTGGTGAAAAAACCAGTGTAGAACGAATCCAAGCGGTGCTAGAACACAGTAACTCGTCAGTACATCCCTACTATGAAATATAGCCAAAAAAGATATTAAACAACAACAACAAAAGTCTTAATCTATTTCCATAATCATATGCCTTCTGGTCAAGATGGACTAGCTATTCCAAGGCTGCTGGGTGTGTAATTTGTAATAAAGTAAAGGAATAATTATGTTGGCGTTTGTTGAGACCCAGGATTTTCTGCATAGGAGATAGGACCATGAAACGATCCAGAATAGGCAGGTGTATAGAGACCATAATTTATAGTGGTTACCGAGATGGGAGGGGGAAGGAGAGGAGCACTCAACTGCTGAGTGTCTGTTTGTGGAAATGTAATTGGTGTCACTGAATTACCTATTGTAAAAACTGTTCAACTGGCAAATGTTGTGTTATGCAAATACTGCTCACAACAATAAATAATAAGAACTAGAAGAATCAATACAAACTCTTTATATTTTGTTAGCGCTTAAGAAATACCTATTTCCTAGCTCTGTCCACTAAAAAAGGCCTAGACAACTTGGACATGGGCTACCCAAAATGGGGAGGTTGAGACTCTGCAAAGGCAAGAAGTGACTGGCTTACAAGCTTTCAAGAGGGAACCTAGATCCAGAGGATGTGGGGAAAGGTAGAATCTCCAGTGAGTAGTATCCAATCTGTCTGGGTGGGGCCGATTAAATGCAGATAGGTCTCTTGTGATACAATAGTGAATAATTGTTATCAGGACTGAATGTGAGGGTTGGAAATGTAAAGGTAGACATTTTGTAGCAAGGAGGGGAGTGATTAATATTTCAGTCTAGGAGTGGAGGTCCTTGGGACCATCATGGGAGAAGAGCTGAGAGCAGGACCCTACCCAGAGAAGCAGTGAGGCCAGAGATGGAGGCAGAGACAATGTCGTGGAGAAATGGAGCAGCTGGAGACTTTAGATCCAGAGACTGGGAGGGGCTGTGTGCTGACAACCTGGGTGCAGGCTTGTAGGATGATGAGGCATGGAGGGGATTGTAACCATGGCAATGAAAGGATACAAGATAGAATGAAGGTAAAACTAATGTTCTCCCATGTAAACTATCACATAATTCACAATAAAACTTTAAAAAAAAAAAGGCCTAGAAACAATCACGTCCCAATAGCAATGAGCACCAAATGATTCTCATAAGAACTACCATCAGAAGTGAGGACGGAAAGGCCTCAGCTCAGTTACTTAAGAAACATCATCAGAAAAGACCAATCATTAGGAAAGGACTTCATGGTTCACAAAGAGGGGTCAGCAAAAATGAGGCGAACCTTCCATGAGATGGATTGACACAGGAGGCTCTACACTAGACTCCACCCTACCAAAGATTGTGGAGATGGTACAGACCCGGCAGCATTTCGTTCTATTATACAAACAGTCACTATGAGTTGAAGCTGACTAGACAGCAACGCACAACAACGAATCCACTCTAAGTAAATAAAAGTCAACACAAGTCACCATGGCTCCTTTAAAAAATGGCTGATTCTAGCCTGTTGTTGTTAAGTGCGACCCATAGTGACCCTGTACAGGGTTTCCGAGGCTGTAAATTTTTATGGGAGCAGAATGCCTCATTTTTCTCCCGCGGAGAGGCTGGTAGTTTCAAACTGCAGACCTTAAGGTTCACAGTCCGATTCGTAACCACTACACTACCAGAGCCCCTTAAATTAGGGGTAAGAAATGTTCAAAATTAGCCTGGAATATTTGTTGGAGCAGAAAGCAAGGAGTTAAAAAAAAATTTGAGTTTTGAAGACATTGCCACTAAGCCAAAAATGGAATGGATTAAATCACCAATAAGGATAAAAACAGCAATGGACTGAAACATCAAACAAGTTTCGACTAACTTTATAATGATACTTTAATTGAAACCCATTGGTCATTATGTAGGCCCCTAGGGAACCAAGTCATTATTTTGAAAAATGATTTAAAATTATTTCTCTATTTAAAAAAATCAACCAATTAGTTGGAAATAAATTTCTCTTTACAGAAGCATCCTGGCTAATAAATGAAAAGTAAAGTGTAGAATTAGAGTATCACCAATTTGCAGCTCTTAAGGAATTAATGGATTCTTGGTATGGTGCCCTAGGATAAGCACTTGACCATGAGGTTGGTTTGAACTTTAAGTTCGGTGGTTCACCAACTGCTCACAGAAACCTTGTACAGGGCCACTATGAGTTGAAACTGACTGGACAGCACTTAACAACAAAGGAATTTATAGATATAGACAATGATCATAAAAACAGAGGGCAAAGGAATAATATATGAAACAGCATCATGGTGATAGAATCGGCAAAATCAAAGTTGTGGGAAATTCTATAGGACAAAGATCCCAGTTTCTTGTACAACAATAAAAAACTGTAATGAAAGGAAAAAAAAAAAAAAAGACTGAAGGGGAAATCTCTGAAATAAAAGACATATGAAACAAAAGTGACATGTAAGGAGACTCAAAAAACCACGTACATATATGGAGTCTTGGTGGTGTAGTGGGTTAAACGTTGGGTTGCTAATCCCAAGGTCAGCAGTTCAAATACATCAGCCACTCCAAGGGAGAAGGATGAGCTTCCTGCTCCCGTAAAGATCTATACACAGGATCCCTGTGAGTGGGAACCAACTTGACAGCACACAGTAGCTCCTGTTAAGTATTGTCAAGTTGACATTGCAATCCAGCACGTTAACCCACAGCACCACACCAGGATTCTCTCTCCCTCTCCCTCCTCCTCCCCTTCCCCTTCCCCCCTCTCTCTCTATACATATTGTTGTTGTTTGTTTTTAAGTACCATGGAGTCGGTTCCGACTCATAGTGAGCATACACATATACATAAACACAAATTGACACACTAACAATGAATAATCACAAACTAAAATTTCAAAAAATACTATTGACAACGTGGTGGTGGTAGTGGTTAAGTAGCACGGAGCCGGTTACAACTCATAGCAACCCTGCATAAGGTTTCCAAGGCTGTAAATCTTTACAGGAGCAGAAAGCTTCGTCTTTCTCCCATGGAATGCCTAGTAATTTCGAACTGTTGACTTGGAGGTTAGCAAACAATAGTATCTCAGTTAAACATCTAATAATAATTATAACAAACATACACTAGAGGGCTTCAAACTTTTATTTCTATTTTTCCATAACTTTTTGAAGCTCCCTTTTATATTATTATTCCTACATACACCAACAACTTAAAGCATTGCTGAGAAATATTATTAAAGACCTAAATCAGGATTTCTCCAGTCATTACTGATCTTTTTGTGGTGCCAGATCATTCTTTGTTGAGGGGTGGGGATGGGGATTGTCCTGTGGGAAGCTGATCAACATTACTGTCTCTACCCACTAGATGTACACTTCTCAAGTGAAACAATTAAAATGTTCCTAGATAATGCTAAATGTCAACTGGAGGGTAAAATTTACTTAAGTTGTGAACCACTGGCATAAATAAATACACCGAAAAATAATAATGTCAAGATGTGAATTTCTCCCAAATTGAACTAGAGCTTCATGGAATTCCCAGCAAAATCTTTCCTGTGTGCATGTATGTATAGAAAAATTTATTGTAAAATTTATAATGAAAAGCCAAATACTTACAATAGCAAAATCAGATTTGAAGAACAACAAAGCTGAAGGACATGCATTACCTGATAGAAAGACTTGACAGAGCTACAGTGATTAAAACAGATCAAGAGTAAATAAACAGACCAAATGGGTTAGAATATATGATTTACGACAAAGGAGCCACTGCAATTCAGAAGGGAGAGGATACACTTTTCACTGAATGCTACTAGGTCACACTGAAAGAAATAAATCTTAACTCTTACTTCATTAAAAAAAATTTGTGATGGATCACCAACCTAAAAAGGGAAAGGAAAACCAATTAAACTTCTGGGGGTGGGGGCAAGGAGAGAGAAAAGCATAGAGAGAACACAGTTAGGAAAAGATTTCTTCAACAGGACACAAAATGCATAACCATAAAGGAAAGGAAAAGACCAAACAAATCTCATTAGAATTAAGAATTTCTGCTCACTCATAAGAAATTAAAAAAAAAAAAATTTTCTCGCACTCAGACTGGAACAATATTCATATTCAACAAAAGAGTCATATTTAGAATATATATATTTTAAATGTGCATGAATCAATAAAAAAATGACTGCTGAATCAGGAAGAAATGGGCAAAAATATTGAATAGGCATTTCATAGATGAGGATATACAAAAATCAACAGCTGGACTATATGAAAAAGAATGTGGCAACAATGGGCTGAAAAGTAGGAACAGGATGGGGTGATGTTTCATTCTATTGCAATAGGGTTGCTATGCGTCAGAACCAAATGGATGACACCTAACAATAATATCATGAAAAAGAAGAAACTACTGCTATATTAAATAATCTCACACAGATAAAGGTGAATAAAAGAAACCAAATACAAAAGCATATACACTGAATGATTCCATCTACATAAAGTTCAAAACCATTATTCTGACCTTTAATGGTAACAGAGATTAGATCAGTGGCTGCCTTTGGGGAAATATTGAGAAGTCAGCCCAAGAGAAGATGCTGGAATGCTGCAACTGGCCTATAATCTGATTTGGCTGGTAGTCACACAGATCTACACATATTCATTCATATATATATATATATATAAAATCTTTACTGTAAGTAAGTGTTTCCTTGTGAAAAGAATATAATTCGAAACAAGAAAAAAATGTAAAAATCAGATAAATGATCTGTGACTATATTCATAAATTACTACTTACTTTAATAAAATATTAAAATGGAATGTATAAAGACCTGGGGAAGTGAAGGGGAAACACTCAACAATTCTTAAACTGAAAGAACTTATGAAAAAATTCAAGCCTCAAGATGCAACATTGAAGAATTGTATGGACAAAATACTGAATGTTGCAGAAAACATCAAAAGATGGTGGAAGCAGTGTCCAGCTGGTAAGAGAGGGCATATGCATAAGAACACCCACACTTGCAGATAATACCCACTGGACCTGGCTTCAATGACTGGATGATCAGAACTCAGCTAGAAGAAGAAAGAAGAGGAAAAAAAGAGTAATCCACTACAATTAGATGAACTTTACCTACACCTATGGATGCAGTAGCTCAAAAGAGGAAACAAATCTTCACAGTGAGGATCATTCTCACCCACTCCATACAGAGTAGACACGTGGACATTGGCTACTCAAAATGTGGGGGCGCTACAAAGGCAAGAAGTGACTGGCTTACAAGCTTTCAAGAGGGAGCCTAGATCCAGAGGGTGTAGAGGAAGGTAGAATCTCCACTGAGTAGTATCCAATCTGTCTGGGTGGGGCTGATGAAAGAAGATGGGGATAGGTCCCTTGTGGTACAGTGGTGAATAATTGTTATCATGACTGACTTTGAGGGTTGGAAATGTAAAGGTAGACATTTTGTAGCAAAAGAAGGAGAGTGATTGACTTTGCAGTCCAGAAGCAGAAGTCCCTGAAACCATCAAGGGAGACGAGAGGAGTGTGGGACCCTACCCAGAGAAGCAGTGACGCCAGAGATGGAGGCAGAGAGGATGACATGGAGAGATGGAGCGGCTGGGGACTCTAGACCCAGAGAGGGAGAGGGGCTGTGTGCTGATGACCAGGCGGAGGGGGGAGAGCAGTCTTGCAGGGTATATCCTTTCGTTAGTTGATGATGCATGAAGGGGATTGTAACCATGGCAATGAAACAATATGCGATAGGATGAATGTAAAGCTAATGTTCTCCCATGTAAACTATCAAATAATTCACAATAAACATTAAAAAGAAAAAAGAATTACTGACCCTCCTAGAACCATCAAGGAAGAAGAGCATGAGCAGAATGTGGGACCCTATCCAGAAAAGCAGCAACACGAGAGATGGCGGCAGAGATGAGGACGTGGAGAGAGGGAGCAGCTGAGGACTCTGGACTTATGGAAAAAGAGGGACTGAGAGCTGGCAGCCAGGAGGCAGACTTGCAGGATGTGCCCTTTGGTGGTTTAAATTATTATATATTCCTGAGTGTTTTTGTGCACACACACACCTTGCCCCCTAAAAAAAAAGGATGTAAAACCCATGTTCTCCCATGTAAGCTATCACTCAATTCACAATAAAAACTTTAAAAAAAAAAAGATAGTGGAAGGAATACACAGAGTCGCTGTATCAAAAAGAACTGATTGATGATGTTCAACCATTTCAGGACGTAGTACTGATCATGAACCGATGGAAATGAAGGAAGAAGTCCAAACTGCAATAAAGGCACTGACAAAAAGCAAGGCTCTAGAAATTGACTGAATACAAATTGGAATGTTTCAACAAACTGAGGCAGCACTAGAGATGCTCGAGACTCATCTATGACAAGAAACTTGGAGGACAGCTACCTGGCCATATCTGTGACCATTCCAAAGAAAGATGACCCAATGGAATGCAGAAATTACTGAACAAAATCATTAATACAACATGCAATTAAAATGTTGCTGAAGATAATTCAAAAACAGCTGCAGCAGTACATCAACAGAGCATTGTTAGAAATTCATGTCAAATTCAGAAAAGGGCTTGGAATGAGGGATATCAATGCTGATGTCAAGTGAATCTTGAATGAAAGCAGAGAATAGCAGAGGTATGTTAATTTATACTTTATTGACTATGCAAAGACTTTTGACTGTGTAAATCATGACAAGCTATGGAAAACATGGCTAAGAATGGGTATTCTAGAATACTTAAGTGTGTTCATGCAGAACCTGTTCATATATCAAGAAGCAGTCATTCAAATAAACAAAGAGAGATACTGAGTGACTTAAAATCAGGAAATATGTGGGTCAGGGTTGTATCCTCTCACCACACTTATTCAATCTGCATGCTGAGTAAATAATCCAAGAAGCTGGACTATATGAAGAAGATCAATATTGGAGGAAGGCTCATTAACAACCTGAGATATGCAGATCCGACACAATCTTACTTGTTGGAAGTGAAGAGCACTTGAAGTACGTATTGATAAATACCAGAGACTACAGCCTTCAATATGGATTATATCTCAACATAAAGAAAACAAAAATCCTCCAAGTGAAACAATAAACAACATCATGGTAAACAAAGAAAAGATTGAAATTGTCAAAGATTTCATTTTATTTGGCTCCGTGATCAACACTCACGGAAGCGACCGTCAAGAAATCCAATGATGTATTTACAATGGGTAAACCTGTTCCAGACCTCTTTAAAGTGCTAAAAAGAAAAAATAAATGTCACTTTGAAGACTGGTTCAAGTCATGGTATTTTCAATCACTTAATATTCATGTAAAAATTCGACAATGAATAGGAAAGACTGAAGAAGAATCCATACTTTTGAAATAAGTGTTGGCAAAGAATATTAAATATGCCATGGATTGCCAGAATAAATCTTACAAAGATGGCAAGACTTTGTCTCTTGTACTTTAGACACATCATTAGGAGGGATCTTGGAGAAGGACATCATACTTGGTAAAGCAGAGGATCAGAAAAAAAGAGGAAGACTCTCAGTGATATAGATTGATGCAGTAGCTGCAACCAATGAGCTCAAACATAACAACAGTGGTGAAGATGATGCAGGACTGGGCAGGGTTTTGTTCTGTTGTCTGAGGGTTGCTATGAATCAGAGCCTACTTGATGGCACCTAACAACAGCAACATTCAAGAATCCTTTCTTTTGAAGGTATTAAAGAGTCCTGGTGTGGCACTGTGGGTTAACGTACCAGATGGCAACGCTGTTTGAACTGCAAGGTCGGCGGTTCAAGCTCACCAGCTGCTCCTCAGAAACCCTACACAGGGTCGCTATGGGTCAGAACCGACTCAACAGTACTTAACAACAACTACACAGTCACCAACATTGCTATAGAAAATTTTTAAGTTTTTCTAGGATATTAAATATTAGAGCAGTGAAGATTTGCTTCATAAAATATGAGAAGGAATGTATATACGTCACTCTTAAAACTTTTTTCATTAAAATACATGAAAAATTTTTTTCATTAAATAAATGGGCATAATTACTACAAGAAAATCCCTTACCAATCAACGCAATTTTATCCTCCAAATGCAATAATGATTGGTGTATCTTTTAAGCTTCTCTTTGATGGTTTTGAAAATGTTCTAGATTTATCTATATTGAGTTCTTAGAAGAACTATGCAAAATGATTCTTATTCCTTCCAAATGTGTGGGGAGACTGGGCCCTTGAGGATTAGAATGGAACTCCGGGATCCAGAAGCCCAATCAGCCCATGTCAATCACCCACACCCTTCACTGCTGTCCCAGATCCCATGAGCTCACCCCTGTTACTCATAATAGATGCTGTGCCTTATCTGTGACCCAAACTACTTACAGGATCCTCACTGTTTCAAGCCTACAGTACCAGGGACCACCTAACACCTTGCATAATAAGCCATCAGAGCAATAATGAATGCTTTACTAAATTTTTCTCTCTTTGCCTCAAGAAGCATAATATTAGCCACAACTCTGCCAACAGAAAAACTGATAGCTCCCCAAATGGGCTCTAAGAGGACATAGCTGGCCTGGTATTTCATTTCTCTTTCTGAAAATAAAGTAAAACAATGCCAACAGAAGAAGAATTCTATGTGCAGGAAGCTGTTCATCACTGTATTATCCAGAATAATGAAAAACTGAGCTTTAAAAAAAAGTTTGCAATGGAAGAAATGACAATGACAACAACAAAACAAAACAGAAAAGTAGTATTTAATCTAGAAAAATATATCTAATATCCATCTGATGAATTTACAGCGAAAAAACAAAAATTTCTGTGTACACTATGATCCCAATACTTACGGACAATGAAATATGAAAACATCTGTTGTGAGAGGCCATACAATGAAGGGTGCTTTTTTGTTTTCAATGAAAAGTGTGCACGTTATGGGGGAGAGGAATAAGTAATCATGACTAAAGCTGCTCTAATCATGAGCTCTTTTCTAATATTGTCACCATAGAAATTCTCCCTGTATTAGACACCTTTTAGAGAGACACATGCATCATTTCAGTTAATTTACTTGTTCTAAATACTCCCTGTGATTCAGCTGTTGCTTTGATACAATTCCTCCGCAGAATGTATCACCCAGCCAACCAAGCAGAATAATGAGGCAATTCAACAGCAAAACAGCCAAATTCTGCTTACTCGGGAGTGGCTTATTCACTTAGTGACAAGCTGAGGCCGAACTGCCCAGCCAGTGTCCAGCTGGGTCCTGGGCATCCCTGGCACAAGGCTGAGTAGGAACTGGCCCCAGGGGAATTAAAAAACACTTAGGTCTAAGGTCACTTGTCAGGATAGTTGCTGATTGCTTTTCCCAAAACAAATGCAAATGATCTGATGATTGTTGTATAAATCCACAGAAAACTTACTGCCATCAAGTTGATGCCAGCTCACAGTGACCCTGTCAATCAGGGTTTTATAGGCCCCAGAGGGTCTCGAAGGCTGTAATCTTTAAGGAAGGAGACTGCCATATCGTTCTACCATGGAGCAGCTGGTGGGTTTGAACTGTGGACCTTTAGGTTAGCAGTCGAGCTCTTTAACCACTGTGCCACCAGGGCTCCTACAACCCACATTATTAGTCTAAGTAAGATTTTAAAAGTATCCCTTTAAAAGGGAACGGGCAGTAAGACGTCAACAGAATCATATATTACATATTTTCTTGCTATTTGAAGTTTCTTATTTAAAATTTTCACTTCTAATAGTGAAAGCTTACTTCTACCTACCCAAGTCTTGCCAATAAATAAATAAAAGGAATATATAAAGAATTTAAATATTGTTAATAACCAAAAGACAGGGTTTTGAACATGCAGAAGTCAACACTAAATAGAAAAGACCTGGAGATTTCCAAATGCCAAGTGGCCTAAAAGAGGATCTCATTTAGTGGAAACTCTTGGTCTCTGGCTATAGGCTCAGTTTTCACTGTTTTGTATCTCAAGTTCTGGAACTTTCAGTACACTGAGGTAACAATTGGCAGATAAGATTACTTTCATTCTGCTGCAGTGGAACTGTGTTTTCCAAATGTATTGAATTCACTTTTTGACTCCATCCGAAAATGTGAAACTGTTGTGATGCTCTTCATATTCGTTTGAGATGTTGCAGCAAAAACAGAGAAAGGACTATCGGGGTCACAGGTACAAAAGGGCACAAAATCTCTCATCACCCACTGGCTTCAGAGATTGAAAGATTTTTTTCTCTGTTTATACTTTGATAGCAATGGAGAACAAGAGTGTTAGGCTGCACTGTGCTCATGCAGCATTCATTCAACAAACACTGATCAAAGAGAGTTCTCTCATATGCAGAAAATAAAAAGAAGTCACAAGGGAGGAGGACAGATATCTAGATCAAACTTGGTATCTTAGGGGGAAACGTCCCCTATTCTCACATAAATGGAGAAAAGATTGAAGTTGTCAAAGACTTAATTTTGCTCACATAACCACCAATACTCAAGGAAGCAGCAGTCAAGAAATTAAACGATGTATTACATTAGGCAAATCGACCTCTTTAAAGCTCTGAAGAGCAAAGATGTCAGTTTGAGGACTGAGGTGCGTCTGACCCAAGCCATGGTATTTCCAAAATAACCTCATCTGCATGTGAAAGTTGGGCACTGAATAAGAAAGACCATAGAAGAACTGATGCATCTGAGTTACAGTGTTGGAGAAGAATATAAAAAGTACTATGTACTGCCAAAAGAACAAACAAATTTGTGTTGAAAGAAGTACAACAAGAATGCTTCATGGAAGCCAGGATGGCTAAACTCCATCTCTCTTACTTCAGACATATTGTCAGAGGGGACCACTCCCTGGAGAAGGATATCATGTTTAGTAAAGTGGAGGGTCAGAGAAAAAGAGGAAGATCCCAAGGAGATGGATTGGCACAGTGGCATTTGGCATTAGCCATGGGCTTAAATGTAGCAAACAATTGTGAGGTTGGCGCAGGACCAGGCAATGTTTCGTTCTGCATGAATAGGGTCACTATTAGTTGATACCAACTCAGTGGCACCTAACAACAACAACAACTCCTTCATTTGATAGTTGAGAAAAAAATAAAATAGGAAACATGATATGATACATAATAATTATTAATAGTATTTTAAAAATAAAGTAAGAGTATTTTTCAAGAGGAAATATCTAAGTTTTCTGAATCATCTTCATTAGAAAAAAAAGAAGTACTCCAAATGTTCCATCTGTCCTTGTTGTTACATGTTGTCCAATCAGTTCCAACTCATAGACTTTCCAAGAGGCGGTTAGTGAGTTTGAACTGCCAACCTTATGGTTTATAGTCCAGTGCTGACCTTACAGAACCACACAGGAGTCCTTAGGGGTTTCGTATCTCTTTAGAGCTCCATTTTGAATTGTTACAATTCAGATTATAATAATATAACATTAATTATCTGTGATTTTTCTAAAAAGTGCAATCACCTTCATGGGAATACCAGTGACTCTATCACATTCATGAGTACCATCATTATAGGAAACCTGAGACAAAGGTACCTTTAGTCAGACCCAACTCCATAGCCTGGGTGCTCCACTGCTGCACATCTTTCAAGTCACTCACGAGAAATGTCCAATCCTAAACTTGTTCCCCAGAGCACACAGCAACTTAGTCTGCTCAGTGAAGAATAAAAATGTCAACTCCAACCAACCCAAAAGATTAGGAGGGTGATTAAGGAATCAGCCAAACAAAAGCACCAGAATTCACTATCAAAGTCAAAGAAATCATGGGTGGCTTTCCGGGTTGCTCTTTGCTTCCATCAACAAATTATCTAAGAACTAAGTATAAATTTATTTTAAGTAACACCAAAAACATGTTTAAAGAAACCAGGATACTTCATTTTAATATCACATATCCAAGTCACGAATGATCAAGTTTTTCAGTTTAAAAGAAAGTAATTGAAAAGTGGCCTGTTCTATACAGAGGGCTACAGGAAAAAGTCTACCGAATCTTTGTATTTATTCAGACATTCAAATTAAATTTGCTGGAATACCATCAAAATGGCAGGCACCAGATTTTTAAAAATGAACTAGAACACTGTCTCTTCACACAGCCTACACCCTCTAGTCTGGCAGCTGGAAAGTAACATTCCAAATCACTCTTTTAATAAATGGTGGTGAAATGGGTCTATGGTTGTTAATTTTATTCACAATGTCATTATTGATTATCCTTTGTCACCACATTTTTTTCACGGATAAATAAGGCCCCCTTTAACACCATGCTTGATAAAATCTAAAAAGGGCTATTTGTCATCTTTGATTTCCTCATCTCTAGTGTTCTCTGTGTGTTGCTGAGAAGCACTTCATTGCTAACCACAAGGTTGGCAATTCAAACTCATCAGCTACTCCCCAGAAACTCTATACAGGGTCACTATGAGTTGGAACTGACTCGATGACAAACAACAACAATGTATTAACAAGCTTTCAATCACTCTATCACATCTCTATGTTTCATTCTCTTCAGAGCACTTACTACTATTTGATATTTGTCTTGTTATTTATTTTTGTGTTTGAATAAATGGAAACTCCACAGGGCTGCTGCCCTGACCACCAAGGACAGAATCTGGCAAACAACAGGCCTCAAGGTCTGTTTATGAACAAATAAGCCATCTCCAAAATCCACGCTTCACAATGACGTTTCAACTGATGGTTCTCTGTTAACAAGGTCAGAGAAATGTAACTCGATGTAGGATCTTCCTCAGCCTGAGTCCACAGAAATTGCTTTCAGTGACATAAATGAATGTGTTTATTTTATTTATCAGAAGAGGCTGTTAGTTACTGAGTTGCCTCTGACTCATAGTGGCACCACATGTACGAGAACAAACATGTCCCAGTCCACGTCAACTTCAGGACTGTTGATATATTCAGGACATTGTCGAGGCCACTATCTTGCTTGTGTGAGTATGTGTTGTTGTTTTTAACTTTTTACTGTGGGTTGGGCATAAGTTTACAGGGCAAATCAGTTTTTCATTCCACAATTTACACATGTGTGTGTGTGACATTGGTTGCAATCCCCTCGATGTAAAAGTGCTCTTCCCACTCCTTCCCCGTGTTCCCTGCTCCCATCTGTCCTTCTTTCCTTCCCTGTCCCGACTTCTGAGCTTTATTTTTGAGTAAAAGCTGCTCTCTTGGTCTTATATAATTGACTGTTCTGTGGAGTACATTCCTCCTTGAAGGTGTTATTCAGTAGTGTTTACTGAATATTGATACCTGGGGAAGGATTCAGCTGCAGGCTTGAAAAGTGTCTAAGGACTATAGTTTCAGGGTTCCATCAGACCGTAAGTCTGGTCTTATTTATATTTTTCATTTTGTTCTACTTTTTTTTACCTTTCCCACTCTGTCTAGGACCTTCAACTGTGATCCCTGTAAGAGCAATTGATAGTGGTACCATCTAGTTCTTTTGGTCTCAGGGCAATGGGAGGCTCTGGTTTGCATGCTCCATTAGGTCTCTGGACCAATTGCTTCTTTGAGTCTGATTTTCCTCACTTTTCTTTGTTCTGGACTGGGAAAGATTAGTAAGTGGATCTTGGATGGCTGCTCAAAAGCTTTCACTCAGTAAAATAGGATGTAGAACACTGTCTTGGTGGACGATATCATGCCAATTGATTTAAATATCCCCCAAGGCAATGGTCCTTGGACCACGAAGTGACCCATTCCCTCCAGGTGTTCAGTACTGGCTAAGAAATGCTCAGAACTTCACACACTGCATGTTATGTTCTATCCATGGAGATATTTGCAGTACATACATATATGCACATGTAGAAACATCTTCTGCCATACCTAAGTATCAAGTCCTAGTGTGGCACTGTGGACCGCTAACCACAGGTTGGTGGTTCAAACCTACCAGCCATTCCTCCAAAATGCTATACAGGGTCACTTGTGAGGAAAAAAATATAATTAAGGGAGTGAACCCCCATTTGCCTTCCTGCATCTATTCAGCTTGCTTGTCTATCAAAACAACAAGCTCTCATCTACCCCAGCAATATGAGCACAATTAAAAATACATATATAGAGATAGAAAACATTAAATGCTGGCAAAGTTTTAAAAAGATTGGAACTCTCACACACTGCTGGTGTGACTGTCCAATGGTACAAGTACTGTGGAAAATGGTATAGCACCACCTTAAAATACTGGAATTAGAAACACCATATGATCCAGAAATCCCAATACTAGTTATATATTCTAGAGAATTGACAGACATAATACCCATGCTCCTTGCAGTGTTATTCACAATAACGAAAAGATGTCCACCAATGGCTTAATGGATAATCTAACTAGGGTACATATACACAGCGGAACACTAGGCAACGTGCTAGAACAATGAAGACTCTACAAACCACCTCATTGCAAGGATGAACCTAGAAGACATTATGCTAAGTGAAATAAGTCAACCATAAAACACAAATATTATATGAAACAACTATCATAAAAAAGTAAGAAAAGGTTATACACCAAATAAAACATTCTTGGATGGCTACCAGGGATGGGATGGGAAAGAAAGGAAAATCACTAAGGAGAAAGTAGATACATTCACTTGGGTGAAGGGAAAGGGGATACATAATAAGGGTGAAAACAGCACAACATGTCCACGGTAAGGAAGACACCAAGAGACGAGAAACGCACCAGGGTAAAAGAAGACAAAATAAATACTGTTACAATCTTGCAATAACAGTAATAACAACAAATAATCTACAAGTAGATACCATGGCCACTATGTATTCTGAATGCCTTTCAAGCTACGGAGCTCATCTTCCAGCAGTGTACTGACCCATGATCTGTGTGATGTATAAGGTTGGCACTGGTTGATTTTCAGAAGTAGGTTGCTAGGCCTATCTTCCTAACCTGTCTTAGTCTGGAAGGTTCACTGAAACCTGTCCAATCATGAATGAACCTGCTGGTATTTGAAATACTGGTGACATCACTCCCAGCATCATAGCAGCAGGAACACCACCACAGTAGGACAAGCTGACAGATGGGTGGTGGGCTCAGAAATAGCAGTGGGGAGTTTTATGAAAAGACACTATTCTTATTTTTCAGACACAAGTCAAAGGGTGAGCCTTGGAGACCTGTTTATTTAAAGAACAGCATGTCTGTAAAGCCACTTACTCTGACGGCTATCTAGTTTATGGTTATTTGATTTACAATTGTTTGGAAAAAGTCCAGTCTTCAGACCCAAGAGACACAAAGCTCTCCAGACGTGTTTTACAGCTGCCCACCCTTCTTTGGCTTATGGAAGTCCATAGCACACCACGAGCGTGTCCTGGGCATGACTGCTGGTCATGGCACCTTGGGCCAGGCAGGGAGCCAGCACTCAGAGAGTGAGCCAGAAATATACCTGCCGGGGCCTCTGTCTCCTGCGTGTGTCGCCATGTTTGCATTTATCACCACTGGAGTTTCCCACTGTTTACTTTTGTTACATTAACTTGCCTGTGATGTGGCCTTGCACCATATCAGAAAAATGCCCTTGTAATTTCCTTCTGGTGCCAAGAAGTCACAAAAGGCTCTCGGTGGAAGCAATGAAACTATTAGCTTGTACCAGGACATAGGTGGGAGGGGGAGGGGGTAGGAGGTAGGGGTAAACCTTGCATCTTCTCCCCACTCAGGGATAGAATAAGCAAGATCCTTGGTGGTCCCTGTAAACATGTGGCACCAAACATGCCTCCCACTCAGCTGGGTTCCAGAATTCACTGGGGTAGGCACACACAGCTCAGACACCATACTCACAGGCACGGAGTTTATTAGGGAAGGCCACAGGTTACAAAGCAGGATCAGAAATGCTCACACACAGTTCTTCCAGTCAGGGCAGCCTAATGCCCACAGGATACACCACGCCCAACCCTAAAGGCACTCAGCTCTAGCTCCCACAGTTAAATGCCTGGAGGCACCCACTTTGCAAGCAGACCTCCTCCCAAAGTCACCCAGCTTTACTTGCTCTATGGGCTGGGAAGCCCACCATTCTGTCTCATGCTCTGGGTCTTGTTCCAATACTGCTGCTCCTCTGCAGTTCCTCCAGCGTCCCTGGATCCAGGAGGCTCCATGTCAGGGAGCTCAGCTTTCAAAGGATGCACTGCACTCCTGGTTCTGTGATGGTACTGAATGAAATTCCCCTTCCAGCTTCTGACACAGCTCACTTTATACTCGTGCTAGCACTTCAAGTTTGCACAATCATAACAAACTCTGTTAACATCCACAGCTGAATCATTTCATCCTATCAGTAGCTTCTCCTTCCTTCACTTGCCCAGACCCATCATGTAAAGAGTGGTTTGGTGGGAATTACAAATAAAAAGGCTAAACTTTTTTCCCCAGTCCTTCAGTTTATCAACAATGACTTCCTTCTCCAAGGACCAGTCCCTCCTGATAACATGCCCAAAGTATGTATCATCATCCTTGAGTCTAAGAAACATTCCATCTGTACTTCTTCCAAAACAGAACTGTTTGTTCTTCCGGTAGTCCATGGTACTTTTAATATCCTTTTCCAACACCATAATTCAAATGCATCAATTCTATGATCAAATCAATGATAAATATTAGGTCATTCACCTTACCACATTCCTTTACTATAGCTTGAGGGTGGTGAAAAAGACAAACAGAAACTGTAGTTGCCATCAAGTCGGCTCCCCTCCCGGCAGTCCTCTGTGCATCAGAACGACATGCTGTCTGGTCCTGCACCAGCTTCGTGGCTGTTGGTATGTCTGAGTCCACTGTTGTGGCTAGTGTGTTAATCCATCTCTTTGAAGAGTTTCCTCATTTTCGCTGACTTGCTACTGTACCGATGATGACGTTCTTTTTTTAGTCTTTCGTGACGATGTGACTAAAGTAAGCTTTATTTCCTCTGAAAGTTGTTTTTCTTTTTTAAAGAGCTTTATTGAGATATAATTTTCATACCATCAATTTCAGTGATTTTCAGTCTATTTACAACCACCATCAGAACTGAATTTTAGAGTACCTATATCACCCCTGAAAGACCCCAACCACATCCAGTCAGAGAGAAGCAGGACTCCTTAGTATGACCCTATACCAATGGTCTGGTATGGCGCTGTAGCATAAACACTGGGCAACAAGATCAGTTAGAACTGCAATGGTCAGCAGTTCAAATCCGCCAGCTGCTCCTTGGAAATCCTATATAGGGTTGCTGTGAGCTGGAACCAACTAGACAGCACTAAACAACAACAACAACAAAATCCGTGGTCAAATTCTTTCCTAGTCCACCTGTGAGAGACCAGATTTCATAAACAAGGTCTCGGATCCAAATCTCACCTCATCTCCCGTTCCCAGTACCCATGTGAACTTAAGCCCCCAGTTGTCAAGCTGATCATTCCCACCCCATTCCACAGGTGAGATATGAAAATTGTCATCGGTATACTTTTTTATAGGTGAGCACACATTAAGAGCACACCCCCTGAATATGACAAGATATTCCTAAGGGCCACTAAAATGATCTTAAAATACAGGCTGGTCTCATAAGCAGATGATCAAACCCAGATTTCACATTTTTAGGTTTATCTCTGGTATTAGGAAAACTAGCGTGTGTGTGTGTGTGTGTGTGTGTGTGTGTGTGTTTGTGAGGGGGCGGAAGGCTTTGAGAACAGTAACACAAAAGAAATGGTGAACAGGCCAGGGAACATGGATCACTTGGCCTGCCAGCCAAGACCTACAGGACGAGAGATGAGAAAAGACAGAGAAAGCTAAATGAAACCCAGAGGACATGGTTTGGCCCCGAGTCTCTCATCTTTTTTATACTAAATGATTTCTTGAATGAGAATTAACCAGTCTAATTAATATGACAGTCTATTTAGTAAACTGATAATTTAGGAAATAAAATCTCTCTATAAAATTCAGTTTGGAATAGAAGCAAGAACAAGAAAGATACTGTTTTCATTTTATTTCCTCTATCATTATCATTTTAATTTAACCTGGGAAGGTTCAAAATTCAAGATGAAAATGATGTGAAGGAAACAGCCTGCTTTCTTGCCTTGGTTTCAGGTGCACTTTCCTGCCTCGCCCACTCTCTGCCCACCCTCTTTCCTCGCTGGTCAGACTGGCACTGATTCCATACCACCCCTCCTAGCTCTTCAGGTAGAGCCTGGAGTCTGCCTCTGGCACTTCTCAGACATTGCCTTTCCCACTGGACTGGGGGGCTCTGCATCCTTCTGCCTCTGCCCCTTTTAGCAGCAGCGCCTACCACAGGCCCTGGCACTCCCAGTGAATACTTGAGGAATGAATGAATGGGAATGGACAAACAACAAGAGAATAATTAAAAGAAGGCCCAGAAAGGAGTATTTGTAGTTATTTAAGGTGGCTGTGTGATAGGAGAAATTGGTCTATTTCTTTTCATGTTGTAAAGTTGTTTTACTGAATTCCCAGCACTATAGTTGGTGCTGCTGTTGTTAAATGCCTTTGATTCCAACTTGTAGCTTACACTGGATAGGGTTCCCAAGGAGCGGCTGGTGGGTTTGAACCGGTGACCTTGCAATTAGCAGCCCAGTGCTTATCCTACAGTGCTACACCAGCACGCTGCAGACACAGTAAAAACATTTACTGAATAAAGTTAAGAACAATGGACTGATCTAAATAAAGGAGAGAAAAAAAATCTCAAATAAAACTGATTATTATCCAAGTGAACAGAGACAGAAAATGTCACCTGTTTTAACAAAAAAATGTACATTTAATTTAAATATATCACATTATTCTTTTTAAATAATAAGTAACTGATATCAAATAGCCAAGGCCTTCAATGTCTTACTCATGTGGCCTAACTGAGATGTGTGAAGCCCTCAGTAAAGTGAGTACAAACACCTCCTTCATTTAGGGAAGTCAGAAAAAATGGTGATTAAATCAACTGTAACTAAATCAATTCATTTTCACAAGTTATTACTGTTTAAACAGCAACATATAAATGCCTTACTGACACGTTAAAAAGTATTTTAAAGTTGCAAAATCTTATATTTTGAAAAACACATGTATGTACTTTGTTGTTGTTGTTAAGTACTGTCGAGTTGATTTCACCTCATAGCAACCATGTATAGGGTTTCTTAAAAGCAGCTGGTAAAGTTGAATCACTGACTTTGAAGTTCAAACCAACCTTGCGGTCCAGTGCTTATCCTACAGTGTCACACCAGGACTCCAATAGGGACATTATGAGACCATTATAAGACACACATATAAATAATAGGAAAAAACCTTCCCACGATAGATTCTGTTTAATAGCAGAATGAATGAAAATAACAGATTCAAGATGGCTGTGATGATATTCATGAAGGCTACACTAAAGATAAAAATAAACAGACAGATGTGTGGCTTAATTCTTTCTAGAGAAAGCGTCCCACCTTTCATATGCTTTCATTATCTTCTTCCCCAGGCCCTGTTTCCAACATTAAGCGATTGTATTTAGAAAGATCTGTTATGATTCCAAATACTGTAAAAGACACTTCCTTCTTCAATGGCAAAGTGTCACATTAAACTACATCTAAGTAAAAGCTTGTTTGGTTGGTTGTGTTATTGCGGCTCTGACCTTGTTTTTGTAACACATAAAGCTCTCCATACTGTATAGTATCTGCCCTCCTGCTACAAAAATAAGGAAAATAGAGAGGGAAGAAAAGATGGAAGAGATAAGGAAGGACTAGGGAGAAGGGAAGGAGAAAGGAAACAAAACTATGCCATAGTTTAATAATGAAGTGCATGTCTTGGTTTCTGAGAAGTAAGTAAGTAATATTAATAACACAATAAAATTTAATAGGAAAGTTGTTGCTGTAGCTGCCATCAAGTCAGTTCCAACTTGTAGCGAACCTATGTACAAGTGAAGGAAACACGGCCCGGTCCCACATCATCCTCACAAGCATTGCCATGTTTGAGGCCACTGTTGTAGCCATGAAGTCAATCCAACTCATTGGGGAGTCTTCCTCTATTTGCTGAAACTCTACATAGAAAAGTTACATAATCAGTACAAACTCACAAGTCATCAAGAAAAAGCCCTTATATTAAGAAATGCCAATTTACATCTTCTTAATAAAGTGGGCCCTTGTGACACTATAGGGTAAGCATCGGACTGCTACCCACAAGCTCAGCAATTCAAACTCAACAGCTTTTCCCTGGGAGAAAGATAAAACTGTCTTCTGTAGAGATTCCGTCTCAGAAACCCTATACGGGGTCACTGTGAGTCAGAATGCAGTCAACGGCAGTGGATTTGATTTATTACACTAAAGTGCTGAGAAGGGCAGTGTGAATGTCATGTTAAAATCTATGTACACTGATATTTAAGAATATCAAAGACTGTAGAAGAATCAATGGTGTCGGAAAAGAATGTTAAAAATATCATGGACTGCCAAAAGAACAAATAATTCTTAGAAGAAGTGCAGCCAGAATGTTCCTTAGACGTGAGGATGGTGAGACTTTGTCTCTCATACTTCGGACATGTTCTGAGGAGGGACCAGTCCCTAGAGAAGGACATCATGCTTAGTAGAGGGTCAGTGGAAAAGAAGATCCCCAATGAACTGGATTTCCACGGTGGCAGCAACAGTGGACTCAAGCGTAACAATTGTAAGGAAGACGCAGGGCTGGGTAGTGTTGCATTCTGTTGTGCACAAGGTCACTGTGAGTCAGAACTGACTTGATGGACCCTAACAATGACAATAACAAAGATTTCAGTAGCAAATAGCCATTAAATTATGTGAACTAAAAGTTAAAAAAATAATTTGAAGGAAAGAAGTTGGCAGAAGTCTAGTTGACAAATTACTTCATGTAATATGCATTATATACAGCATGTAAGAACCATTGATTTTGCAGAAATCTATCATGCATTCTCCAGCATCATTTCTATCACCAAGGTCATATATTCCAACTATTGATCCTTCCTCTTTGCTCCCAATCTTTGCATTCCAAGCACCAGTAATGATCAATACATCTTGATTGCAGGTTTGATCAATTTCAGATTGAAGAAGTTGGTAGAATTCTTCTATTTCATCCTCACTGGCTTTAGTGGTTGGTGCATAAGTGGTATTAACTGGGCTTCCCTGTTGTTGTTGTTAAGTGCCGTCAAGTCAGTTCCAACTCATGGCGACCCTGTACAGGGTTTCCGAAGCTGTAAATCTTTATGGGAGCAGAACGCCTCATCTTTCTCCGCGGAGCGGCTGGTAGTTTTGAACTGCTGGCTTTAAGGTTTGCAGCCTGATTCGTAACCACTACACTACTGTAGGCACATGAATATTGTCCTATCACAGACAGTGTTGTACCTCATGACTGATCTGGATATGTTCTTTTTGACAATGAATGCAACACCATTCCTCTTCAATTTGTCATTTCTGGCAGAGTAAACCATGTGGTCATCAGATTCAAAATGGCCAATACCAGTGGTCCATTTCAGCTCACTAATGCCTAAGATATCGATGTTTATGTGTTCCATTTCATTTTTGACAACTTCCAATTTTCCCAGATTCATACTTCGTACACTCCATGTTCCAATTTTCAATGGATGTTTACAGCTGTTTCTCTTCATTTTGAGTTGTGCCCCATCAGCAAATGAAGATCCCGCGGGCTTTTCTCCCACGGGCTTTACTACATTCACGTCATCATGGTCAACTTGACTTTGAGGAGGCAGCTCTTCCCCAGTCGCATTTTGAGTGCCTTCCAACCTGAGGGGCTCATTTTCCGGCACTGTATCTGACAGTGTTTCTCTGCTATTCATAAGGTTTTCAGTTACTAAATATTCGTAAGTAGTTCGTCAAAAGAATCAATAGATCCATTTTGGAAGAAGTGCAGCCAGAGTGCTCCTTGGAGGCCAAGATGGCCAAACTTCATCACTCATACTTCGGACATATTGTCAGAAGGGACCAGTCACTACAGAGGGATATCATGTTTGGTAAGGTGGAGGGTCAGAGAAAAAGAGGAAGACCCCCAACGAGATGGATTGGCCAAATGGCAGCATCGATGGACTCAAGCAGGGCAACGGTAGTGAGGTTGGCCCAGAATCAGGCTGTGTTTCATTATGCTGTGCACAGGATTGCTATGAGTCAGTACCAACTTGATGGCACCTAACAACAACAACAATAAAGTCCATAGTCTCAAGGGACATCCTTGTCAATTGGCACAACATGATGGTAATGGTCTACACATCCGAGTTTGGTGAGCAGCATCTAAGGTCTTAAAAGTTTGTAAGTGACCATCTAAGGTGCAACTATTGGCCTCTTTTCAGTCAGGAGGAAAGGAGAATGAAGAAAAAAACAAAACTGAAGACTTAAGGAAGTAATTAGTCCGAAAGACTGTTGGGTCCACAGGAATCACATTCTGATCTGAAACCTGAGACGAAAAGAACTAGACAGTGTCCTCTACCATCCACTCTGACCAGGAACACAATAGAAAGTCTCAGTCATAGTGGATGAAAACATAGAACAAAACTTAAATTCATAAAAAACAGACAAAAACACCAGACTTACTGGTCTGACAGAAATTATTGCCTTATGACAGCCTTGTATTTTGAAACTGAACCCACTCCCAACGACTACCTTTCAGCCAAATAATAACTGGCCTATAAAATAAACAACATCCAGAAGGAATGTGCTCCTTAAAAGTATCAGCTATAAGAAAACAAAAGGGCAACACCTGCCCCAAATCAAAGATGAGAAAGTAGGGAGGGACGGGGGAACCAGACAAATGGAAACAGGGGACTCAGAGAAGAAATGAGGAGAGCACTGACATATGTGGGGATTGCAGTCAACATCAAAGAACAATTTGCACTGTTGTTGTTGTTGTTATTAGGTGCCATCGAGTTAGTACCAACTCACAGTGATCCTATGCACAACATAACGAAACACTGCCCAGTCCGGGGCTAACCTCACAATTGTTGCCACGCTTGAGCCCACTGATGCTGCCACTTTGCCAATCCATCTCGTTGGGGGTCTTCCTCTTTTTCTCTGACCCTCCATCTTACCAAACATAATATCTTTCTCCAGCGACTGGTCCCTCCTGACAGTATGTCTGAAGTATGAGAGACAAAGTTTGACCATCCTGGCCTCCATGGAACACTCTGGCTGCACTTCTTCCAACACACATCTGTTGGTTCTTTTGGCAGCCCATGGCACTTTCAATATTCTCCTCCAACACCATAACTCAAATGCATCAATTCTTCTACAGTTTTCCTTATTCACTGTGCAGTTTTCGCATGCATATAAGGTTACTGAAAATACCATGGCTTGGATCAGGCACACCTAAGTCCTCAAGCTGACATCTTTGCTCTTCAACACTTTTTAAAGTTCCTGTGCAGCAGATTTGCCTAATGCAATACGTCGTTTGATTTCTTGACTGCTGCTTTCATGAGGATTGAAAGTTGACCCAAGAAGAATCAAGTGCTTGACAACTTCGATCTTTTCTCCATTGATAAGAATCTTGTTTATTGGTCCAGTAGTGAGGATTTTTGCTTTCTTTACATTGAGATGTAATCCATACCGAAGGCGGTGCTCTTTGATCTTCATCAGTAAGTATTGTAAGTCCTCTTCACTTTCAGCAAGCAAGGTTGTATCATCTGCATTTCACAGGTTGTTAATGAGTCTTCCTCCAATAATGATGCCACGTTTTTCTTCATAGAACCCAGCTTCTCAGATTATTTGCTCAGCATACAGCTTGAATAAATATGGTGAAAGAATACAACCCTGTCACACACCTTTAGTAAAACTTTACTTGCACGGATATCAAAGAGATTGTCAGATGATTTCTGCATTCCGTTGGGTCACCTCTCCTTGGAATGGGCACAAATACGGATCTCTTCCAATCAGTTCACCAGATAGTTGTCTTCCAAATTTCTTAGCACAGATGAGTGAGTGCCTCCTGTGCTGCATCACTTTCTTGAAAGATTTCAATTTTTATTCCATCAATTCCTGATACCTCGTTCTTTACCAATTCCTTCAATGCACCTTCAGTATCACTGGCTGTTGATACTCTTGATACAATTTGCATATGAGCTATTTAATGGAAAACTAATTTGGCAGGTAAGCTTTCACCTAAATCATGACTTGAATGCTGACCTTGTGGTGCACAGTCCAGTGCTGAGCCGACGGCACCACACCAGGGGTCATTACCTATCTCTATGTAGTTTCATGTACAGCATAAACCCACTGCCATGGAGGAGCTCCCAACTCTTCAGTGACCCTAAAGATAACAAAGCAGAACTGCCCCATGGGGTTGCCAAGGCTGTAACTGTCATGGACGCAGACTGATGTATGTGAAATCCTGACCTATCAGTACTAATTGAGCACTTTAGCCATTGTGCCACCACGGCCCCTTTCAAACATATTGTTGCTATTGGAAAGCGCCATCTAGTTGGTTCCAATGCATAGCAACTCTGTCTAGGGTTTCTGAGGAGTGGCTAGTGGGTTTGAACCACCACCCTCATGGTTAGCAGTCAAATGATTATCCTACAGCACCACACCAGGACTACAGATTGCTGACTAGAGAATATTAAACAAATCATGATATAGTCACATGGTGAAATATTATATATATATATTTGTGTGTTTATGTATATACCGTATATATAGACATATATATATATGTGTGTGTGTGTGTGTATGTATATATATGTACGTTGTTGTTTTTTGTGGTGAAGTGCCATTGAGTCAGTTCCAACCCATAAAAGCCCTGTATAGAGTTTCTGAGGAGCAGCTGGTAAGCCTGAACCACCGACCTTGCAGTTCAAACTGACTTTGCAGTCCAGCAGTACTTGTGGTGTTTTGAAAAAACATAGTCTTTAGAAATGGAACTGAGGTAAGATTCCAACTTGCCCATGCACTGTCCGTGTGATCTCTAGGATTTAAAAACTTTGAGCCTGTGTTTTCTCATTTGAAAATAGGGTGTAGTGAGGTACCGTCGAGTCTGTCCCAAGTCACAGGACCTTAGCCACAGCAGTGTGAGACACTGCCAGGTCCTGAGCCAATCTCACACTCACTGCCAGGCTTGAGCCCTTTGCTGTTGCCACTGTACCAATCCATCTTAATGGGGGTCTTCTTCTTTGTCGCTGACACTCCACTTCACCAAGCAAGATGCCCTTCTTGAAGTATGAGACAAAGTCTAGCCATTCTGGCTTCTAAGGAGCTTTCTGGCTGTACTCCTTCCAACACAGATTTGTTTGTTCTTTTGACAGTTTATGGTACTTTGAATATTCTCCTACAACACCATAACTCAAATGCCTTGGTTCTTCTATGGTCTTCTTTATTCATTGTCCAACTTTTACACACACATGAGGTTATTGAAAATACTATGACTTGGGTCAGGCACACCTTAGTCCTCAAACTGGCATCGTTGCTCTTCAACAATTTAAAGAGGTCTTGTGCAGCAGATTTGCCTAATGCAGTACCTCATTTCATTTCTTCAATGTTGCTTTCGTGAGTATTGATGGCTGGTCTGAGCAAAATGAAGTCTTTGACAAATTCCATCTTTTCTCCATTTATCATGATGTTATTTATTGTTCCTGTGGTGAGTACTGTTGTTCTCTTTACACTGAGGTGCAACCCAAACCAAAGGCGGTAGTCTTTGATCTTTATCAATAACTATTTTAAGTCTCCTTAGCTTTTAGCAAGCAAGGTAGTGTCATCTGCACATCGCAGGTTGTTAATGAGTCTTCCTCCAATCCCAATGCCACATTTTTCTTCCTATAATCCAGTTTCTCAGATTACTTGCTCAGCATATAGACTGAGTAAGTACAGTGAAAGAATGCAACCCTGGCACACAGTTTTCCTAATTTTAAATTATTCAGTGTCCCCTTGTCCTGTTTGAACAACTGCCTCTTGATCTATGTACGGTTCCTCATGGGCACAATTAAGTGTTATGGAATACTCATTGTCCAAAAGATGATCATGTTAATGCTGCTGCTGCTGCTGGTCAATCCACACATGTAGGAGTAGCAAAGTCTTAGAGCACTGCTGGGATTTTTTGTTTTGGAAAGTAATAAATTAATAAAGCAGGTAACTTGCCAGTGGCCAGACCTGGAGTCACACACAGGTTCACTGCGAGGTGGAGCTCAGTGTTCTCAAAAGCCGACAACTTTGTCTTCTGGTGCTAGCTAATCAGTGAAAGTTCTGTCATCAAGGGAAACAGCTGCGTTCCTACTACATTGGACTACATGTGCAGCATGCTTCAAACTCACTGCTGTCGAGTCAATACCGGCTCATAGTGTCCCTACAGAACAGAGTATAACTAACTCACAGGGTTTCCAAGGCTGTATGTACATCTTTATTGAAACAGACTGCCACATTGTTCTCCCAATAAGTGGCTGATGGGTTTGAACCATCAACCTTTAGGTTAGCTACTGAGCGCTTAACCCCAGGGCCACAAGGGCCCCTTGAGGCCTACCCTAGGAGATATAATTACCTATGCTTTTGGCATCGCCATAAAGTAGATGGGCTTTCTTTTTCCCTGATGGCATTAAAAATCTAAGTCATGATTAAGAAATGACATATTCAAACAGGATTTCCAAAAGGAAATACGCTATTCATCTCTCTAGTCATCTAATAGTCTCTCTCTCAGATCCTCCAATTTTTGTTTTTGTTTTTTCCCTGAACTCGTTCAGTTAAGTTTCGCTATTATATCCAATGGCATCCTGGTGTGGTGTTGTGGGTTAATGTGCTGGACTGCAAAGTGGTTTGAACAGCAAGGTCGACGGTTCAAGCTTACTAATCACTTCTTGGAAACTCTATACAGGGTCCCTATGGGTCAGAACCAACTCGATGGCACTTACAACAGCAATAACAACATTATATCCAATGAGAAAGTCTATGAACAACAATTTTATTTTTAAGATACTATTGTATAATACTTCCTTAGGTATTCATTTCCTCTTTGATAACTGTCCTAAGCATAATAGAAATGTAGAATATCCCTCCCCCAAAAAATATACTAGTACCATTTCAACCACCACCCCTCTGTCAGGCTATCGCACCAAGATGGCTTTTGTGTAGCTTTGAGGCTGGAAACTATGCTTCCAGGACTTCAAATTCCAGAAAGGTCACCAGTGGTGGACAGGTTTCCGCAAAGTTTCCAAACTAAGCTAGAGTAGGAAAGAAGCGTTGGTAAGATGCTTCTGAAAACTAGTTCATGAGAACTCAATGATTCACAGCAGAATACTGCATGATACAGTGCTGGGAGACCCCTGAAACACACAATGGGTTTCCAAGGAGCAGCTGTTGACCTTGAGCCGCCAACCATGTGGTTCAAACCAACTTTGCAGTCTGGTGCATTAGCCCACCGTGCCACACCATGACTCCTATGGAACCACTGTTGTTGTGAAGTGCCATCAAGTCAGTTCCAACCCATAGCGACCCTGTATAGGGTTTCCAAGGAGCAGCTGGTGAGCTTGAACTGCCAACCTTACAGTTCAAACAGATTTGCAGTCTGCACATTAACCCACAGCACCACACCAGGACTCCAAATAGAACACAGTAGGCAATCAATAAATAATCAAATAATCAGCCTTCCATATATCAGCTTAACTGCTATGCCACCAAGGCTCTTAACCAATATCACTGCTCTTGTGTGCTGTCGAGTCACTTCCAACTCATAGTGACCCTATGTGATAGGGCAGAGCTGCCCATAGGACCTTCTAGGCTATGATCTTTACTAGAGGCGATCACCATGGATTTGAACTGCTGACCTTTCAAACTGCTGAGCCCTTAGCCACTGCACCAGCTAACCAGTATTGATAGTGGTGCTGGTTGTATCCCACTGAGTCGGCTGTGACTCATAGTGTCTCTGTTTAGTGTTTTTGAGGCTGCAAATCTTTACAGGAGCAGAAAGCCTCATCTTTCTCCCACAGAACAATGGAAGACTCTAACTGCTGACCTTACGGTTGTTTAGCAGCCCAGATCATAATCCATTACTCTACCTGGGCTCCTTAACCAACACTGTTGTTGTTGTTGTTGTTAAGTGTTGGTGAGTCGGTTCTGACCCACAGTGACTCTGTATAGGGTTTCCAATGAGCAGCTGGTGAGCTTGAACCACCGACCTTACAGTTCAAACTGACTTTGCAGTCCAGCACATTAATCCACAGCGCCACTCCTAACCAACATTGTTGTTGTTAAGTGCTGTCAAGTGGGTTCCAACCCATAGCGACCCTGTATAAGGTTTCTGAGGAACGGCTAGTAGGCTTGAACTGCCAACCTTCAGGTTCAAACCGAATGCAGTCCAGAGCATTAACCCACAGCGCGATACCATGACTCCTTAAGCAACATTGTTGTTGTTAGTAAGTGCCGTCAAGTCAATTCCAACCCATAGCAACCCTGTATAAGGTTTCCAAGGAGCGGCTGGTGAGCTTGAACCACCGACCTTGCAGTTCAAACAACTTTACAGTCTGACACATTAGCCCACAGCGTCACACCAGAACTCCAACATTAGATGAAAAGAAACAGATGATCTTCAGCTACTGAACACTCAAGCTAATGGGCTCTCTCCTGTACCTTACAGTTTAGTTGTATCCTTAAAGAGTACTTGTGATTTTTTTTTTCAAACATGTTTGTGTTATTGTCCTTGTTATTGTCTTTATATAATTTTTTGCTTATGATGTAAATATATGAAGAGATAAAATCAGGCACCAAAGTGTTAAGTATATGAAAAATAATCCGATGCTTTCAAAAGATTTAATGAAGGCAAATGACTTTAAAATTACATGAGAATGCGATTGCATCACAATTGACTTTCATCTCTTGCTCCACTTTAAGACTTCATCGTCTGTTGTTGTTGTTAGGTGCCATCCAGTCAGTCCCAACTCACAGTGACTCTATGTACAATAAAACAAAACAGAGCCCGGCTCTGTGCCATCCTCACCATCTTTCCTAGGTTTGAGCTGATGTCAAGCCATCTCATTGAAGGTCTCCCTCTCTTTCACTGACCCTCCACTTTACCAAGCATGGAGTCCTTCTCCAGGGACTGGTCCCATCTGATAACTGTTCAAAGTACATGAGGCAAAGTCTCTCCATCCTCATTCCAAGGAGCGTTCTGATTGTACTTCTTCCAACCTAGATCTGTTTATTCTTTTGGCAATTCATGGTATATTCAGTATCCTTCACCAGTACCATAATTCAAATAAATAAATTCTTCTTTGGTCTATAAATCATAGGAATATATTGTTAGAGTAGCATATGCTAGGAACTCAGGTGGTGCGATGGTTAAGCATTCAGCTGTAATATAAAAGGTTGACGATTTGAACCCACTCAGCGGCTCTAGGAGAGAAAGATTTGACAATCTGCTCCTGTAAAGATTACACCCTATGGGGCAGCTCTACTCTATCAAATGGAGTCACTGTAAGTGGGAATCCATCTGACAGCACCTAACAACAGTGCAAGAGAACCAACTGGAAACATCCATCGGCAAACTCAAAGTCAGAGCAAGGTCTTCAGTCCTACATCAAAAGTCAGAACAAAGTGTTTACAAGCTGTTCTTTCATTTCACAGTTCTCTACAAAATCAGCTTTATAGAGTACATGATCACAGGAGTCCTGACCACAGCAGGGTAGAGGCTTCTACTCTACTTTCACTACTTAGTACTACATACATTTCCTTCCCAACAGAGTTCAAACACTTTAGGTAAAATTCCCAACTGATGATAAATTAGTAAATACATGGTTACATTACTTAATTCTTCAAATGTGTTCCCCTTTCTCTCTCTCTGAAGGGCAGCACCTTCATGTAGATAATGTAGCTCTAGCCAGTGATCTACACCATCCTCAATGCCTCCTCTACAACTGAAAAACAATAAAAATGACAGCAAGTCCTACTGATTCTGTCACAGGTATCTCCCCTGCCTTCCCCAGTCCTTAACTGGGCTATTTTGATCTATTTTTGAAGAAGTGCAGCCATAGTGCTCCTTGGAGGCCAGGATGGCTAAGCTTCGTCACTCATACTTTGGATATATTATCAGGAGAGAACAGTCGCTGGAGAAGGATGTCATGCTGGGTAAGATGGAGGGTCAGAGAAAAAGAGGAAGCCCCCCCAACGAGATGAATCAGCCAGGTGGCATCACTGATGGCGTCAAGTGTGGCAGCGGTGGTGGGGCTGGCCCAGGATCGGACACTGTTTCGTTCTGCTGTGCATGGGGTCGCTATGAGTCGGTTCTGACTCGATGGCACCTGACAACAACAACAACAAACAGGGCTATGGTAATTGCTCTCTGACTTGTTTTCAAGTCTTCAGATCCACTGTGTGCACTGCCACTAGAATTAGCTTTCTACAAGAAAAATCTTCTATCATCTCTCTGCTCAAAAACCTCTAATGGCTTCTACTGCCCAATGAACATGGCAAAACCACTTTGTTCTATGTATAATGTAGACCCCCCCTACCTTCCACCAGACTGGACCTCCATCAGTTCTTATAGGCCCAGGCACATAGGCATAGTTAGGGGCTGCTTCTTCAGCCCCAGGGTCATGAGGCTACTTTTCAGCGCCCACGGTGTTGGGTTCAATCCAGGCTTTGACTTACTGAGTATGTGACCATGGAAAGCAATTCAGTGTTTCTGAACCATCTGCACAGTAAGGAGATGACAGCCCCCATCTCTGAAGGCTGTAGAGAGAACTGAAAGAGGAAATTAATTAGAAGCAAAACATTCAGCTCAGTGCCTGGCATACTGTTGTTGTTAAGTGCCGCGGAGTCGATTCTGACTCAGAGCAAACTTGTGTAGAGTTTCCAAGGAGCTGCTGGTGGGTTTGAGCCACCAACCTCGCTTATCCTCCAGCTTCCTACCAGGACTCCTGACACACTGGAAGTCCTCAAGAAGCATCAGGCATCTCTGCTAATGCTGTTAATCTCATAACACAACATGGGCCTTTCCACCTATGTTTCTTCTCACGATCTACCACGGTAAATAGAACACAGTAGTTGTTGTTATCAAGTGCCATCGAGTCAGTTCCGACCCATAGCAACCCTGTATAGGGTTTCCAAGGAGCAGCTGGTGAGCTTGAACCACAAACCTTGCAGTTCAAACAACTTTGCAGTCTGGTGCATTAACCCATAGCGCCACTCCAGGACTCCAAATAGAACACAGTAGGCAACCAGTAAATATTTAATTTATAAATGAAAATAATGAGAATTTGATTTTAAATAAAACATTAAAGCAAAACGAAACCAGATGCCATTGAGTTCATTGCGATTCTTGGAGTCACCGTATGCTGAAGAACAGTGCTGAGCTCCATAGAGCTTTCAGTGGCTGACTTTTCAGAAGTAGATGGCCACATCTTCCTTCCAAGGAGCCTCTGGGTGGATTTGAACCTTCAATCTTTTATCAGTAAGTGAGCAGGATTACTGTTCACCCCATTCAGGCCTTCAACCTTCTGTAGAACTTGGTTGTGAATTGTAAGAGCTAAATGTCATTACACACAATTCTTTTCACTACTCAGGGAACAGGATGTGTAAATACAGCAAATGCCAATGTCCTGTTGTATTTTCTACTGACCTAAAGCTGAGGTTCCCCTGAAGAGAAATCTCAACAGGTAGCCTGAAGAATGAAAAGAACTGAAAGGTCTCTTCTCTTGACCTGATCTATGATCCCTGACTTCCGCAGTTGCAGATCAATGCAAAATGCCACAGTCGCTTTACAATTCCCTTTGATACCCTCCCTCTATGATCACTAAAAGGAGTTCTGGTGTGGTGTTGTGGGTTAATGCGCCAGACTGCAAAGCCCTTTGAACTGCAAGGTCGGTGGTTCAAGCTCACCATTCACTCCTTGGAAACCCTATACAGGGTTGCTATGGGTCGGAACCGACTCGATGGCACTTAACAACAACAACAACATGATCACTAAAACACCCTGCCACCAGCTATAGTTCACTACCGCCTTACACTTCTACTGAATTTTAGATATCAAAAGAGATCATAACCAGCATCTATGTGTTAAATCAATAATTCTACAGTGCTAAAAACCTGCACTACATACGATGCATATACACAACCACCTGTCTGTCAGTTTATTGTACAGTGATATCTGGCATGTTGCTATGAAGCTGGAAGCTCTGCCATCAACATTTCAAATACCAGGGCACCCACGATGGACTGTTTTCAGCAGAGTGTCCAGACTAAGAGAAAAGACTTCGAGATCTACTTCCAAAAATTAGCCAATGAAAACCCTATGAATCTTAACAGAATATTGTGTAATACAGTGTTGGAAGATAAGTCCCTGAGATCAGAAAGCATCCCAAAATATACAGCAGTGCACTTGAGCAGACCACCAGTCATCAAGATAGTGCAGGTCTGGACAGCTGAACATGGGGTCCCCATGTGTTGGAGCCATACTGATGGCAAGTAATACCAACAACAAAAGTATGAGGGGTCTTCAAAATGTTCATGGAAAAAGAGAATGAAAAGATAATGCATTTTTGTCCACAAACTTGTTGAAGCCCCCTCATATATGCAAGCACTGAAACAGTGAGAGATACCATCAGTTCCTTCTTTATCTGAAGTTTTTATCTAAATGAATCACCAGCTCAGTCATCTCCATTCCACACCAGCAGCGGAAGGAGACAACATGGACAATATAAGCAACACCAACCCTTCCTATCCCCCATTCTATCAAAGAGCTCAAAACCCATTCTCACCAATCCTACAATACAGGACTACTGCTAAAGCAACAAAATTGATCAACGTATTTTCATTATTTTCTCATCTCTGAATTGCAATGAGGTTAGGAATAAGCTATGAAGTGTGGCTGTAAACTACAAACTACATGAATACTTTAATTGATATATGAACACTTCAGCTGTCTATACAAGCAATTCAACACTATTTGCGATGTTGTTGTTGTTGTTAAGTGCCGTCGAGTCAGTTCTGACCCACAGTGACCCTGTATAGGATTTCTGAGGAGTGGCTGGTGAATTTGAACCTCTGACCTTGTAGTTCAAATCGACCTTGTGGTCGAGTGCTTATCCTACAGTACCACACCAGGACTCCTCACATAGAATTTACAAGGGTGTAAATCTTTATGGGAGCAGAAAGCCTCATCTTTCACCCTGGTGGATTCGAACTGCTAGCCTTGCCATCATCAACCCAACACATAACTCACTATGCTACCAGGGACCATTAATTATTCATAAGATCCCTTAAATATAAATTCAGACTTCGTTTTCTATAGAACAGGGTCCTGATGTGGTGCTGTAGGATAAAAACTGGACTGTTAAGTACAAGGTCAGCAGTTTGAACCCACCAGCCACTCCTTGGAAATCCTATATAGGCGTGCTGACAGTTGGAACTGACTCAAAGGCACTTTAACAACAACAATGCATAGAACAGTTACTTGATAAGGTTTTGTTTTGCTTTACTTTGAGATAAAACTCATCATTCTTCTAATGAAGAGAAAAGGTCACAATTTCAAGTGAGTTTCAACTACTCTCTCTTTTATTCACTACAGATCCAAGATGCCATTCAGGACAACAGGAAAACCTCCAACGGCTCTCTCAGTTCTTGATAATTTTATTTTGGCAATTTCTCCGGAACAAGACTCTAATAGTTCCACCATGGCAGGTCCACACACTTTGCATTTATTTGGACGGGTATTTTCCTTGCACTCCACAGGTGTTTTTCCATACCCCCTGCTCCCAGGCTATTTCAAAAGAGAATTTTCTAATTCAGTTTATGATCTGGATAATTAAAAGTAATTTAAGTGTCTTACCAATCAATACAGAACTAACGAAAAAATATCTGAATCCACGTTTTTGATAGCTGAAGTAAATGACACTCAAGATGAAAAGAAAAGTCTTTTCTCAACAATTAAATGGAAGGCAAATAGGAGTCAATGGTGGGTTAACGGTAAACTTCTTGCCTTCCGTGTAAGAGATCAGGGTTTGATTCCTGCCAATACCTTCATGTGCAGCCACCACCCATCTGTGAGTGGAGGCTTATGAGATACTGAAAAGGATTCATCAGAACTTTCAGACTAAAACAAACTAGAAGGAAAGGTCTGATCTACTTCTAAAAATCAACCAATGAAAACTCTATGGATTTTCAACCAATCATGGAGATGGAAGAAATCTACTTCCTAAAAGCAGCCAATGAAAACCCTAAGGATCAGAATGATCCTAAATGCAACAGATCATAGGGACGGAGGACTGGACAGAATTCTGTTCCATCGTGCCTGGGTTGCCATGAGTGTGTGCCAACTCCATGACAGGTATAACAATAACTACGAGACCTTGTTTTAATGTGGAAGAAAGTCAAGAAGCCCCTAAATTCCACAGCTTGCAGGCCTAGAAAAGGAGTCCCGTTCCAGCCTTTGATAATTCCAGAGTCACGTCAGATTACTGTGCTGCTGACAAACTCAACGTGCTTCTTTGTTTTCAAACTTAATAAAGTGGGTAAGCATGATTTCCAAGACAAAAGGACATCAGGTTCTGTCTTGTTCCTGAGATGAGTTGACAATGCATAATTTGAGATTTTGCAATTTACTGTTCAAAATGAGGGGAAAGCACTCAAAGCATTGACAGTGATTCATTTTGCAGCACCATCCTGGAACACCAGGCACTACGGATGTCAGCTCAAGCCAAATGCTTTCAAAATGGAACCTCTGTCATTGGGCAAATTCACCCTAACTCAGTGATGCCAAATATCATTTTCCCTCTTTTTCTGCCATGTTAAAAATAGTGCCCCCAAAATGCTAGAGATAAAATGATTTAAAAAAATTAAAGATCTGTGTATCTGTTGATGGTTGCTTTTGAGTTGAATAGTCTACATGACCTAAAACCAGGAGGACTGTTGCTGAGATGAGGCCGGAATGAGCATGGACGAGTGGGTCACTGTAAGGACTTCGAGAGAGAAGCCTCATGCTCAAGATTCATGTTTTCCCAGGAAGAATCCACCCAGCAAAGAAGATTATGGTGCAATCTAGCAGGTGAGACCAGGTTGGGTTAGCATGTATTTATGATCTGTGGTTAGTACCATGGCTGAGAGTAGGACAGAAAAAGGTCTAGATCTCTGTCTCTGGTCTCCATCTCCCGCCAGTAGCTACTTCTATGAATAAGCAGAAGAGAAAATCATCTTGATGCCTTTGTCATCTCTTCCAACATTTCAGATGAATTTCTTTCCTTATCTCTTTGGCTATGAAACTTTCAGGCAACTGTGTGTCCTGATTCCTGAGGACTTTGGCTTGTTTCTTTCTTTATTTATTTACTAACGTAAGTCCTGATGTGGCACTGTTTGAACTGAAAGGTCGGTTTGAACTTCAAGGTCAGCAGCTCAAACTCACCAGCAGCTCCACGGAAACTCACCTAAGAGTTGCTATGAGTTGGAAGTGACTCAACGACACTTAACAACAACTTACAAAAAGCTTGGGAAGGATTTAGACCAGTTTACACCCTGAGATTCAAAGTTAAAATGGAGGACTTGAGTGAGGTCAGAGAAACTGGGCCTCTGAGATAAATGTACCCTGAGGTTGGAGAGACTCGCGTCTGGTAAGCTAGCTCCACATGGAGAGCTTTGAAGTGAAAGGCCCTGTGGTTCTCCACCCACATGGCGAGAGACAGAGCCAGTGCTAATGACCCTTCCTGGAGCTGCTTAGTCACTGTGCAGAAGCAGCCAAGCATGCAAGTGGAATAACCCCGTGTTTAAGACCCATGACCCATGTGACTTGCCAGTAGGGCTCTTCACCCCTCAAAGAGCCCCAGCTGTGATAGCAGCTGCTATGGCAGGCACTACCTTCTCCATCATGCTCCTTCAGCAACACCGAACTCACCCAGACAGTCTCTCTACTTGTGTAGCTCTACAATTTCAGGAGAAATTGTGCTGTTCCGAGCAGTGAGGAACTTCAGCCTCATGTTGAACCAATGGCCCCAGGATCAGTGCTCCTCAAGGGAGGCCTTTTGAATATCTGTGGGGTCATTTTGGGGTGGCACAATGACTAGAATGTTATTGACATGGATGGTATGGGACCAAGGATGCCAGGCAATTTGCAAGCTGCATGGTCCCATAGTCTGCACATATTTTCAACATTTCCTGGACATTCTAGTAGATGGAAAAAAAAACAAAAAACTATAGAAAATTATTTCATTCTAGAGTCCACCTCCATTTACATATAAAGACACCATAGTTCTGGCACTGTTTAAATATACTCTGAATTTATCAGGAACGCAACTACTGTGTGCAAGGGGAGACTGTGCACTCTCGACCTCAAACATTTCTCCAGAGTTGTTCACAGTTCATGAAAACCTTGTTCCAACAGCAATACTGCCTGTGGCATGTGAGTTACCAACACGGCACAGCTACACGGTTGTGTCTGCACCCGTATCTTGCCAACATTTAACAGGGATATTTAAAGCACCTTCTAACATACGGATACTAATGGATTTCACAAAGACATTTTAAGCTACTTCATTTTAGCCAGCTAGCATTTAAAACAATTTCACAGCAAACAGAAATTATTTTATTGGCTTCTGATTCCTATTTTTCAGTCTACTTTGATACTGTCCTCCAGGGTTAGCACCCCCATAACTTCACTATAAACTTTTTCCCCAGTTCATCCTCTAGTCCTGGACGCCCAGTAAAGTCTATGCACTCCAGAGTACTTGATTTGGGGAGGGATTTAATGTTGTCACTGGATAGTGCAAATTGTTAACATGCGAGGCTGCCAAGCTAAAGGTTGGTGGTTCAAGTCTACCCAGAGGCTCCTTTGAAGAAAGGCCTGGTAATCTACTTCCAAAAATATCAGCCCAAATTCTCTGAGGCACAGTACTACTCTGACACACACAGGGTCACAACAAGTCAGATCAGCTGAGAAGTTATGAGTGTTGGTTAAAGACGGGGAATGTGCAAGCATCCTAACTCCTACCACAGGGAATTATGTTGACACTTCCCTGACAAAGCCCAGCTCATTTGCACAAATATCACACTTCCTCATTTCCCCCCTAGGAATGACTATTTTACCTTGCCAAATTATCTCTCCATAATTAAGGTTAGGTCCTGCTTTCTCTTAGCACGAAGTTTCTCAAACAGGTTAAGTTTGGTCTGTTGGTTTGTTTTTTTTTTTTCAAAGCGTGCCTGTACCTCTGCCCTTTTAGTTCTCTACTTCCAAGAAATGGCTTAGTATCTTCTCCTAAATCCAAATGTATTCATTCTACAGAGACATGTGCATCTAACTGCCTCATGTCGTCTTCTGATGAAGGTGTGCTCAGCATTTACATTATAAAACATAAATGCCTTTTTCTTTTTTTTTAATGGTGGAGTTTTTACGTCTCTTAATACTTTGGGCATCATCTTGCTTTTTGGACATTGTATGTGTGGGTAGGTTAAATTATCTACCAATTTGATTTTAGAATCATGAAAGTCGAATGGCAATACACCTATTATTAAAAAGAGGGTACTGGATCTGAGAGAGTTAAGAACCACTGTACTAGAAAGCATCGCCTCCCAGTCCCCAAGTTCTTCCTGAAACTCAGGACACAGATTTTGGAGTCTGGAAGCTCTTGCTCTGCCTTCTCATGCCAAGGAGGCAGCTAACACCAGAGCAAGTGCTGCCCCCACTCCTCCCCAGGAGTATAAGGGCTCAGAGTCCAGTGTAAGTGGATTGGTGAGGGAAAGTCCTGAAATAGTTAAGTCTCCTTCTTCACAGCACACAACCCCACCACAGAGACAATCCCTCAAAGAGTGTCAATGCTCAGAATGACAACTACCCAGCTGTCACGGAGGCCACTTCAGAAGCAGGACAGTTCATCCGAGGGCCCTTGGTTTTCCCACTGAGTGTACCTGTCTAGGCCAACTTAGGGTCTGCAGCAGCTGTGCTCTCAAACCAGTTTCCCATTAGGTCAATTCCAACTCATGGTGACCTAATGTTGTTACAAGTATGCTAAAGTAGAACTGTGTTCACAGGTTCTCAGTGGTTGCATTTTCAGAAGTCAATCACCAGGCTTTTCTTCCAAGGCACTCTTCCCACCATTCAACGACCCCTTGCTTACATCTGGCAGCTGGGATTCACAAAGGGAAGCAGACTGAGGGAGGCAAAGAGGAATTCTATTACCTGCTCACGAGAAGAGCATTAATTTTAAGGACTAAGGCACCACAAACTGGATAGACACACCCACAGCATCAGTATAGAAGGGGGTGAGGAGGAACTCAGGTTTCAGAGCTGCTGAGAGGCAGTGGCTCATTGATGCACAGTACCAGGAGGCACATGGGTGACCTGGAATGTCTGTACTACATCTTGGACTCCACATTGCTACACCACCACTTGGAGAGAAGTGTAGACAACTCTCTACTCCTTAGCCCTGTCGTACAGTAAGAGCAGGCAGACACGGAAACCATTTCAATGCATCACAATTGCTGGACAGAGGGGAGGGCAGGGTCTACAGGAACGGCCAAGAAATCTCTTCATGGTCATGTGAGATGTGCCTTGAAGTACAGCACACATCAGAATTAGCCAAATGACCCAAAGCATTCCATCATGACGAGAGGGAAGAGGCAAGGGGGAGAGGGAGGAGGGAGGCAGGGAAGTAGATGGGCAGATCACAGGACACCTATGCCAAGCTTGGATTTACTGTTGAAGATGGAGAGTCACAAAGAGGCCAAGGCTCAGGGCAATATATTCACTGAAGACAGACCACCTGGTGGTTTGTTGGGCGACCTCTGTGTACCAAACTATGATCTTCAAAGAGCTGGGAGAACTCACCATGAAATGACGTTAGCAGCACAGAGATAAACATCCTTTATTATAAAACTTATATAGAGAGATAAATAGCATAGAGGTTAAACACGCAGACTCTGGAGTCAGATAGACTAGATTTTCAAACCCAGCTTTCCCTCTTACTGTCTTGAAACCTGAGGGCAGATTCCCTCTTTGAGTGCGTCTCAGCATCTCCAGTTAAAATATGGTGAAGAGTGCTGACATTGAGGTGGACCCTAATTCATGGTGAACCTATTCACAATGGGATTGAACCACTGTGGACCACTAGCCAGTTTTCACTGGCTGATTTTTTGAAGTCTATTTCCAGACTTTTCTTCCAAGTCCTTCTTAGTCTGAAAGTTCTGTTGTAACTTGTTCAGCATCATGGCAACACACAAGCCTCCAATGAGAGCTGGTGGTAGCTGCCCTTCTGAAACACACTGTCTGAGAATAGATCATGAATCTCCCACACAAAAGTCGAGGATTCTACCACTGAACCAACACTGTGCACAATGGTGAGGAATGCTGTTGTTAAGTTCTGTTGAATTGGTTCCATCTCACACTGACCTATATAGGCTTTCTGAGGCTTTAAAGCTTTGCAAAAGCAGAAAGCCTCATCTTTCTCCTGTAGAGTGGCTGGTGGGCTTGAACCGCCAACCTCGTGGTTCACAGTCCAGTGCTTATCCTATGAAGCCACTGCACTCTCTGGTGAGGGTTGTTGTTGCTAAGTGCTATCAAGTCAGTTCTAACTTATGACAATCCTGTACAGTTTCCTATGAGCAGCTGGCAGGTTTGAACTGCTGACCTTGTGGTTAGCAGTCCAGTGTTTATCCTACAGCACCATGGTGAGGCTTAAAGGAGTTAAAACACACAAACACATACTGTATGAAACCACTGTTAAAAAAGTTAAGAAAAGGTTTTCTTGCTAAAAAATACATCCTATAATAGTTACTAGAGTCCTGATGTGGTGCTGCAGGATAATGCACTGGACTGCAAGGTCGGTTTGAACAGCAATATCGGTGGTTCAAATCCACCAGCCGCTACTGGGAAACTCTGTACAGGGTTGCTATGAGTCCAGTGCTGATCCTAAAACACCACACCAGGAGTCGTTGTTGTTGTTGTTGTTGCCGTCGAGTCAGTTCTGACCCATAATGACCCTGTATAGGGTTTCCAAGGGGCAACTAGTAAGGTTGAACTGCCAATCTTGCAAATCAGACTGACTTTGCAGCCCAGAACGTTAACCCACAGAACCACCCTACCTTAATCTATATTCCTTAGCAACTCATTTCAAAATGGGTCCTTAATCACAGGCATTGTTGTTGTTAAGTATTGTCAAGTTGGTTCTGATTTGTATCAACCCTATACAGAATTTCTAGCTGGTGAGTCTGAATCGCTGACCTTGTAGTTCAAACCGACCTTGCGGTTGAGTACTTTACCCACGGTGTCACACTCAATCTGTTAGTATCCACATTTTCAGAGATGCCCTCCGTCATTCTAGGGTTTTCTCTGCTATAACTGACAGCGTTACTAAAAAACGAGGAGTAATACGTGGTGTCTATATAATTCTTGCGTTCTGAAATTCTTGAGCAAGAAGGAAGAGATGGAGAATGAAATTTTAGCTGGGGAAAAGGGCTTTGATGTCAAACCACCAATGATCATTACCTAAGAATTAAATTCCCCCATCTCAATCTTCAAATCAAATTTCCAGCAGTCATGACTTTCTTCTCTTAAATGGCAACTTTATGAGTAATTTTACATAAATATATACTCAGTCACATGTCAGAAATTGAAATGCATTTTCCTCCAAAAAAGGTATTAAGTGGTGATGGGTCCCCAGGTTACACCCCAAAGGCCGACTCCGTCCCACATGGAACCTACAGTAAAGTATGAACTGTAGCACACAGCAGCTGAGAACAGAGAAGACGGTGCTGGTGGTATAAGACAAGTTCCTTCCCAGCTAACTCCAACTCACTAGGTAAAAACTGGAAATAAGGAAAAACCATCTTTGCTACACAGCCATCCTCTTTTCTGTACTTTTTTTTAACCTGCCCCTTCTCCATGAGTCTTTCTCAACCTTGCTCTTGTTGTTGATGTCGCCAGGTACCATCAAGTAAAGTTCTGACTTGGTGCTTACTGTGGGTAAATGCGATGAACTGCAAGGTCAGTTTGAATCACAAGCTCACCAGCCACTCCTCAGAAACCCTAAACCTGGTAGCTATGAATCAGAATCAACTCAACAGCACTTAACAACAACAACAAAGCACAACAGAATTAAACAATGTCCGGTCCTGGGTCATCCTTACAGTTATATTTGGGATGGAGTCGGTCTTTGTGGTTTAACATGGGGACACGTCACCACCTAATACCTTTTTATGGGGAAAATGCAATTCAGTGGTTACATGGGAGGTCATTGTTGCTGTCACTGTGTTAATCCATTTTAGTGGGGATTTTTCACTGACCCTCCACTTTACCAAGCATGGCAACAATTGTAAGGCTGGCCTAGGATTGGACAGTGTTTCGTTCTGTTGTGCATAGGGTCACTATGTGTCAGTACCAACTTGATGGCACCTAACAACAACAACAACATGTCCTTCTCCAGGGACTTATCCTTCCTGGCAACATTACAAATAATGAGAGACAAAGTCTTGCCATCCTTGCTTCTAAGAGTATTCGGGCTATATTTCTTGCAAGACAGATTTGTCTGTTCTTCTGGCAGTCCATGGTACTTTCAATATGCTTAGCCAAAACCTTAAGGCAAATGTTTCCGTTTTTCTATGGTCTTCCTTATTCATGTCCAACTTTCACATGCATACAAGGCAACTGAAAATACCATGGCTAGGGTGAGACACATCTTAATCTCCAACTGACAGCTTTGCTCTTTAATACTTTAAAGAGGTCTTTTGCAGTAGATTTGCCTAACGCAAGATATAAGCATTTGATTTCTTGACTGCTGCTTCCCTGAGTGTTGATGTGGACTCAACCAAAATGAAGTCTTTGACTTCAGTCTTTTCTCCATTTATTATGTTGTTTATTGGTCCATTTGTGAGGATTTTTGTTTTCTTTATGTTGAGGTATAATGCATACTGAAGGCTGTAGTCTTTGATCTTCATCAGTACGTATTTTAAGTCCTCTACACTTTAAGCAAACAAGGTTGTGTCATTTGCATGTTGCAAATTGTTAGTGAGTCTTCCTCCAATCCTGATGCAATGTTCTTCATATAAAGCAGTTTCTCAGATTATTTGCCTTTTCAAGCCCTACTGCTACTATTGTTGGATTAGTAGGAGGGTCAGTTTAGCAAGAGAGACTGGGGTGGAAAACAATGGGTTTTAGCAGCTCAAACAAGCCGGACCTATGTCATCTACTCTAATCTGACTCATAATGACCATAGGATAGAACAGAGTTGCCCACGGGGTTTCTACGACTGTGGGGTAGTGGGTTAAAGGTCAGCAATTCGAGCCATCAGCTGCTTATGAGTGAAAGATGAGGCTCTCTGCTCCCATAAAGATTTAAAACCTCAGAAATCTTGGGGAGCAGTTCTATTCTGTCCTGTAGTGCCACTGTGAGCTAGAATTAACTCGATGGTTTTGGGTTTAGTTTGCATAATCTTTGCAGAGTACCACATCTTTTTCCTGCAGAGTGACTGGGGGGTTTGAACTGCCACCTTTAAGGTTAGCAGTCGAGCAATTTAACCACTGTGCCACAAGAGCTCCCACAAAAAGTATATTAATTCTGGCTGAGAGCAAGCCTCTACGGGAGCAGAACCGTCCCCATAGAGTTTCTGACACTGCACCTACCAGAACAATCTTTTTCTCACAAAGTGACTGGATGGGTTAGTGATTGGCTCACTGCATTGCCTGAATATCATGATGTGTTTGAGGAACTACAAGTAGTTTCCTATAACTAGACAATAAAGTAAGTATTCATGCTTCAGTCTTACTTCTTTCTCCCTTTTTTTCTTGTCCTCATCAAAACGTCATTTCACTCAGCAGAAGTCCTACTAACAGGGTTAGGGAAGGAGACTCAGCTCCCTGAAATACCTGTTAATGAAGTATGCATGTTTCAGAGCACACAGATTCTTCCAGGGTTCATATTTTTAACTTCGTTGTGTTTTATAAGTTAACACACACACACATCACAGTATTCTTTTTTCCCTAGAAATGCTCTCATTATTCTTACAGGTAACTGCATTGGGAAAAAAAAAAAAAAAGAAGAATCCCTAGTAATTCCAATGAATCTTTAATTGCAAACTTTGCAGGCAGTGCAACAGAGAACAGAGGAGGAAAAAGTTGCAAACTTTTTAACGAACATACCATGGAATTGAGGAGGATGGAAAAACTCAACAGATGAGTTTCCTGTGGGCTTTTCCTGCCAGTTCCCCTCAACCATTTCTGCATTTCTCTGCTTCTCCTTTTCTGCATGTCTGCATCTGTGGCCTCTCCCAGAGACTCCCACCGCCAGGCAGAGCTGCACTGCTCTCTACAACCCAATCACCCAGAAGACACAGGTGGGCTGCCAAACAGACCTGTAGATGCCTACAGGGCTCTTACACTGGCCTTCTGAGTTTTTTCTAGGAAGGATTATGGTTTTACTAGTGGTCAGCAAACATTTTCTATAAAGGGCCAGATACAAATATTTCAGGCCTTGCAGGCCAAAAGATTTCTGCTGCAGCTATGTAATACAGCTGTTGTAGTCCTGATATAGGATAAGCACTGAACCATAAGGTCAGTTTGAACTGAAAGGTCGGCGGTTCAAACACACCAGTCGTTCCTCAGAAACCCTGTACGGGGTCACTAGGAGTCGGAACAGACTGGACAATACTTAACAACAGTGGGAAAACAGCTATAGATAGTATGTGATGAGATGTGTGGCTGTGTTCCAACAAAACTTATTTATAAAAACGGACAGCAGGTCACATACGGCCCCCGGAGTCCACTGAGTTGTTACTATGGGAATGCTAGTTCGCTACTCACCAAGTTCTCAAGATGAGGCCAGATGTCATAAGGCTATCTCACATGTGCCAGCAACTGTGCCATTAAGCAATTTTTTTTTCTGTTTTGTTTTTAGATGCTGTCGAGTCGGTTCTGACTCATAACAACCCTGTATAGGGTTTCCAAGGAATGGCTGTGAGTTTGAATAACTGACCTTGCAGTTCAAATGACCTCGTGGTCAAGTGCCACACCAGGACTCCAAGAAATTTAGTCTCCATATATTCATTACACACTATACAAATACATACTACTCACCATGATTTCTTAATGCTTTTTAATTTTATTTATTTATGTTTAAGTTGTTCTTGTGAATAGAGTAATTGTTTACATGGAAGAACATCAGTTTTGCACTCATCCTATTGTATTTTGTTTCACTGCAATGATTACAATCACCTTCATGCATCATCATTTAACAGTATTTGCTTCTATCCCTTTGTTTTGTTTTATTTTGTTTTGTTTTGTTTTTGATGTAAACAAAAACACTCAGGATTACATAATCATTTGAACAACCAAAGGGCACATTTTGCAATCCAGCCTCCTGGCAGCCAGCACACAACTGTTCTCTTTCCATGAGTCTAGTGTCTTCAGCTGCTTTACCTCTCCATATCCTCATCTTTTTCTCTATTTCTGGTGTTGCTGCTTCTCTGGATAAGGTCCCACATTCTGCTCATGCTCTACTCCCTTGATGGTCCTAGGGTCCTCTGTTCCTGGACTGTAAGATTAACTACTCTCTTCCTTTTTGTTACAGAACTTCTACCATTATAGTTGTGACAATTGCAATTAGTAATGATAACAATTACTCACTACTGAATCAAAAGAATCTTATCCCCATCTCCTTTCACCAGACATATCTAGACAAGATGAAACTATTCAGTGGGGATTCTACCTTCCCATGCATACTCTGAAACTAAAGTCCCTCTTGAAAACTTATAAGCCAGCCACTTCATGCCTTTATAGCCCCACCCCCCATATTTTAGTTGCCCATCCCTATCCACCCTGTGTACAGAGGAGGTATGTTTGATCCTTGATGTGAAGCCTCCTTCCCTCTCAGTTCGTATTTTGAGATACTACAGTCATAAGTATAGGTCAAGTTCATAAAACTGTAGCACAATTACACTTGCTTCCTTTACCAAATTTATCTTCCTCTAATACAGCTCTGGTAGCGTAGTGGTTACGAATCGGGCTGCGAACCTTAAGGTCAGCGGTTCGAAACTACCAGCCGCTCCGCGGGAGAAAGATGAGGCTTTCTACTCCCGTAAGGATTTACACCCTCGGAAACCCTGTACAGGGTCGCTATGGGTCGGAACCGACTCGACGGCACTTAACAACAACAACAATACAGCTCTGGTCATCAAGCCATCCAAGCTAGGTCAAATGGGTATTATCTGCAAATTTGGATGTTCTTATGCATGTCCCTCCACTTTCTATCAGCCAGACACTTCACTCTCAGCTCTAGTCCTCTGTGATTAGGTCAGTGTCCATGGGCTCAGGAGTTCCCAAGTCTTCCCAATCTTCAAACCAACCAGCCCTTCCTCTTCTCTCTCTCATCTCAAATTCAACAAGAGTCTATGGAACATGGTTGAACTCAGCCCATATCTTGATTACTGCCTTTCCCTCACTTGTATTCACCAGTAGACCAACATGGTCACCAGCTAGTTTCATGCCTGTTCATGTGTTCCCTTTGAGTTTCAGACTTGGAGGAGAGTTGCTTTTTATTTTTAATAAATTTTACCATCTTTGCAATTAAAAGGAAAAGAAAAGCATCACAAATCATACCAACTATGTATTGATTCTGTCCAATCCTTATTTATTCATATACATTTACCATCAGTGAGTATTCCTAATAATAACCACAATGTGCTTTTTATTTTACTTGACAATGACTAAATGACTTTTTAATACTGTCTCTGTCAGAGTCCTACTGTGGTGCCACAGGATAAGCACCGAACAGCTAACCAAAAGGTCGGTGGTTGAAACCCACAAACTGTTCCTCAAAATCTTTATACAGGGTCGCTATGAGTCAGACCAATTCCGCAGTATTTAACAACAACATGTAGGAACCAGTGGCCAAGTATTGGCAGGGTTAAGAAGAGCAGAGACAAAACCATAGGTGGAATCCTGATCCCCATCCAGAATCTTCTGATGTGGGACATTCCCATGTGAATGGACAAGCAGACCAGTCTGGAGTAGCTAGAAAAACAGAAGATACTTCTTCAAAGAAAGACCAGCAGGAAAAATAAAAAACAGTAACAGTAGTCCAACTGACTACTATAAGAACAAGTAAGTTTTTCCCCAGGGAGCCATCAAGGCAAGTGGTCTGGTCCCCTCAAGGCAAATCCCCTTCTAAGGCTGAAACTCAAATGGAATACACTAGTAGGCATATGGTCCTGCTGCTGACCACATTGGTCACCAATAAGGGGAAGTGGGGGGAAAATAACAATGAAGTTGTGAACTAAGTCTGACCACATTCAATAGACTCCTGTTAACCTGGATTGAGACCTGGTTAACCAGCAGTATGACGAGACCTGGGGCAAGGACATGGCCCCAGAGGGCTAGAGCAGACAGTGAAGCATCCAGCTGATATGAAGCGAGGGGAGATGCACAAGAACACACAAACTTGCAGATAGTACCCATTTGACCTGGCATCAATGGCTCAATGATCAGAACACTACTAGAGGAAGAAAGAAGAGCAGTAAAAAAAGAGTAACCCACTGTAAGTAGATGAACTTGACCTATGCCTGTGTATGTAGTGTGACAAAGGAGCAGACAAATCTCTACAGTGAGGATCATTCCCGCCCCCTTGGTACACAGGGTTGACAGGGATGGGGAACTTAGACATTGGCTACCCAAAATGGGGGGACTACAAAGGCAAGAAGTGACCAGCTTACAAGCTTTCAACAGGGAACCTAGCTCCAGAGGATACAGGGAAAGGTAGAACCTCCAATGAATTGTTTCCAACCTGCCTGAATGGGGTTGATAAAAGGCGAGGGGGATAGGACTCCTGTTGTTCAATAGGGAATGATTGCTATCAGGTCTGACAGTGAGTGTTGGAAAGGTAAAAGTAAATATTTGCTAACAAAAGGAGGGAAGTGACTGATTTTGCAGTCCAGGAGTGGAGATGCCTGGAACCAGCAAGGGAGAAAAGCAAAGTGCGAGACCCTGTCTGGAAAAGCAGTGACACTAAGGATGGAGGCAGAGGTGATGACATGGACAGAAGGAGTGGCTGGGGACTCTGGACTCAGGGAGGGAGAAGGGCTGTGTGCTGGTGGCCAGGGGGACAGGCGTGTGGGGTGTACCCTTTGGGTGTTTGATGATGCATGCAGGGGATTGTGATCATTGCAATGAAAGAAAATACGATAGGATGAATGTAAAGATAATGTTCTTCCATGCAAACTAACACATAATTCACAATAAAAACTTAAAACAAACAAACAACAACAACAACAACAACAACAAAAAACGGCAGAGGTTTTGGGGTCAGAAGAAACACCAAGAGCTAATGTAGGAGATGGAGGCCTCAAGAAAAAAACAGAAGAAAAAACAACAAAAAAAAAAACCCAGATGGGGGCCTCAAGTAAACTTCAGGCCTGCAGAATAAGGTCTACCAGTTGCTGTGGAGTCCATTTTGACTGTGTTTTCATGTTAACTAGAAGTTTAGAGTGTCTCTTAATCTTCCTCATAGCTCAATGTGCTTCACCTCTCCTGCTAACCCTCTAATTAAATTTGGGTAGGGAAAAAGATGGTGATGTTAGAGCCTAGAGGCCCTGAAGCGCCAAGCGTTCATTGTAATGAGAAGGCCACCCAAGAAAGGCAAGGGTCATTGTAAAAGGCACATTGACTGGACACCGAGCAGTGAAGTAACCCTGGTGATCAGCCCTGACTCACAGGAAACAGGCACAACCAGGATCTGAGGAGAAGAAAATAACCAGTGTGGAACAACCCATCCAATATGGCAGCCTAATAACGCCAACGAGCATGAAGTCTCACCCCTCCTCCCACATGGGTCCGTCCCGGACCTCCATCTCCAATTCATAACTACCATAGTCTCCTCCTCCAACTCCTTCTCACACTTCAGCAAACCCACTTCTACACTATCTTTAACACAGACAACATGTCCTCAGCAAATTCTCCTTCAAGCTGGCTTAGATGTTGCTCTTCTCTCAAATCATACTGACCCACAAACCACAGATCTGCCGACAGCTTACTAACATTGTCTATCTTACCTCAACTGCAACACCTAAAATCTAGCACCTGTCTAGCATATGCCTGAGGACCTAAAGGTCTGAGTGTGTGTCCACATGCGAGTATCACTGAAGTGTGTGGGCATGTATGCATGGTAATGGTGGGTAGGGGGGTGGGGATTACTGCCAGATTAGAGCAGGGAGCCCTAACAAAATGTCAGGAATTTGATTTCATACGCTCACTGTCATGACTCACAAAGGTCTTTATGTTTGGACACACCGACAATCATCTCCAATTGCACGACGGCAATAACAGGGTAGCTTGTACTACATGACTCCTAAGGCTCAGTAGTAATGTTTGGATATCCCAATAGGGAGTGTCGTATCTGAAACGAAGCTTCTGTTCATGCATACACACATGCGTTTCTAATTCCTGTATGTATGACAGGAGCCTGGGAGGCACAAGAGATTTAAAATTGACTGGAAGCCTAAAGGTTGGAGCCCACTCAGCAGCTCTGTAGAAAGGAAGGCATGGTGATCTGCTCCCATAAAGATGACAGCCCAGACAGCCCTAAGGAGCGGTTCTAGTCCGGAACCCACTCAACAGTACCCAAGTGTACTATGATAGCTGAACTAGATCTACAACCCAGTTTTTGCACTAAATTAGGATAGCCTTCATGATAAATGTTTCAGTGAAGCAACCACTGCTCACAGGCAGATACTTAGAAGAAAATGACCTTTATAGCTTTATTAAAATGTTACTATTACTCTAGAAATGGAATGTGTTTCTACTGTTAAACTTGATGATGAGATTCTGGAAAGTTTTCTTCCCTCTCAAGGGAAAAGTTGTTGTTGCTATGTGCCGTGGAGTCGGTTCTGACTCATAGCGACCCTGTACAGGGTTTCCAAGGCTGTAAATCTTTACAGGAACAGAAAGCCTCATCTTTCTCCCGCAGAACAGCTGGTAGTTTCAAACTGCTGACCTTAAGGTTCGCAACCCGATTCGTAACCACTACACTACCAGAGCTCCTTCAAGGGAAGAGTAGTCTTTGGTAACTAAACAATTCTAAGAAAACAGAGAGAGGGGTAAGTCGGTTCTCTCTTCTGTAGATATACAGAGCTGGAGATGTTACTAATAGACGATCTGAAGTCTCTGCTGAGCTTTCCAGTAGACCATTCAATTTGATAACAAGCAGGGAAATTTTCCAATGCATAATACGATCTTAAACTGTTCAGATGTGAAATTCACTTTAAATATATATGCTACAAGTATACAGGACACTTCATTGTTTATACAAACAATAGAGTCAAGAAGAAAGCACATTAATAGTGGTGAAGACATTATGCTTAAATGAAAAAAAAAACCAAAAACCAGTAAACCAGGTGCTATCAAGCTGATCCTAGCTCATGGTGACACCATTTGTGTCAGAATAGAACGATGGTCCATAGGGTTTTCAATGGTTGATTTTTCCAAAGTGGCTCTCCAGGCCTTTTTTACTGAGACACCTTTGGGTCCAACTTTTCACTGGCACCCAAACATGTTAACTATTTGTATTACCCAAAAGCCTCGGCACAAACCTTAGGTAGGGTTTACTGAGTACTTACATTGTGCCAAGGTATCCTGGTGGTTAAGTGCCTAGTGACTAACTGAAGGAAGAGGTTCAAATCAACCATCTACCCTTTGGGAGAAAAATGTGGCAGTCTGCTTCCATAGAGTCCAGCCCACGGAAGCCCCATGGGGAAGTTCTATTCTGTCTTATTGGTCATCTCACACCACCACCACCACTACAATCTATCCTGTGCCAGATACCACGGTTATTGCATTTACCTATAAAAATCATGGCATCCTGGTGTGGCAATGCAGTCACTTCCCAGAAACCCTATATAGGGTCACCGTAAATTAGAACATACTTCACAGCAACATACTAATCACACTACGACGTGAGTACTACTATTGCTATTTCAAATTTGAGAAAGCAAAGTCAGCAGCTAGAAAAGTGCCAAAAGTAGGACTGGAACCCTGGTTGCTGACGCCCATATACTATACATACCACTACACAAGGAGCTCTGGTAACGTAGTGTTTACGAGTCGGGCTGCAAACCTCAAGGTCAGCAGTTCCAAAGTACCAGTGGTTCCGCGGGAAAAAGATGAGGCTTTCTGCTCTCTTAAAGATTTACAGCCTCAGAAACCCTGTACAGGGTCACTATGAGTCGGCACACCACCACCACCACCATATATAGCACACTGTACAGCTGTGCTTCCCAAAATCATGGGTTTGGGAGGTAGGAAGAAGTTAATTTTCCACACCACAAACAAATCAGAGAGAACAAGAGAAAGCTGACAGGCTGCCTCTACCGTTGTCCAGCCTGTCTTTCTCCCATCCCACCACCTCTACAAATGCATTTTAAAGTTGTTGGAAGATAAGAATGAGGAACCAATTACAAAATGTAATAAATGTAGTGAGAGAGACACTGATTTAGCACCACAGTCCTCGTGTCATGGTCCACGCTAAACCACAAGGCTCAGGTCCCTCATTACAAAATCTCACGCTTGTTGTTGCATTATTAAAACAGTGAAGCTATGTAGGCATGCTCCTGGCACCGTGTGGGGCAAAGAGCAGGTTCTATAATACTTTTCCCTTCTTTACCTTCAGTTTGCACTCCAAAATATAAGCAGACATCCACATGGGGGCAGAAAAGGGGGTGGATTTAGATACTGACCTTTACAGCTTTCACAAAAATTAACTAAAAGTGCATTGATTCTTCTAAGGTCTTCCTGATTCATTGTCCAACTTTCACATGCAATTAAAAATACCACGGCTATGGTCAGATGCAACCAAGTCCTCAAAGTGACATCTTTGCTCTTGAACATCTTACGCAGCAGATTTCCCTAATGCAATAAATACATCTTTTGATCTCTTGACTGCTGTTTCCATGAGCATTGACTGTGTATCCAAATAAAATATCTTTGCCAATTTCAATCTTTTCTCCAGTTCTCAGTTTAGTTGTAAGAATTTTCATTTTATTTACATTGATGTTTAACCCATTCTTTAGGCTCTGTTCTTTGGTATTCAACAATAAATGATTCAAGTCTTCTTCCTTTTCTGCAAGCAAGGTTGTGTCATCTGTATATTGCAGGTTGTTAATGAACCTTCCTCCGATCCTGATGCCGGGCTCTTCTTCATATTCTCCAGCTTCACTGATGAGCTACTCAGCACACAGACTGAATGAGAATGGTGAAGAGACCTAACCGGAAGCACATCTTTCCTAATTTAAACTATTCACTAACCCCCTGTTCTGTTCAAATGACTGCCTCTTGTTTGAAGCACAGGTTCCTCATGAGCATTAACTGAGTGCATTAATTGATGTTCTGGAATTCCCATTCTTCACATTGCTATCCACAGTTTATCATGATCCACACAGCTGAATGCCTTTGCATAGTCAATAAAGCACAAGTAAACATCTTTCTGGTATTCTCCGTTGTAGCCAAGATCCATCTGACATAAGCATTGATATCCCTCATTTCAAGTCCCCTTCTGAATTTGGCTTCAGTTTCTGACAGCTCCTTGTCAGCATACTACTATAACTATTTTTTAATTATCTCCAGCAAAACTTACTTGTGTGTGATATTAATATTTTCCAATGATTTCCACATTCTGTTGGGTCACCTTTCTTCGGAATGGGCACAAATATGGATCTCTTCCAGTTGGTTGGCCACGTTACTATCTTCCAAATTTCATAGTATAGACAAATGAGTATTTCCAGCACTGCATCAGTTTATTAAAACATTCCAATTTATATTCCATCTCTCCTGGAGCTTTGGTTTTCACCAATACCGTCAGTGCAGCTTGGACTGCTTCCTTCAACACCATCAGTTCTTGTTCATACGCTACCTTTTGAATGGTTGAATGTCAACCATGCAAACCACCACAAGACGACAAACTGACAGATGAGTGATGGCCTTTGTTTACTTCGCTTTGTTGTAGTTGTTGTTAAGTGCAATCAAGTCAGTTCCGATTCACAGTGACCCTGTATAAGGCTTCCGAGGAGCAACTGGTGGGTTTGAACCACCAATCTTTCAGCTAGCAGTCCAGTGCTTATCCTATACCATCACACCAGGACTCACTGCTGTTAAGAGCCAATTAGTCAGTTCTGATTCATAGCAACCCTGTATAGGGTTTCTGACGAGTGACTGTTGTATTTGAATGGCCAACCTTGCAGTTAACAGTCCAGTTCCTATTCACAGAACCACACCAGGACTCCCTAGTTTGGCTAAAATCCAAACACTGACCACATGCTGGTGAGGATGTGGGGCAACAGGAATTCTCACTCATTGTTGATGGGAATGCAAAACTTTCGGAGAATCTGGCAGTTTCTTACAAAACTAAATATAAGCTTATCATACTACCTAGCAATTACACTCCCAAGATATTTACCCGAAAGAGTCAGAACTATGTACACACACACAAGCCTGTAAATAAATGTTTGTGGCAGCTTTATTTATAATTGCAAAAGAACTTGCACTTCAACCAAAATTTCCTTCAATGGGTTAATGAATAAACTCTGACACATCCAGACAATGGAGTATTATTCAGAAATAAACAGAAATAAACTATCAAGCCACCAAAAGACATGAGGAAAACTTAAGTGTACACTGCTAAGGGAAAGAAGCCAGTTCAAAATAATCTCTATACTGTGTAATTTCAACTGTGACATTCTGAAAAACACAGAAGTAGCGAGACAGTGAAAGGATCAATGGTTGGCAGGAGTTCAGCAGATGGCAAGAATGATAAACCGGGGATTTTAAAGGCAGTGGGACTACCCTGTATTAGATGGTAATGATGGGCATTGAGCATCGTGCATTTGTTAAAACCCACAAAACGATTCCACCAGAAAGTAAACCCAAGCGTAAACAATTTTACATCATAATGTTACAAACCCACAAGTGAATAATAATGCATCAGTATTGCTTCTACAGCAACAAATGTACACTGGAATATAAGATACTAATAACAGGGAATACAAATGTTAATAACAAGAGAAACTGTATGGGGAGGGTGGGGAGAGGGCAATTGTGGGAACTGTATATTCTGTGCAATTTTTCTATAAGCTTAAAACTGCTCTAAAAAGTCCTGGTGTGGCACTGTAGAATAAGCACTGGACTGCTAATCACAAGGTCAGCAACTGCTCCTCAGAAATTCTATACAGGGGGCACTATGAGTCGGAACCAATATGACGGCACTTAACAAGAAGAGTCACAATACCGATTTTAAAAATGTAAGCAGAGAGCTCTTATCTGTACTACAGAAATCCTCCCTGGACATATCGCCCTCCCTTGGCCCTCAACACGCTCACCCAGAGTGAAACACCTTCCAAGATGCATCTCTCTGCTGTAACTATGAGAGAAAGCATCGTTATCACTTAAAATCTGCCCTCTATTAACGGTGCCGGAAACGAAAATCCTCCCAACTGGATTAATAAACAACATCTTCATAAATGGAAAAGAAATGGAGTTTCCAAGGATATCATTCTACTTGGACCAACAATCAATACCAAAGGAAGCAGCAGTCAAGAAATCAAATGACATATTGCACTGGGCAAACAGGCTCCAAAAGTTTTAAAAAGCAAAGATATCACTTTGATGCTAAGACACATCAGACTCAAGATATGATCTTGTCAAGAGCCTCATCTATATACAAAATTGGATAATGGAAAAGGAAGATAGAAAAATTGTTGTGTTTGAATTGTGGTGTTGATAAAGAATACTGAATACACTGTGGACTGCCAAAAGAACACATACGTCTTAGAAGAAATGAATACACTGGAATGCTCTTTGGAAATGTGGATGAAAAGATTCTGATTCACTTACTTTGGACATATCATCAGGAAAGATCAACGAATAAAAAGGATATCAGGTTGGGTAAAGTAGAGGGCCGGAGAAATGAGTCAAACGCTCACTGAAATAAACCTTGAAAATGACACAGGACCAAGCTATGGATGTGTCTTTTTTTCCTTCTGTTATACACAAGGTCACCATGAGTCAGCGCCCAAAGACATCTAACAACGAAAGTTAAAATGCACAAAACTGTCTGTTGTTAAGTGCCTCTGAATCAATTCCAACCCATGGTGGTGGTGGTGGTGGTTATGTGCTGTGGAGTCAGTTCCAATGCAAAGCGACCCTGCACAGGGTTGCCAAGGCTGTACATCTTTACAGGAGCAGAAAACCTCATCTTTCTCCCATGGAACGGCTGGTAGTTTTGAACTGCTTACCCTGAGGTTAGCAGCCTGACTCATAACCACTATGCTACCAGATGTTTTCCAAGGTGGGTTTGAACTGCCGACCTTGAGGCTAGAGGTCCAGTGCTGATTCTACAGCGCCACACCAGAAATCTGTCTAGATAGGGCAAAAATACTGTTGTTTTATGTTTTTACTGCAAGGTAGGTGGTCCCAACCCACCAGCCACTCCTTGGAAATCCTATAAAGGGTGGCTACAAGTCGGAATTGACTCCACAGCATGTAACAACAACAATATAAACGCAACAACAAGTGTACTAAAGCAGTAAAGAAGGTGGAGGCAGGCCATTAAAATAAGTAACAGAACATTTCAAAGCAAGAAGAACTGAAATCTCAAATGCTGTACCTTGATCAACAACTAAAGAAAGTATATTGGTCACTCAGGCTTTGTCCACCCTCCTCCCACACAACATGTATTGACGTTCTTAAAAAGCCACAGCAAAGACTATGCAACATTCATGTAATGGTGGTGTGTGTGTATGGAAAATAAATTTTAAAAGGGCTGAAAATTAAATTATAGTGGGGCAAGTGAATACTTTAAATACATCCTCCACCAACTGCCATTGATGAAACTCTGGTTTGAAAACAGACTTGTAAATTTTTAAAAATGTAAATTTCAGAGTGAAGTGGAACCAGTTTTCACATTCTCAGAGGAGGAAAAAAAATCTGATTTAAAAGCAAAATGTCTTTAGTGAAAAGTTTGAAGTTATGTGATAATTGCATTTTTAATCCAGGATGTGGGCGCTGTGCAGGGTAGAAACAAACTTCAATCGTCAGTATCTTACCCCATCATTTCTGTCTCCTTTCTTACTGATGTGGCTCTCAGTCACAACTGCAAATTTCTTCTCTCATTTCAACCAAACTAAGAGATCTAAAAACATGGGAAACATATGGCCTTCAAACATCTACAGGAAAGCTGCTAATCAACATCCTTTCAGTTCTGTCAACACTCAAAGTGCCAAACACAAACTTGAAGATGCTGTGGTCCCCAGTGAAAAGAAGGCTCCTCCTACAGCCATAAGAAAGATACCAGGTTTCAGTTTTCCACTGTATTTTTTTTTAAGCCATAAAAAAGAATGAACTGAACACAAGTAATTCCTTCCATTCTTACATCTAAACACGCACAACAAACCCCTCCATTTTCTTCTTCCTTTCTCTAAATTAGAGAAATTCATAATAAATATGCTCACTTGAAAGGCATTAAGGATTCATTTTGAGAACCGAGTTTTTAGAAGACAGGTTTAGATGAGCGAAGAGAGTTAGGTTGAGATGTTCTTTTCCTAATTCCTGCACTGCAAGGAGATTAAGTGTATTTGTTTTCAAACAATAAGCGCGTTTGGAATGCACAGCGATGCAAAGTAATTCGAGGTGTAAGAAACAGACAAGGCAAAGCATGTTTGTGCACCGGCCACTCAGTCACAAAGGGTGCCCTGCCAAACCATGAAAAGGCGTTGACGAACCCCGCAAGTCCAAGGCTGGCTGCGCCCGCAAATCGCATCCTAACCAACGCAAACTAGCTCCGGGACAGCCGGCTGCCAGCGGCGGATGTAGGGGTGGGTGGTGGGCAAGCGAAGCAAGAGAACCAGGCAAACACTGAGCTCGAGTCTTGGAGGGCGAGGCGGGGGAGAAAGTGGGGGAGACTGAGGGAGCGGAGCGCGGGAGGGCGCGCGGCGGGTACCCGGGAGGGGAAGACAGTGGAGTAGGAGTGCGGGTAGAAAGGGATGATATGACTAGGGCGCAGAAGCCAGAACACGCCGGGCAGGCGACTTAGAGACCAGGGTCTGGAGCAGAGATCAGCGAACCACCGAAGGGAGGGGAGGGGGCTTCTGGGCGCCAGACACAGGTTGAAGCGCGAGAACAGGCCACGCGGTGTACGCGGCCCGGGCGGGGAGCCGGGGCGCTTAGGTCACCTGTATTGTTTGAAAAGCTGGTCCGACTCCCTAAAGCCGTTGTTGAGCAGCATGTTGATGCCAGCCAGGGCGAGTTCCGCGTCCTGCAAGGGAGCCACCGCTGCGGCCGAGTCTCCGTCGTCCCGCCGCCGCGGCCGCTGCTGCTCCGAGCCGGCCATGGGCGCGCACGGGACTGCGCGGGGCTACGCGGGGCTGCTGCGAGGGTCGCAAGGCAGCTGCTGCGTCGGGCGCGAGGAGGGCACCCGCGTGTCTGGCCCTACCTGCGCGGAGCCAAGCGCGGGAGCGCGGGGGAGGAGCCGCGGCCCGGCTGCAGCGCGTCGGAGGATGTGGGCGCCCAGGCCCCGCCACCCCCGCGCCGCCGCGGGGAATTACTCAGCAGCCGCCCGCTCGGCCCGCTCACTCGCAGACACCCGGCTCACGCTGGCACTGGAGCGAAATCTGTTTCCGGGTGTCTTTCACCCTGCCGAGCCGGTCCCGCAGGGACCACCGCCCCCGCTTCCTGCAGCCCCTCCACGGCGCGGCCCTGGCCCAGCCTCTCGGGACCTTTGCGCCGTGACTGAACCCACACAGGGGAGGCCCCGTAGGCCAGTACCCTGGGCCCACCCCAAAGGGCCCCACCCGGGGGCTCCCCGAGAGGTGGGGCGGGCAGAGAGTGAACCAGGAAAGAGGGTTGAAAAGGAGACGGGAAACTCCGCCTGGGTCGCAGCAAGAGAGCGGGACTGCGCCCGGCCAACCGTGATTCTGACACTAGTGCCTGAAAGCCGGCACAGCCAGCGCCCTGACCCCAACTCATCTGTACCCTGGGGCAGCCCACTAAGGGCTGAGATGGCCAATCCCCGAGGCGGTGGACGGCGGGGGCGGGGCCTCTAGGCACCTGCGGTACCGCAGCCGGAACCCAATGCTGGGGCACAGGCCCGGAAAGCTCTAGAATCCCGGTACCCACCTACTCTTGACCTTCCATTACCATCGGGCAAATGGACATATTCTATGTCTAAATATTTAAAAGTTGTAAAAAGCTAACAAACTGTTAAGATGTGTTACACTCACCCTGGCAATTTTATCTGCATGCATATAAAATAGAAAAATGTATTACGTTTTATACGACCAAATGTCAGCAGAATGTCAAAGACAGAGGAATTAAATCAATATTGTGTATATCTCGGTGCTCTGATAATACGCTGGTGATGTTTGAGTAATTTTATAAAGACATTCGTAAGTCACCTTTTGTTGTTCCATAAAATGCATTTGCATTATCTTTATTTTAACAAAATCATTCCATATGGTATTAAAAGCACCATTGTGTTCTTAATGGCATAGACCACCGTTCCTGAGTTACGTATGTAGTTCGTGTTTTTATGTGTGGACTAGTTGATTTTTGCCATTCCTTATAATAATACAGGTGTATAGGCTCCTTGGAAACCGTACACAGGGTTGCTATGGGTCGGAATCGACTCGATGGCACTTAACAACAACAACATAGGATTACTGAGACTGTAAACTCTTCACGGGAACTGAAAGCGTTCTCTTTCTCCTGCAGAGCGGCTAGTGAACTTGAATTGCCTACTTTGTGGTTAGCAGTCCAGTGCCTATCTTACACAGTTCTTGTTGTAAGTGTGTAGAGTCGGTCCTGACCCATCGCTCCCCTGTATAGAATTTCCGCTGCTGGGTTTGAACCAGTGTCTCACCAGGACAGTTTTTACAATGTAGTTTATTGATTTTAATTCAAAAACGTTTTACTCTGCCGAGGCATTTACAACTAAAATAGTTTTAAATCTTTAAAGTGATATTCAGATTTAGAAATCATGAATTTTACATATGCTGAGAATTGTGTTGGAATCAATCTCCAAAATGTTACAAAATGATTTTAATTTCATCATACAAATCCTATTACTTATTTTGTGATTGTTGCCATTCCTTACAATAATATCTAAACCCTACAGTATTTCCATCATTCATCACAAACATTTAAAGAATTATAGGAATTGTTTATAATGCAGAAAATTCCTTAGCTGCCATGTGTAACTGGTACAAATGTCATGCAAGTTCTTCAGCACATCTAGAACCACAAATCTGAACCAAAAGAAGTAACAAAAGGAATGATTCTCACTCTTAGTAAATTATATTTCATAAAGCAAAAACCATCACATTCATATATCTGGATTGAAGGATTTAATAAGTCGACCAATATTTTCATCTAAACACTTCAAAACAGTGTTAGTCTTTAAAATTAACAGTGTCACTATCCTATGTGGCATGAGATGCTGTAACCTTTTACTTTAGGAAACAGAGAAGAAGCAACGAGTAGTGTGCAACTGGGCCTAAACATTGTTGATCATGAGAATATAGGGTCCACTAAGCAAACAGATTTGTGTTGGAAGAAGTGCAGCCCCAGTGCTCTTTGGAGGCCAGGATGGCCAGACTTCGTCTCTCATACTTCAGACATATTGTCAGGAGGGACCAGTCACTGGAGAAGGAT
>NW_006408533.1:1229040-1231818 GCF_000296735.1 Chrysochloris asiatica | reverse complement strand
TAGAAAGCCTCATCTTTCTCCCGCGGAGCAGCTGGTAGTTTCGAACCGCTGACCTTAAGGTTCGCAGCCCGATTCGTAACCACTACGCTACCAGAGCTCTAGACATTCTAAAATTATAACTGTGTACATGTTGTACAATTCTATAAGTACACTAAAAACTGCTGAATCATGTACTTTAAGTAGTGGATTTTATAAAATGTAATTCACATTCCAATAAAGTTTTTAGTTAAAATGGTGAGTTTTATCCCAAGTGTATATAGTTGGGAAAATCAGGGCAGAGAAGTTGTCTAGTGTTCCCAAAGTCATGCAACCAGGAATAAAGTGAGTTTAAACATGAGTCTCACACCTATGGTGGCAAAGTGTAGGTGATGGTTAATGTTATATGTCTTCTTGGCGAGGCTGTAATTCTCAGTTGGTTGAGAGTCTATGTAATCACATTCCATTTTATGATCTGATGTGAGCAGCCAGTCAGTTGAAAGTTTCCTTTGGGGCATGGCCTGCATTCATGATATAAACAGATGTTCTGGTAAAGCTCGCTCTCTTTCTTGACCCTGTAAGACCACAGAAGTCTCCAGCCTGCCACCTGACCTGCAGATTTTGGATGCACCAAACCTGGCAACCCTGTGAGCCCGCAGAGGCCTCCAGTCTGCTACCTGACCTGCAACCACATAAGCCATCAGAGGTCTTCAATCTGTTGTCTGATACATGACTTAGGACATGCCACCCCCACAATTGAATGAGCTATTTCCTTGCCGTAAATTTCTCTCAGTACGCTTCACTAGTTTTGTTCCTATAGAGAACACAGGCTAAAACAATGATCTCAGGCCTAACCTAGTGCCTTCTGGAGACCTGACATTCAGAGTACACATGCACATACATACACTGAAGAATATCATGGACATTATTTCTTCATGAAAATAACATTCCTTATGTTTAAAGCTTAGTTTGAAGCTATGCAGATACATGACCTTACATATGATCTGATTCACTAGAACTGGGTCCCAGGCATCTGGATTCTCAAGAGCCCCAGATAATTGTAATTTCAGCAAACCTCAGACATCCTTATGAAAAAAGCTTGTCTTGATGGTAAATCCTGAAAAGCTCAGTGACTGTTGTTCAACTCTGTGTACATTGACTTGATTGTACATAGGCCAATGTTTGAGAATGAGTGCATGAATCAATAAAGAGACTATCAGTGAAAGCATGGTTTTGATGATAAATCGTTTTTACATCCTTGAGTATAAGCAATTGCATTCTTAAAGGTAGGATAAATGTGCAATTTTAGGCTTTAACAATAAAAATATTTTATGTAATATATTAAAAAGTCAATTCATTCGTGTATTAATGATCAACACGTGCATATTAGAGTTTAAAGAGTCACCATCACCTTCGATTGATGTCTTAGTTCTTGAGTGCTGATGTGACAGAAATATCATAAGTGGTTGGCTTTAATAAACAGAAATTCATTCTCTCACACTTTAGGAGCTAGAAGTTTAAATTCGGAGTGCCAGCTCTTGGGGAGACTTTCTATGTAAGGTCTGGGAAAGGTCCTTGTCTCCTAGTCTTCATGTGTCTTCCTCCAGGTCTAAGATGTTCACAGCACAGGGACCCTGGTCCAAAGGATGGACTCCAAGCCTGACTCTTCATTCTTGGTGGTACAGAGGTCCCGCTGTCTCTGCTTACTTCTCTCTCTGCCCACATTTTTTCCTTTTATCCCTTGTAAGATACAAGGCGTTGCAGGCCTCACCCCTGGAAAATTCCCTTCCATCAGATCAGCTCACCCATAATCCTCTTATTAGTTTATCCCATCAGATGACATCATGGGAGATCATCATATAACGGCCACATTGCATCATAACATAACTGACAAACCACGAGAATCATGGTCCAGCACAGCTGACATGTACGTAGTGGGGACAGAGTTCAGTCTATGACACCAGGTCAGAAGACAGTCCCACACTAAGGAGGGAGGGAAGACATGGATACTAAGAAATCACTTCAATCCTAACTCTTGATATTTATTCTTAAATGTGGCTGTAAAAAAGGCTCAGAAAATTCAGCTGTGCCATGGCTAAAAATACACAATTCTGCACTTATCCTCACGCTCTTCAACCTGCAATCTCCTCTGAGACAGGAACAATAAAAACAGGCCTATACTGTGAGATGCTAAAGAGAAAATGAGAACGCAGGTCTATCCATGATGGGAAACCGGTGCCATACACCACAGGGACGAGTCTCTTCATTCTCAAGGCCAGTCCAAAGAACACCAGCTTGTTGGACCAGAAGCAATCTTACTTTGTTCATTATCCTGAGAAGGAACTACCCCCACAGGCTGGCACCTCTCCTCTGCCAAAAAGCAGTATCACTCTTGCTCGGGGAGCTAAAATGGCCTTGTGCAAATGAAAAATGCTTTGGCTCTTTTAGGCTTAAGACAGCAGTTCTATTATTTTCCTTTTTATTCAATTAAGTGATTCAAGATATCTTAAAATTCATTTTTCTTTAGAGAAGTCTTTTCTTTTTCTGTAAGTGTCACACAAACAGTTAGATAGATAGATAGATAGATAGATAGATAGATAGATAGATAGATAGATAGATAGATAGATAGATAGACAGATATACATAGAGAGAGAGAGAGAAAGAGAGCTCTGGTAGCGTAGTGGCTACGAATCGGGCTATGACCTGCAAGGTCAGCAGTTTGAAACTACCAGCTGTTCCACGGGAGAAAGATGAGGTTTTCTGCTCCCATAAAGATTTACAGCCTCGGAAACCCTGTACAGG
>NW_006408533.1:1219342-1228940 GCF_000296735.1 Chrysochloris asiatica | reverse complement strand
ATAATTATGCCATTCTTGAGTAAACCTATATATAATAGGATTATTCAAAGAATGGCGTATTATATAAATTGCTGATCATCCTGAATGTAGTCAAAACCCCAAACACCCCAAAACCACTGCCACTGTGTCAGTTTTGACTCTTAGCAACCCTGTAGGATACAGCAGAACTGCTCCCTATGGTTTCCAAAACTAAAAGTCTTTATGGGAGTCAGACAACCTCACTTTTCTTCCGAGGAGCAGCTGGCAGGTTTGAACCTCTGACCTTGTGATTAACAGCTCCACATGTAACCCACTATGCCACCAGGGCTCCTGAATGTAATTAAAGATGACATTAATTACAGAATGTATCTGAAAAAATATCATTTTATTTAGAACAAGGGCCAGTTTAATTCTGCAATGCTATTTTTCAAGTGCCTACTTACTCTATTTCTTAAGCCCTTAGGTAGTACAAATGGCTAACCAAAATGTTGGTGGTTCAAACCCACTCAGATGTACCTTGGAGGAAAGGCCTGGCTATCTACTTCTGAAAAGTTGCAATCATTGAGCACCCTGTGGAGCACAGTTCTACTTAGACAAACATGGGGTCACCATTAGTCAGAATCTACTTTCAACTTAACGGCCACAGGTTTGTTTTGGTTTGATCGTGTTCCAGCCACCTTACGCTAGGAGCTGTGAACCACAAGCCTGAATCAGATACAGTTCCTTAGTATGAAAGTCTTCTAGTCTACTACATGAGACAGACATACCTGCAGATTATTTGATGTCACATGGCCATAGTGACAATGTTGTGCACATTAGTCTAACCCAGGACTTGTGGGAAATTTGAGAATTGAGCTGAATCTAGAAGAAAGAGGTGAAAAATGCATTCCATAGGAAGCAGCATGAGCAGTGGCAAGGAGCTAGGAAACAGCAGAAATCCCCTAAACAGCATGATTTATTCTGTGTACAATGAGCCAGGAAGTGGTGAGTGAGGGTGAGTCTGGAGAGGTAGCTTTATATGCCCTGGTAATGAGCATGTGGAGTTCTGCTGTGGTGCAGAAGGATAAGCACTGAACTGAAAAGTCAATTCTAACTGCAAGGTCGGCGGTTCAAACCCACCAGCCACTCCTCAGAAACCCTATACAGGGTCGCTCTGACTCAAAACCAACTCATCGGTTATGCTCCCTGCTGAGCCATTGCTTTAGGATATGAGTAATTCCAGGTACCTGTGTGCTAGACTTGTGTTTTGGCCAACACATGATACCACCCCTTAAAATTATAAGAAGTTGCTGGTCAATTCAAAATCTACTGACTCTGTGAGCTACAATCAACACTAGAGCGCTTCAAAGTTGTAATCATTAAATCTATTTCCCAAACTTATAGTTGTGGTTTTTTTTTACCCTGTTAACATTGGTTTGATGCCTGTCCATTCCTAGAGTAAAAGAGAAATATGAGACTATTAGAAAGCTATAGAAAGACAGGAAATGGGTAAAAAGGCAGAGGACAGAGGGACAGAAACAACTGACCTGAGAGAAGAGCATTGCAAAGCAAGATCAGGAAAGAGAAGAGAAAGAGACTGGACAAGAGACATAGTGACTGTCCACAACAGACAGATTGTTATTGTTGTTGTTAGTTGCCATAGAGTCAGTTCCAACTTATGGTGACGTCATGTATAGCAAAGCGTTGCCCAGTCCTATGCCATCTTCTTGACTATTGGTATGTTGGAGACCATTGTTGTGGGTCTTCTGTCATATTTTGAGTGCCTGCCAACCTAGAAGGCTCCTCTTCTTCCAGAATATTGTTCTAGTACACAATAGTCCGTTGTGATCCTAAATTTGTAAAGTAGATTACCAGACCTCTTTTTCCTACTCTGTCTTAATCTGGAAGCTCTACTGAAACCTGTCAACCATGGCTGACCTTACTGGTATTTTAAATACTGGTGGTATAGCTTCCAGCATCATAGCAACATGCAACATACAACAAAATGACAGATGGGCGATGGAAACAAAATAGATGAAATGGTTTGTCTCAGAACAACCAACAGACTGAATATCTAGAACCAAGGAAGTGGTTACCGTGGTTTTCTAGGAGAAATCAATCCTACTAGACCTCTACCAAGAGTCCTCCACCAAGAGCACAGATCCAGTTATCTGATGTCAACACATTACTGTCTCAACTCAAGCTCCACATCTCCAGAGACATGGTGTCTAATAGAAATATAGATTAAAGAGTGCACCAGCCAAAGAGCCACCACCAGTTGAGGTTGATGAAGGAGCCTCTTAACAAGAAGCTCAGAAACAAGGGTCGCCCAGAAGTCACCGAGTCTGTTTTCATGAATTAAATTCGGCCAAGATAACCAAGAGAAGGCAAAGCAACTGCATGCATTTTCTTATTATTTAGAGGGGTTCTAGGATTACAGAATCTCAAAATTGGATGGTACCCAAAGCCATTGCATCAGAGACCTCGGTCCTTGACCAGCTTTGGGTAGTTCTAATGACCTTGCTTGAGTTGGACTTCACCATCAATAAATGCAAATAATGATAAAAATCCCTGCTTACCTCATAGGACGATAGCCAGGGGACAGGACTGGATGTGTAATTTGAGAAGTCCAGTGGAGCCCTGGTGTGGCTCTGTAGGATAAGCACTGAATTGCTAACCACAAGGTTGGTGATTCAAACCCACCAGCTGCTCCTCAGAAATCCTATACAGGGTCACTATGAGTTGAAACTGACTCGACAACACTTAACAACAACAGTGCAAAATACAAATGCAAGACTCCTTATTCAAAAATTAAGGTTTTCAAGAGAGCAGCATCAGAGCATTAAACCAAGTGAGGAGTCCTTCTCAGTGAGAGCCCTGCAAAATGTACAGGCCACATTCCCAGGTGACTTCAGACTGCTTTAGCAATCTGCAAAGAGCTCAACAAATTGAAAGATTTGCTTTTTTTCTTGGATCTCCAGCATCAAGCCCCTCTCTATTATTTGAGAGAAATGTGTCGTGTTAGGTACTCTCCTAAGGAAATAGTGAGGCTAGGCCATGTGGAGGGAGGGTTCTGCCCCAGGATGTAGCATTTTGTCATTTCTGCTGCCTTGTCTTACAACTCTATAAAGTCCTACGTATTCTATAAAACTCATCTTCCAGCGTCTGACAGATCTTAAATACAGTGATGCCACTAAGGAAGTACAGAGGAAGCAGATGACACTGGGTGACGCTGTCAAGAGTGAGATACCAAAATGGCTGATTGTAAAATTTGTGTGCAATATTTCAGCAGAAATTTATTATTTTTTGTGGAAGATCCCTGTACTTAGTTATAACTACAAAAACATTTTCCATAAGCCTTGGTTACATCAACAAGGCTAAAATTCTATGCTAATTAGCTTTTCAAACCTTATCCTGGTGTGGCACTCTAGGATCAGCACCGAACTGGGAACCTCAGAGTTGGCAGTTCAAACCCACCAGCTGCTCCTTGGTAACCCTATACAGTGTTGCATGGGTCAGAACCGACTCAACGACACTTAACAACAACAATGATACACTGTAGTCAGAGCTGTCATTATTACACAATAACAATGATGCTTCAAATCACATGGTTTTGTCTGCAGGTATTTCAAGTATGCACTGCTGTTTCCATTGCTATTGTTGTTTTCCCCTTCCTCTATTGGGAATTGAGTGAAGGTCTACAGAGCAGATCATCAGTTTTACATTCAACAAATTATACATGTCATTTCAGTTCAATGTCTGAAGTCCCCTCAATGTAGCATCATTTATCCCAGTTCCTCCCTGTGATTCTTGTATCCATTCTTCCCTAACCCTTCTGAATTTTGTTCCTAGGTAAATGCTGCCCTTTTGATTTGGAATGATTGTCCATTTCATAGTGAGCAAGCATACCTTATTAGTGTTATTGTCCCCTCTGTATACCTATCTGGAATCGTGGTGTGGTGCTGTGGGTTAATGCGCCGGACTGCAAAGCCGTTTGAACTGCAAGGTTGGCAGTTCAAGCTCACCAGCTGTTCCTTGGAAACCCTATACAGGGTTGCTATGGGTCGGAACTGACTTGACAGCACTTCACAACACAATAACACCAACGATTTTTTTTTTAGAATAAAGTAGTAATGCAAGAAAAAGGAGAAATCAAAAAAGACTTCTGCTCAGTTACTAATAATGTTGTAATTCAGTGTAGAAAGATTTTACACAGCAAGTCTATCAGTATTTATACAATCTAAGAAATATTACATTTAAGCAATTTACAACTGTCCTTACCACATATTGCTTTATGATTGAAATTAATAATAAACCTCACTAAGTGTTCGGCATGGTCTGGTACAGGAAGAGATCCATGTGGGCATGGGGGAAGTGACCCCACGAGTTTCTGCATGGTGTGACACCATTTCTGGTGATACCACAGCTTAAGTGCACTTCAATGCATTCCCTTTTGTCTTAAGAATGCTAGAGTATACTCTATAGCTCGTAATCAAGGATTACTCAACTATTACATTAGAATAGTACTGGATCAGTAAAATTATATGTTGTATTGGACTGCGTTTGGGGCCTCTTCAGAGTTGCGTGGCCCCATCTGCTTCCAGGGTCCTGGCTGCTTGCTCAATGGGAAACACTTGCTTCCATCACTGTTGCCTCATCTCTGATACCATCTGGCATGTCTGCTACTGTGCCCACCAGAAGGGAAGCTGCAGCAGCTTTGCAGTCCAGTTCCTATCTGAGAAGGTCACAGAGACTCTGGCTCTGCTCACCGCTTCCAGCTCAGTTGAAGGACCTTGCTACAGACATAGAAAATGGCTTCTCCTCAGCTGCCTGGAGGGATAGGTGACATCCAAGAATTAAGAGAGAGTTCAATTCACTTTGGACCATCTTTGACAATGAGAGTCAAGGGATATAAGGAACTAGCAGATAAATCCCCTACCCCTCTCCTGTGACAGACTGTTTCAAGACGTGGTAGTTCCATGTGATCTAAACAAAGTCCTGCTTGGATGAGAAACAGATGTGGTTTGTGTGAAGCTATGGCCAGCTTGGTGACAATCACCCTGCATTTGCTCTCACTGTTTGCCTCACCTCTTTTCCCCTCACCTTGCTGTTCTGTGATAGATGGAGTCTTTCACCTAACCTTTGCTTCAGGCTTTGCTTTCTAAAGTATGCTCCTATGGTATGGTCCTATTGCAACCCCCCTAATACTAAGAAACTCCCCACTTTGATCTTTCAGACTAGGAGCCATGGAGGAAGACTTCCATTTAGAATCTGAGAAGGGAAAGGAGGAAACCATTTCATCATACCTGAAGCTCAGGTATATAAAATGGCAGGCAACTGGGAATTATGAACAATTATGCTAAGCATGTTATGAAAACATCAGTTATGTCAAAGCGACTCAGAGACCTGAGACAATCATCCAAGATGACTCAGGAAGTATGCTGGAAAACAAAAGGGCTTTCACCTGAACAAGCATTGTAAAGGTGGCTCTGTGTGCGGAGGCCAGGCCACAGCTGTGTATTCAAAGGGTGTGGCTCATTCTCCCATAATTACAGGTTCCTGAGCAGAAGGATTAAAATAATGTTTAACACTGTATGGTAACTGGTCATCTCAGTGTTCCTGAGAGCTTCACTTTCTCTGCTTGATGCTTACAATTCAGATCACTGTACGACACCAGAGAACTAACCAGAAATATGAATTCAGAGGAGCATTGATTCCAGTAGACAATTCAGTGCAATATTGTTATATTTATATATTCTTATAGCTTCTTTTGTTAAATGAGGTTCAAGTAAATCTTTTAAAAGAATAATAATAACTGGAGTTTGGAGCATAAAGCAACAAATACAAGGGGAGCATTTCAGAAGGAAAAACGGTCTTTTCATCTGTAAAATGAAAATTTTAATAATCTATTAGTAGTTTGGACAATGAATAAGTAAGACCATAGAATAATTGATACATAATTGAGTTATAGTGTTAGAGAAGACTATTTAAAATATCATGGACTTCCAGGAGAACAAATTAATCTGTGTTGGAAGAGGTACAACCAGAACAGTCTTTAGAAACCAAGATGGCCAGACTTTGTCTCTCACATTTTAGACATGTAATCAGAAGGGACCAGTCCTTGGAGAAGAACATCATTTTTGATAAAGTGGAAGGTCCACGAAAAAGAGGAAGACCCCCCCAACCAGATGCATTGGCACAGTGGCAGGCAGAAATGGGCTCAAGCACAACAAAGATTGTGAGGTTGGCGCAGGACCAGACAGTGTTCCGTTCTGTTGTGCATAAGGTTGCTATGAGTCAGAACGACTCAATGGCACCTAACAACAACAACAAAAGGCTGTAACAAGAATTAAAGGCACTTGTGCCTGGAAAGAACTTAGAACTTAGTCTGTTTCCCGCCCTCCAGCCAATTCCCACAGAGACCCCATGTGACAAAGTGGAACTTCTCCATAGAGTTTCCTAAGTTACTATCTTTATGGAAGTGACTGTCACATCTTCCTCCTGCAGAGAAGCTAGTGGATTGGAACCAATGCCCTCTGCTCTAGCAGTGTAATGCTCGTTTAATCTTCATACCACCTAGCTTCCTTTGTACACAATTGTTTTTGTTGTCTAGTGCTGTTGAGTGGGTTCCAATTCATAAAAACCCTGTATAGGGTTTGTTTCCAAGATTGTAAATCTTTCTGAGAGCAGAAAGCCTCACCTTTCTCCCTGAGAGTGGCTTGTGGATTTGAATCACTGACTTTGTGCATAGCAGTTCCGTGGTTATCCTACAAAGCCACAGTGCTTCCTTGTACATAATTGTTGTTGTTATTAAGTGCCATCAAGTAATTTCCAACTCATAGCAACCCTATATAGGGTTTCCAAGGAGTGGCTGGTGAGCTCGAACCACTGACCTTGTGGTTCAAACCAACTTAGCAGTTCAGCACATAATAGTCATTATTTTTGTTACTACTATTGATTGGAATGTAAAAGTGAAAAATAAAGAGGAAAGACCGGTAGTTGGTGAATATGGTCTTGATGATAGGAATGACACTCGAGATTGAATGACAGAATTTTGCAATAACTTTTTCAACAACATAAATATGACTAGACATATAAACTCTACCAGATGGAATACACATGAATCAAATCAAACACATCTATGGGAAGAGATGATGGTGAAACTCAAAATCCAGGCCAGGGGCAGACCATCAATTGTTCATCTGCAATTAAAAATGGTGGTAGCAGTAAATCAGTAGGGAACTGTCAGATTCAAGTCAGATTCAGAAAAGGTTGTGGAATGGGGGATATCACTGCTGATGTCAGATGGATCTTGGCTGAAACAGAGAATATCAGAAGGATGTTTACTTGTGCTTTATTGACTGTGTGGCTCATCACAAACTGTGGTTAACATTACAGAGAATGGAAATTCCAGAACAGTTGATGGTGTGCATGTAGAACCTGTACACAGACCAAGGGGCAACTGTTTGAACAGGACAAGGGGATGCTGAGTGGTTTAAAATCAGGAAAGGTATGTGTCTGAACTGTATTCTTTCATCATACTCATTCAGTCTGTACGCTGAACAAATAATCCTAGAACCTGGACTATATGAAGAAGAATACATCATCAGGATTAGAGAAAGCTCATTAATAATCTGCTCTGTTCAGATGACACACAACCTTCCTTGCTGAAAGTGAAAAGAACTTGAAACACTTACTGATGAAGAGCAAAGACTACATATGGCCTTCAATATGGATTACACCTCAATGTCAATAAAGTAAAACTCCTTACAACTTCACCAGTAAACAGCATCATGATAAATGGAGAAAAGATTGAAATTATCAAAGACTTCATTTTACTTGACTCCACAGTCAACACCTGTGGAAGCAATAGTCAAGAAATCAAATTATGTATTGTATTGGGCAAATCTGTTGCAAAGGACCTCTTTAAAGTGTTACAGTGCAAAGATGTTACTTTGAGGGTTAAGGTGTGCCTGACCCAAGCCAGAGTATTTTCAAGGGCCTCATATGCATGTGAAAGCTGGACAATTAATTAAGAAGACTGGAGAAGAAGAATCGATACATTTGAATTATAGTATTGGTGAAAACTATTGAAAATACAACAGACTGAAGTAGAATGAACAAATCTGCTTTGGGAGAAGCATGGTTGGATATCTCTTTAGAAATGATGATATCAAGACTATGCATCTCATACTTTGGACATGTTGTCAAGCAAGACCAGACTCTAGAGAAGAACATTATGCTTGATAAAGCAGAGGATTAGTGAAAAAGAGGAAGACTCTCAAAGAGATGGATTGACACAATGTTTGCGACAATGGGCTCAAGCATGACAATTACTAAGACTGGGCAGGCTTTTGTTCTGTTGTACATACAGTTGCTATGAGTCTGAATGGACTTGGTGGCACCTAACCACCACTTGATTCTGACTCATTGGGACCCTATACACGGTTTCTGAGAACAGACAACCTTATAATTCTCCTGCTGAGTGGTTGGTGGGTTTGAACTGCAGGGACATTTTTTAAAGCCCAATGTCCAAATCCAAGTAGGAAATGGGAAAAAGACATAAAGAGATTGTTCACTGATGACAATTTGTTATTGTTACTATTGTAGTATGCCAATAGTGACAGATTGATTACTCAATAAGCAGGGTAAACATAGGTTTACTTGCGGTTACTTAAAATCTGTAGTGAACAACTTCACTTTTTCTTCATCACATCAAAAATTCTGCTTGTAGATACCGTTGACATCTGTCTAACTCCCAACCCCAGAACACTTTGCTACAGATCAAAGCCTCTTTTCAAATTTACAATTCCTGACAGGGATGGAGTACCAGTGAACAAGATAAGCACGAGCTTACTGGTGTTTACTTACTAATCTAGAGTGAATGATTTCACATGGGCTTTACCACATGAAACCAGGACTTCTAATCAACTCAAAAAGAGTTCAATAATTGCCATCATAAACCAGAGTTGTGTATGAGTTGCATAGCAACCAAATCTGCTGCCTGTGGTATTCTGACCTGAGTAGGACACAAATTATGACTTGACTTTGTTTCCTCTAAGTGATCCAAGCCACGATATTTTCAATCATCTCATATGCATGTGGAAGCTGGACAGTGACTAAGGAAGACAGGAGAAGAAATGATGTATTAAATTGTGGTTTTGGTAAAGAATATTAGAAGTACCTTGAACTGCAAGGAGAACAAACAAATCTGTCTTGGAAGAAGTACAGCCAAATGTTACTTGGAAGTGAGGATTTTGAGACTTTGTTTCTTGTGCTTTGGATAAGTTTTCAGGAGGTACCAGTCCTTGGAAAAGGACATAATGCTTGGTAAAGTAGAGGGTCAACAAAAAAGAGGAAGACCTTCCCCCCCACCCCCAAGTGAGATGGATTGACACAGTGGCAGCAACAATGGCCTAAAATAACAACTGTGAGGATGGCGTAGGACCAGGCAGTGTTTTGTTCTGTTGTGAATAGGGTCAAAGCTGACTCAGTGGCACATTCCAACAGCAACAAGGAAATAAACAGCTGTGCCCCACTCAAAAAAGGTGATCAACTGTGCTGCTTTGAATGTGTGTAGCTCTCCAGCATCACACCAATGATCCAAACTCCTGCATCAGGCTCCTGACACTTTCAGGAG
>NW_006408533.1:1207831-1219087 GCF_000296735.1 Chrysochloris asiatica | reverse complement strand
GAACCGCTGACCTTAAGGTTCACTACTAGGATCAAAATCCCATGGGCAAAAGATTTGGGGGCTAGGCAATCCATCTGCAGCCCTTGCTCACGACGTCAACTACTAAACTGGTTCGAATTGGTTTGAAGCCCTGTATGAATCCCATGTGAAATTGTATGCACCAGGATATGACTAGTCGTGACCCTATATTACAGATCGCTGGAGAAAGATATCATGTTTGGTAAGGTGGAGGGTCAGAGAAAAAGAGGAAGATCCTCAGTGAGATGGATTGACAAAATGGCAGCGTCAATGGAGTCAAGCGTGGCAACAATTGTGAGGTTGGCCCAGGACCGGGTAGTGTTTCATTCTGTTGCGCTTAGGGTCATTATGAGTTGGAACTGACTCGATGGCACCTAACAACAACAACAAGAACATATAACAGAGGATAATGGCCTCGTAAGATATACCGATGGCAAATAATCCCATGAAAAGATTCCCAGTAGCAATCAGGTAGATGAAAAGTAAAACCATAGTGAGATATTGCCAAAATTATCAGAATGACTGATATTTAAAACTGTTGTTGTTGCTGTTAAGTGCCATCAAGTTGGTTCTGACTCATAGTGACCCTGTATAGCTGAGGACCGGCCGGTGAGCTTGAACCCCCGACATTGCGGTTCAAACAACTTTGTAGTCTAGCGCATTAGCCCACAGCGCCACACCTGGACTCCTTTATAATAGTGGCAATATTTAAGAATGTAGAAAAAGTTGATCTCTCATCCATTGCTGGCGAGAATATAAAATGGTACATACACTCTGGAAAGCAATTTGGCAGACTCTTAAAAACTGAAGTATGCATCTACCACAGGATCCAGCAACCACATTCCTGGCATTTATCATTCCTGGTCATGGTGGTGGTGGCTGTGTGCTGGGGAGTCGGTTCCGACTCATAGCAACCCTGTACAAGGTTTCCAAGGCTGTAATCTTTACAGGAGCAGAACACCTCATCTTTCTCCCACGAACAGTTGGTAGTTTCAAACTGCTGATCTTGTGGTTTGCAGCCCGATTTGTAACCACTATGCTACCAGAGCTTCCTGGTCATAAGAAAGCTTATATCCACACAAAAACCTGTACACGAATGCTTGTAGCAGCTTTATTTGACATGGCCAATAACTGAAAATAGCTCAAATGTACTTCAGTAGGCGAAAGGTTAGATAAACTGGGGTATATGCACAAGCTGGGGAAAATAGGAACAATTATTGCTGTACATAACAACTTGGATATACAACTTACGTACATTGTTATTGTTGTTAAGTGCCGTGGAGTCGGTTCCTACTTTTAGTGACTCAGTACAGGATTTCCGAGACTGTAAATCTTTACAGGAGCAGAAAGCCTCATCTTTCTCCCGTGGAGCAGCTGGTAGTTTCTAACTGCTGACCTTGCAGTTCACAGCCCAATTCGTAAGCACTACGCTACATTATGCTGAGTGAAAAAACATCTCAAAGGTTATATATAGTATGATTCCATTTATACAACATTCTCAACAATAAATGGAGAGCAGATTACTGGGATGGTAGAGTAAGGGAGTAGATGATGCTTTAAAGGGGTAGCATGAAGGAGATCTTTGTGGTGATGGGATAGTTCTTTATCTTAAGTTTGTTGTTGACTGTATGAATCTGCATGTGATAAAGTGACCTAGAACCAGACATACAGATGTACAAGTGCCAATTGCCTGGTGCTATTGTGTTGTGGAGTAACCACTGGGGGGATCTGGATTAGAAGTATGAGGGACCTCTCTGTCTGTGTACTATCTTTACATTCTCCTGCGACGGAAGAATTATTTAAAATTTAAAAGCATATAAATGAATGAATGAATGACTTCTTCCCGGACCAATGAGATCAGACTCTCTGAGGGTGTGATCCAGGCACACTATCATAGTCATGACACAGCTTATTCATCTGTGGAACATCAGACTCAGAAGAAATCAGTTGCCCAAGGTTCCACAGATTATGAATGCCACCACTGGGTTACATAGAAATGAGGCGTTCTTAAAGCCTTAAAACTGGGCTAACCAATTATACGGCTAAAAATTGTTAAAAAACAAACACAAAATATCCCCTCAAACTAAACTCACTGCCATGGAATGGATTCTGAAGTACCATGGAGATTAAGCCCCTGCAATGGAGAGTGGGGTGCAGGGGGAAAACACAAGGCATTGAATTCTTTTGTTTCCTCCAGATTCTTGTAAAAAGCACGCCAGGTTTTCTGTCCAAAGTTCATAACCAATTCCCTAAGCTTCAAACATCTGCCAACCCCAATGGGGGGGCTTTCACATGAAGATTTTAGAAACCCAAACTGGTTCCTTTTGGTTACTACAATTAATTTCATCTCCATAATTTTCTTCTCAGTAATCTAATTTTAAGGAGCGCTGGTGGCCCAGTGGGTTAGTTAACCACAAGGAGAAGGATTAGGCTGTCTGCTCCTCTAAAGATTTATGATTCACAATTGTCTCAATGACAGTGGGCTTTTTTTGTTTTGTTTTCATCTTATTTAAAACAGTTAAAAGCTATTGTACAAAATAAAGTAATAGTTAATAAGAAAACCATAGTTATAGTTTTTTTCTTTCTGTATCATTGGATAAAATATCTAGGATTTATCATTAAAATAATAGGACACCTTTTACACGTTCCTGTCTGTTTTTAGCCTTAATTTGCTGCTTCTACTTTTTTGCCGCAGCATCTTAGTCTTTTCAGAGATTCTTGTACCTAATCATTTTAAATGCTTTCCAAAATGGATCTCTCCAGCTGAATCTCTGATGTGAAAGTTTTGTTAATTGTAACAGTTCATTTAAAATTAATATGAAGATTTCTGGTTGAGTGTTGATGATGTCATATAATCAAGCAAAGTCTCTAGCATCAAACTGTGTTCCATTCCCATTACATTTCCCAAGATATTAAACTGGTGTCTCGTCTCTTTTTTTAATGCCGTTTTGGTTTGTAATATATAGTGCATTCAAATAATCATCCAGAATGGGCTTGCTAACTCTGACATCGCTTAAATATTTATGAAAAGTGATCTTTGATCTGCCATTTCATTCAAAGTAGCTCAAGGATACTGGGAGATGAAATTCTAGACCTCACAGCTGGAGGGCTTACATTTTGATCTTTAAAAAAGCTTCAAGTGACATCCACAGTGTCTTTTTGAGGGGTCATTTTTATATTCTCAATCCAGTAAAAGTACAAAAGGAATAAGTGAGAGTGTACTAAATTATTTGATGTCAGTTAGAGTTATTTTAAATCCAAGGGGCATTGGTATTTAAATACGAGGGAAATTGTTTATCAGTGGAGGCTTGCGTGTTGCTCTGATGCTGAAAAGGTTTCAAAGGAGCTTTTACACTAAGGCAGGTTAGAAAGAAATGCTTTGCAATCTACTGCCAAGAGCCAGCCAATGGAAAACCCTGAATCACAACAGTTTGATCCATAACAGATTGTGGGGATGGTACGAGACCAGGTAGCCTTTAGTTTCATTGCCATGGGGTTACTATGAGTCAGAACCCGACTCTGTGGAAGCTAATAACAACATAACAGACAATACTTGTGAAGCTTCCTTAGCAAGTGTCAGCCCTGTCTTTACATGTAGTTTATCATTTAATCATCAAACAATCCTAATATTTCTATGACAGCTATCGTTATAAAAAAAGGCATTTTACAGATGAGGAAACTGAGACTCAGAGCAGTTAAGTAATTAGGCAAGACCATACTAAGTGCTCCGACTAAAGGTCAAACTCACTTAATTTGCCTCATAATATGTACAGTGGAAACCAAATAATCTATGTGTACATCAAAATTTAGTCTACTGGTTTTTGTTTTATTTTTTTCCTTCTTAAAATATCTTACGTTGTTGTTAAGTTCTTTGAAGTTGGTTCCGACTCATGGCGACCCTGTATAGAGTTTCCAAGGCTTTTAAAAATCTTTGTGGGAGCAGAAATCCTCATCTTTCTCCTGCGGAGTGGATGGCGGGCTTGAAGCCACAGACTCTGTGGTTTACAGTCCAATACTTACGGTATGGAGCCATAGCAAAAGATACATTTTCATAGAAGTTTCTAGCTTTGTCCTAGTTACCCTTTCTCTGTCTTAAAGCAAAACTTATTTGTGCCTTCACTGAGTCCCCTAACCTCTTTCACTAATTATCTTGCAATGGTCACTAACAGCAACTCCTTTCCCTTCAGAATATTCCTTTCAGTACTCTGGCTCTGCTCTGGAAAATGTTGACCTCAGTTTTAGCAAACAGGAAAATTCACAGACTTTCAGAATATTATTAAGAGTTTCAGAAGGTATGTAGTATCTTCAGCCAGACAATAATCATTTATTTGAGTGCCTACCTTGTACGCAATAATCTCCTAAGTGTTGTTAATATGTCAGTGGATGAAACAGAGAAACAAAACAAAACAACTCTCTCCATATAGAGCTTACCAGCTAGTGCATACAGTGGGGTATTTGTTGTTGTTGGTAAGTGCCGTCGAGTCGGTTCTGACCCATAGCGACCCTGTACAGGGTTTTCGAGGCTGTAAATCTTTACGGGAGCAGAACGCCTCATCTCTCACCCGCGGAGCGGCTGGTAGTTTCGAACTGCTGGCCTTAAGGTTCACAGCCCGTAACCACTACGCTGTAGACTATAAATAAATAAACAAAATACAATAGGCTAAAGAAAATATTGAAAATCAAAGAATAAAGCAGAATTCAGTATGTGTATGTGGGCACGCACACATGTACCAACCTTGTCTTTAATAGGACAAAAATTTAGAAAAAACAAGTTGGAGTTTTAAAGTCCTTGGTAAATAAAACAGAATAAAAATAAATTTTAAAAAGGGTTAGGATTCAAAATAAAAAGGAAAAGAAAATAATGTAAGATCATTTATTGTTTCTCTTCAGTCTGCTTGTAGGGATTTTTTACTTTGAACTTTCTACTTACTTAACGGAGTCCTGGTATGGCGCTGTAGGATAAACACTGGGCGGCTAACCACAAGGTCAGCGGTTCAAACCTACCACCCACTCCTTGGAAACCCTATACAGTGTTACTATGAGTTGAAATTGACTCAAAGGCACTTAACAACAATAACTTGTTTAATAAACTCCTTGCTGGTAAGTTGATTCCGACTCATAGACAAAACAGAAGTACCCTCGAGGGTTTCCAAGGCTAGAGAAGCATAGTGCTACAGCTCCCTCTCATGGAGTGAGCGACTGACTGGTGGGTTCGAACCACTGATTAATTGGTTAGCAACCAAAAATTTAGCTATTTTTTTCACCAGGGCTCCTTATAGAAGTCATAGGTGCGTACTATCAAACATGTGGAATAAATAAGTAGAAAATAATCACACTAAACCACTACTCTTAGTATTTAATTATAGTTTTTTCCTAGTCTTTTCGCTCTACATATTTCTGAATAGCTTATATGTATAAATTTCTATACCTTATCCAATAATAGATCATTTTATATTATTACAAACTCTGCATAATTTTATTTCTAGTAACTGTATAACGTTTGAAAAAAATGCTCCCAGCAGTTTCTACCAAATCTGCAATTTCCTTGTAGGAAAATCTAGTGATGGTATAGCAAGCAAGCAGGATACAGAAGCAGAACGTTTGCAGTTATCTCATCTTTGCACTGGTAGCTCCTTAGGGGGTGTAGTAACAGAAGCAGGGGTGTAATGGAGGCAGGGTGCTTATCATGGTACAGCAGTCGGGACCTTGACACTTACGTGCCTCTAATCTGTAAGTTAAAATTTTTTCCTTTGAGGTAATTTAATTAATTGGTGCTACACTGAAGAAGCTCTGGTAGCATAGTAGTCATGAATTGAGCTGCTCACCTCAAGGTCAAAAGTTTGAAACTACCAGTTGTTCCACTGGAGAAAGATAAAACTTTCTGTTCCTGTAAGGATTTACAGCCTCGGAAACCCTGGGCTGGCTCTCTATGAGTCGGAATCAACTCCATGGCACACCACCATCACCGCCACCACAGTTAAGGGAATTTGTGTATTATAAAACCTAAAAGTAACAAGAGTCACAGACTAAATATTATAAGAACTGAAAAGAACTTTAGTTATTATTCCATTTGGTCTTTTTCACAGATGAGGAAACTGGGCCAAAGGCGATGACTTACGATCACATGATTGTGGTAAATGGTCAAAACCTCTTTGTCTGCTATTTCTTGCCCCTAGCCCACCCTGTTGCTGTGTGGGGAAAAAGAGCAGGAATCGGAAATGAAGTGGAAATAACCCCAGCTCAATTTCAATTCAAGTTTTTTGTTTTTAAATCAATTTAAAAATTATATAATACTCCTATATAACATAAACATTGCCATTTTAACCACTTTTACTTGTACAATTCAAGGCATTACTTATATTCACAATGTTGTACAAGCATAACCATTATCTATTGTCAAAACCTTTTTATCACCCCAAAGAGAAACTCTACAGCCATTCAGTAATAACTCCCCATTCTCCCCAGTAGAAGTCTTGAGACATTTATAAGACACATGTTCTTTGTAGAACTGGGCTCAGAGGAACTGGGCTTCCCGACCGTTTTCACTGCAGACACTGTCACAACTGCCAAGAAGAATGAGTAGCCACATATTATTCCAGCACTGGGGATAGACTGCAGGAACCAGCTGCCAGCAAATCTCCAGCAGTCTCTATCCAAGCCTCGTGCCACTCACAAAGGGTTCTGCCCCATGCTCTAAACAGTCCACCCTTGTGTGGTTCCTGCCATGGGGCCAAGCTCTGCTTCCCAGCCATTATTTCCCAGCCCACAAGGCTTATCCTCTGTTCCAACTGTGTATATCCATGTGCTCTGTAGCACATACTGAGGTAAGAACAGAGAAACACATCACACACATTTGCTATCCCAGGAGACTGCATTCTAGTTTGAGATGGAAAACAGAGCTACATGAAATTATTTGAGGATGAGTCAATCATGCACGTGACTCTGATATTTAAACATGCATATTAAAATATATTTAATAATTTAAAAAGAAAAGTTCATTGGCAGTCTAGATATACTAACACTGTAACAACATATTTGTTTTAACAATTGAGGCCCACCAGGCACTCCTTGGGAACCCTACTTAACTTAAGTTAGTCTCCATAAAGATACTGAGGGAATTCAGAGGAAAACATAAAAAGGGAATCTGATTGCATTCTGTAACCAGGTCTCCCAGGATGAGGATAAAGCTGCTCTGAGACCAGGATTATCACATCATTGTTGGCATATAGTTGTTGAACTACCTGTCATCATCTGTCAGTTTGTCAGACTGCGGTGGCTTGCATGTTGTGATGCTGGGAGCTATGCCACTGGTATTTTAAATACCAGGAAGTTCACCCATGGTGGACAGGTTTCAGCTGAGCTTCCAGACTAAGACAAACTAGGAAGAAGGAAGAAAGAGAGGTGGGATGTTCTGAATGTTTAGCCACTGAAAACCTTATGAATCGCAGCAAAACATTGTCAAATACAGCGCTGAAAAATGAAAACATCATGAATAGCAACAGAACATTGTCAGATATAGTGCCCTTAGTTCTAAAGGAACTCAAAATACGACTGAAGAAGAGCTGACTTCTCAAAGTAGAGTTGACCATTATGACATTAATGGAGTAAAGCTTTCAGGACCTTCATTTGCTTATGAGGCAAAGAGGAGTAACAGCTGTAAACATCCATTAATAATTGGAACATGGAATGTACAAAGTATGAATCTAGGAAAGTTGAAAGTTGTCAAAAATTAAATGGAACACATAAAGATAGATAACCTAGGAATTAGTAAACTGAAATAGACTCAGATTGACTATTTTGAAACTGACAATCACATGGTTTACTATGCTTGGAACAACAAATCCAAGAGGAATGACATATGATTCATCATCTAAAAGAAAGTTTCAAGATCTATCTTGCAGTGCAGCAGTATTGTCTGTGATAGGATAATATCCATATGTCTACAAGGAAGACCAGAGTCATGGTGTGGCGTATAGGAAAAGTGCTGGACTGCTAACCATGAGATTGGCAGTTCAAACTTACCAGCTGCTCCTCATAAACCCTATATAGGGTCACTATGAGTTAGAACTGACTCAGAGGCATTGAACAAAAACTCAAAGACCAGTTGATACTATTATTATTCAAATTTATGCACCAACCACTAAAGTCAGTGGTAATGAAATTGAAGAATTCTACTAACTTCCTCAGTCTGAAATAGATCAAACATGCAATCAAGATGTATTGATCATTACTAGTGATTGGCATGCAAAGGTTGGAAACAAAGAGGAAGGATCAGTAGTTGGAAAATATGGTTTTAGTGATAGAAACAATGCTGGAGATCACATGATAGAATTTTGCAAAACCAATGACTTTTTCATTGCAAATGCCTTTTTAAAATAACATAAAAGATGACTACACACATGGATCTCACAAAATGGAATTCACAGAAATCAAATTGACTACATCTGTGGAAAGAGATGGTTGGAAAAGCTCCATATCATCTGCCAAAATAAGGCTAAGGGCAGACTGTGGAACAGACCATCAATTGCTCAAATGCAAGATCATGCTAAAGCTGAAGAAAATTAAAACAAGTCCATGAGAGTCAAAATATGACCTTGAACATATCCTACCTGAATTTAGAAATCAGATTTGATGAACTAGACACTAATGACAGAAGACCAGAGTAGTTGTAGAATGACATCAAGAACATCATACAGAAGGAAAGCAAAAGGTCATTAAAAAGACAGGAAAGGAAAACAAGACCAAAATGGATGCCAGAAGAGACTCTGAAACTTGCTCTCTAGTACAGAGATGCTAAAGCGAATGGAAGAAATGAAGAAGTAAAAGAGCTGAAATTTTTCAAAGGTCAGCTCAAGAAAACAAAATGAAGTCTGCAAAGACCTGGAGTTAAAAAACCAAAAGGAAGAACACAACATTTCTTAAGCTAAAAGAACTGAAAAGAAATACTCAAGCCTTAGAATGCAATATTGATGGATTCTATGGGCAAAATATTAAATGATCCAGGAAGCATCAAACTAAGATGGAAGAACTATACAGATTCACTGTATCAAGAAGAAATAGTTGGTGTTCCACCATTTCAAGAGGTATCGTATGATCAAGAACCAATGGTCCTGAAGGAAGAATTCCAAGCTGCACTGAAGGCATCGGTGAAAAACAAGTTTCCAGGAATTGACAGAATACAAATAGAAATCTTTCAACAAACTGATTAAACACTCATCTATTCCAAGAAACTTGGAAAACAGGTACCTGGCCAACTGATGGAAGAGATCCATATTTGTGCCCATTCCAAATAGAGGTGGACCCAACAAAGTACAGAAATCATGGAACAATATCATTGATATCACAAGCAAGTAAACTTTTGCCATAGATAATTTTAAAAGCCTGCAATAGTACATAGAGAGGCAACTGCCAGAAACTCAAGCCAGATTCAGAAGAGGATGTGGAAGGAGAGATATCATTGCTGACATCAGATGGCTTTGTGGAACCAAGAGTGGAGCCCATGGCCAGACTTCAGGCATATATACTGGCTGAGGAACCAGAGCCTAAAAATGAGCGTTCCTCTTCATGCCTCTTTCATTCTAAACACTATATTTTATTTCCCTGTCTTTTTGTCTCTCTACCAGTTTCCTCCTCTTCTCTGCCCTATTTTTTGGACAAACATAATTGTCAAAATAACCTGGTTTTTCATCTTATATTTCAGGGGATACAAGCTGAGTACTCTCAGTTCTCAAGCCATACATCCCAGGGAAACGTTTTGATGGGTGCATCTCAAGGAGGGTGTCCATCTTTAGAATAATCCAGAGTCCAGGGGTTGGAGTCATCTTTTGTAGATGACTGTGTCCTTCGTGTGGCACTGCAGGATGATGCGCTGGACTGCAAGGCCAGTTTGAACAGCAAGGTTGGTGGCTCAAACCCACCAGCCACTCCTTGGAAATCCTATATGGGGTGACTATGGGTCAGAACCAACTCAATGGCACTGAACAACAACAGTTCTGACCCATAGTCCTTGTAACCATGTAGATGATGGAGAACTAACAGTTTCTGGGCATGGGAGGTTAGGTATACTGAACAGTCAAAATCCTGCATCAAATACAGGAGGTAGCATGTATTAAGCACTAATTACATTGTGGGCATGCTGCCTGATTCGTTATTATGTTTAACCCACTCACCACAGCTCTTCTATAGCTTGCTTTATTTTACATATGACAGCTTTAAGCTGAGACAGGCTTAATAGTATTCTCAGTGACATAGTTCAAAGGACTTCCCAAGATCCTTCTCTCCCAGAAACTTAGGATGAGTCATGTTATTTCCTTAACATTTGTTATTTGAAAAAAACACCTTATGAGACATGTAACTATTTAAATGAATTGCATGTGCTTTCCAGTTTTTGAACACATGACAGTATACCTCCCACAGCAGGCGCCTAACAAGTGGTCTTTTAAACCTTGCTGGGTTTTTAACAATCCAGTGGGTGGGTTTTCCCTATCTCTTTGTTTTGGCTGCTTGGTCTTCCTACTTCTCACTTTGTAATTCTTTCCTGCCTTGTTATGTCCTGCTAGAGAAATAAAAAAGAATAAATTGGAATTCAAGGCCAATTGCTAGAGTGGTACTGGTGGCGGCATGCCATTAAGTCAGTTCTGACTCATAGAGCCCCTGCTTCGAGTTTCCAGGCTTGGAAATCTTTAAGCTCACGGAGTGGCTGGGAGATTTGGACAACTCATCTTGCAGTTAGCAGCCCAGTTCATAATCCACTAGGCTACCAGGCTCCTTCATAGGAGAGTAAGACAATTTATTCATTCATTCAACAATAGTCACTGAGCATCTAGAAGTACTACATACTATTTTAGACACTGGGGGTTGATTGTTGTTGTTAGGTGCCATCGAGTTGGTTCTGACCCATGGTGCCCCTATGTACAGAATGAATAATATGTTATTACAGAATGAAATGGTGTTATTACAGAATAAAATGGTGTTATTACAGAACAAAACACCACCTGGTCCTGTACCATCCTCATAACTGCTGTTTGAGCCCATTGCTGCTGCCACTGTGCCAATCCATCTCATTGGGGGTCTCCCTCTTTTTCACTACCCCTCCACTTTACCAAGCATGATGTGCTTCTCCAGGGACTGGTCCCTCCTGATAATATATCCAAAGTATGAGAGATTAAAATCTGGCCATCTCAGCTTCTAAGGAGTCCTGGTGTGGCGCTGAGGGTTAATGCACCAGACTGCAAAGCC
>NW_006408533.1:1185729-1207531 GCF_000296735.1 Chrysochloris asiatica | reverse complement strand
TTAGTCCTCAAACTGACATCTTGGCTCTTGAACACTTTAAAGAGGTCTTATGTAGCAGATTTGCCTAATGCAATATGTCATTTAATTTCTTGACTGCTACTTCCATGATTGTTGATGGTGGATCTGAGCAAAATGAGGTCTCTGACAACTTTGCTCCTTCTCCGTTTATTATGATGTTATTTATTGCTCTAGTGGTGAGGAATTTTGTTTTCTTTACATTGAGTTGCAACCCATACCAAAACCTGTGGTCTTTGATCTTCAATAGTAAGTACTTTAAGACCTCTTTACTTTCAGCAAGCAAAGTACTATGATCTGTACATCTCAGGTTGTTAATGAGCCTTCCTCCAATCCTGATGCCACATTCTTCTTTAAATAATCTAGTTTCACAGATTATTTGCTCAGTATACAGATTAAGTAAATATGGTGAAAGAATACAACCCTGGCACACACCTTTCTTGATTTTAAACTATTCTGTGTCCCCCTTGTTCTATTTGAACTACTACCTTTTGTTCTGTGTATAGGTTCCTCATGAGCATGATTAAGTCTTCCAGAATACTCGTTCACAGTGTTGCCCATAGCTTGTCACGCATGACCCACACAATCAAAGCCTTTGCATAGTCAATAAAGCACAGTAAACATTTCTCTGCTATTCTGTTTTCAGCCATCTGATGTCAGCAATGATATCCCTGTTCCATGTCCTAGTCTGAGTCTGTCAATGTATTGTTGCAGCAGTTCTTGAATTATCTGGAGCAAAATTTTACTTGCATGCAACATTAATTATATTGTCCACTGATTTCTGATTTCCATTGGGTTACCTCTATTTGGAATGAGCATATAGATGGGAATTGATTAAGAGTCAACAACTGGACCTTCCTATTCTTATCATCTTTATGTATTCGTACTTGCGAAGATGTTGGAGTGGTATTGTAGGATAAACACTGGACTACTAACCACAAGGTTCAAACCCACCAGTCACTCCTTGGAAACCCTACATAGGGTCATTATGAGTCAGAACTAACAGCCCTTAGCAACAACACAAGAGGAGCTGCAGCAGAGCTTCATAACACATGAGTATTTGATATAATTATTAGTGTTGTTAGGTGCCACAGAGTTGCCTTGAATTGATGACCACACCGTCCGTGTGAGACAGCAGAAAGCACTGCTCAGTCCTGAACCGTTGTCACCATCACTGATCTGCTCAAGTCCATTGAGGTAGCCACTGTGTGTTTTCAGTGCCTTCCAGCCTAGGAGGCTTATTATATTCTAGCACTACATAAGGCAATATAGTCTGTTGTGAGCCAGGTTTTCACTGGTCAATTTTTTAGAAGTAGATCACCAGACCTTTTTTTCTAGTCTATCTTAGACTGGGGAGTCCTGGTACGACACTGTGGACTAATGCATCAGACTGCAAAGTCATTTGAACTGCAAGGTCCGTGGTTCTAGATCACCAGCCGTTCCTTGGAAACACTATACAAAGTCACTATGGGTTGGAATCAACTCGACAGCACGTAACAACAACAACAACAACATCTTAGACTGGAATCTCTGCTGAAGGCTGCCCACCGTGAGAAACCCCACTCGCATCTGAAATACTGGTGGAATAGCTTCCAGCATCATAGCAACACACAAGTCTGTACATCAAGCTGACGGAGGGATGGAGGGAAATAAAGATAAATAACATATACAGTGATTAAATGACAAAGAAAATAAAGCAAGGTAGGGAGTTATAGAAAAATTGTTGTCATTGTTGAGTGCTGTTGACTTAGTTCTGACTCATAGTGACCCTGTAGAGGTTTTCTGACGAGAAGTTGGTGGGTTTGAATCACCAAACTTGTAGTTAGCAGGCCAGTGCTTATCTTACAGGACCACACCAGATGTTGTGGTTGTTAAGTGCTGTTGAGTTGGTCCTGACTCATAGTGATCCTGAATGTTATTGTTGTTGTTATGTGCCATGGAGTCGGTTCTGACTCATAGAGACCCTGTACAGGGTTTCCGAGGCTGTAACTCTTTATGGGAGCAGAAAGCCTCATCTTTCTCCTGCGGAACAGCTGGTAGTTTCGAACTGCTGACCTTGCAGTTCGCAGCCCGACTCGTAACCACTATGCTATCAGAGCTCCTTAGTGATCCTGAATAGGGTTTACAAAAAACAGTTGGTGGATTTGAACTACTGACCTATGGTTAGCAGTGCAATGCTTTAGAAAGTGGTGTAATTTTAGGTAACATAGACAAGCATTGAAAATACCTTTTTTAAACAACATAAAAGGTTACTATACACTTCAAAAACATCAAAAAGAAGAGAGCAAAAAGGTCATTAAATAGACAAGAAAGAAAGAAAAGACAATAATGGATGTCAAAAGAGAATCTGAAACTTGTTCTTGAGCATAGAGAAGTTAAAGCAAGTGAAAGAAACAAAGAAGTAAAAAAGCTGAACAGAAAATTTCAAAGGGCAGCTAGAAAAGACAAAGTTAAGTATTATAATGAAATATGCAAAGATATGGAGTTAGAAAACCAAAAGGGAAGAACACGCTCAACATTTCTCAAGCTGAAAGAACTGATGAAATAATTAAAGCCTTAGGTTGCAATATTGAAGGATTCTATGATTCTCTGGTAGCGTAGTGGTTATAAATTGGGCTGCTAACCCCAAGGTCGGCAGTTCGAAACTACCAGCTGTTCCGTGGGAGAAGGATGAGGCTTTCTGCTCCCGTAAAGATTGACAGCCTTGGAAACCCTGTGCAGGGTCACTATGAGTAGGAACCAACTCCATGGTACTTAACAACAACAACAACAACAACAATGATTCTGGTGTAGCACTGCAGGGTAACGTACGGGACCACAAGGTTGGTTTGAATTTCTAGGTCGGTGGTTCAAACCCATCAGTCACTCCTCAGAATCTCTAGACATGGTCATTATGAGTCAGAACTGACTTGACAGCACTTAACAATAACAACATGGGAAAATATTGAATGATACAGAAACCATCAAAAGAAGATGGAAGGAATACATAGTTACTGTACGAAAAAGTAATGGTCAATGATCAATCATTTCAAGCTGCACTAAAGGCATTGGTGAAAAATACGACTCCAGAAATTGACAGAATACAAATTGAAGTAATTGCACCGAATCTATACAGTTTATCTGTGCCAAATTTCATGTAGGCCAAGAAGACAGCTACGTGCCCAACTTATTGGAAATGATCCATATTTGTGCCCTTTCTGGAGAGGTGATCCAAAAGACTGCAGAACTCATCAAATAATATCATTAATATCACATGCAAGTAAAGTTTTGCTGAAGATCATTCAAATATGGTTACAAATGTACATTGATAGGAAGCTACCAGATACTCAAGCCAGATTCAGAAGAGGACTTGGAACCAGGGATATCATTGTGGACATCAGATGGATCTTGGCTGATAGCATAGAATACCAGAAAGATGTTTACTTGTGCTTTATTAACTGTGCAAAAGCTTTCAATTCTATGGATGCTACAGAGTAGAATCAATGATGGTGTTGGTGAGACTGGAAAGACTGGTGTGGAAGGCTTAATTCATAACTCAAGAGGAGAGATGAAGCAGCGCCAGAGTCAAAGTTTACACATCTCAAACTGATTCAGAGGCAATTCTAGATTCTGGAGCAGAGTCTTCTCTTCCTTCCTTCTTGCCACTCTTCTCCCTCTCACATCCTCCCTCCCTCCTTCTTTTCCATCTTTGCCCCTTCTCCCCTCCCCACTTCCCTAACCTTCATTTTACCAGTTGCCATGGAATCCATTCTGACTCATGGAGTTTTTAATAGCCAACTTTTGGGAAGCAGACTGCCAGACCTTTCTTTCAAGGTGCTTTTAATTGAACTTGAACTTGCAGCCTAATCCACTAACCATTTGCATCTGGATTTTGCTTTTCTCTTAGGCACACAGAATTACATAAATCCCAACCCTTAGCTTGGTACTCTCTCGTCTATGCAATGCCTTGGAGCAGGGCATTGTAAAGGCTCAGCCTCTCCCTGCTTCTCCTGAATCAGTTGTCAGGTTTAATCCATCATTTACCTAGAGCTGATCCTGTGAGGCAGGGAGGCCAGCAGCCTGTAACCCTACCGGTGACTTTGGATAGGGATGGAAGGATGGTGATATTTATATGCTTATTTACTTGTCATCTCATCAGTGCAGAGTCTGTCTCCTTTGAGCCACACTTTCTAAACCTACACGATACTATGTGGTGAGAGGGAGTGTTGGTTGCTCAGGGTGACCAGGGAGACACTGCCTGACCTGTTATAGAAACCTTTCTGAAGGCAGATCTCTGCACACAGAATTTCTGAGCCAGAACTAGATTTCCTGTCAACTGCAGGTCACTGGAGTTCTGGTGTGGCTCTGTGGGTTAATGCGCTAAACTGCAAAGTCAGTTTGAACCACAGGATCAGTGGTTCAAGCTCACCAGCTGCTCCTTGGAAACACTATACAGAGTGGCTATGGGTCAGAACCTACTCAACAGCACTTAGAAGCAACAACAACAACAACAACATGGCTCACTTGGTGTGGCCTTGTAGGATCAGCACTGGACTTCGAACCACAAGGTTGGCAGTTCAAATCCACCAGCTGCTCCTCAGAAATCCTATACAGGGTCACTATGAGTCGGAGCTGACTCGACAGCACTTAGCACCAACAACAGCATGGCTCACTTTCTTTGGAAACCTCACCAGGAAAGGTCAGTCACTAGAGAAGTTGCATCAGGTTTGGTAAAGGAAAGGGCCAACACGGGAAACCCTCCAAAAGATAGATTGCCCCAATAATAAGCACAATAAACACAAACATACCAATGATCATGAAAACGGCATGATACCAGCGAGCGTTGTGTTCTGTTAGGCCAAAGGTCAGAGCTCACTCAATGGCAACTACCAGCTACAATATACCTTCTTCCAGTAGCATTTGCTATCATGCCTTGTAAGAATACGACTTACACCTGTTCAGACTTTAGCCGACTAACAAGTAGACACAACAAAAGAATGTTACAAAGAAAGTTCAGGGGATTGGGAGGCCAGTGATGCTGCATACAACAAGCATGTTCAACACCACCGAATCTTCTGCAGCCTCTTGGAATTCCTATTGCCTTGTGATTACTGCACAACTCTAGAAAATAAGTTAGATACCACCACACCACCTTTAAGGACACACTAACTGTCCTGATGTTGTGCTGTAGGATAAGCACTGTACCGCAAGGTGGATTTGACATCAACAACGTGGCTCACTAGGTGTGGTGTTGTAGGATCAGCACTGGACTTCGAACCACAAGATTGGCAGTTCAAATTCACCAGCCACTCCTCAGAAACCCTATACAGGCTCACTATGATTTGGAACTGACTTGATGTCACTTAACAACCACCACAACGACATATTATTGGAGTCCTGGTGTGGCACTGTGGGAGAAGCACTGGACTACTAACATAAGGTTGGTGGTTCAAACCCACCAGTCACTCCTGGGATACCCTATACAGAGTCTTTATGAGTTGGAGCTGACGTGACAGCACTTAACAACAACAACAACAACAACATATATAAACTTCTTGCACTGAACACTTTAAGTGATGTTGTTCTTTCTAATACAGGTAGGAGTCCTGGAGGCACAGTGGGCTGCTAACCACAAAGTTGATGGTTCAAACTCCATGAGAGAAAGATGAGGCTGTCTGTTCCCATAAAGGGAGAAATCCCGAGGTGCGGTTCTGCTCTGTCCTACAGAGTGGTTGTGAGTTGGATTTGACTCAATGGCAGTAGGTAATACTGGGGATCACTAACCCTTCTTCAATAGTATTGTCTTAGCTATCTAGTGATTCTGTAACAGAAATACCACAAGGCTTTAACAAACTGATTTATTCTCTCAGTTTAGGAGGCTCAAAGTCTAAATTCAGAGTGCTGGCTCTCGGGGAAGGCTCTTTGTTGGCTCCAGGGAAAGATCCTGTCCCGTCTCAGCATCTGTGGCCCAACATTCCTTGGAGATGGCCATGTGTATTGGCAACACCACACCTCTGGGCAACTCCCTCACATCAGAATCAGGTTAGGGTTGTGATGGGATTCAAGGTATTGCTGTTGTTGTTGCTAAGTGCTATTGAGTCGGTTCTGACTCAGAGCGACCCCGTACACGGTTTCCAAGGAACATGTGGTGAGGTTGAACCACCGATCTTGCAGTTCAAAGTGACTTTGCTGTTCAGTGCTTATCCTACAGCACCACACCAGGACTCCAAGGGTATTGCAGTCCACCCTTAATTGTCTTATTGGTTTATCACATCAGATCACATCATGGGGGATCATCACATGACATCAATACATAACCACCTTACATCCATACATACACAGAACACTCAGAATCATGGTTCAACCAGGATGACATATTTTGGGAGTCACAATTCAATCCATGATAAGCATTAACTTCCTCATCAGGCAACATTATTGTTGTTGTTAGGTGCCATCAAGTCGGTACCAACCCATAGCGACCTTATGCACGGCAGAACAAAACACTGCCAAATCCTGGGCCAACCTCACTACTATTGCCATGCTTGAGCCCATCGATTCTGCCACTTGGCCAATCCATCTCTTTGGGGGTCTACATTTTCAAAAAATCTTAATTAAAACAGCCATGTATCAGTCCATGTTAATAATAGTTAAAATAGCCACACACCATTCTGTGTTAATAATAATTACAATAGCCATATGCCATTCCATGTTAATGTTTTGTAAGGTGCTGAGTTTCTTCCAAATAGCATAATCATGATGACAACAGAAATAATTAATGCTGCTGTTGTTGTTAAGTATGGTGCAGTTGGTTCTGACTCATGTTGTTGTTGTTGTTGTGAAGTGCCGTCAAGTCCATTCTGACCCATAGCGACCCTGTATAGGGTTTCCAAAGAGCAGCTGGTGAATTTCAGCTGCCGACCTTGCAGTTCAAACGGCTTTGCAGTCTGGTACATTAGCCCACAGCATCACACAAGGACTCTTAAGTGACCTTTTATTGGGTTTCTGAGGCTGTAAATCTTTGTGGGAGCAGAAAGCCTCATCTTTCTTCCAAGAAGTAAATAATCATCATCAATAAAATATGTAGCTTAATCATGTAGTTCTTTAATTACTAGAAACCAAGAATATGCTAATGAATAATTTAAGCAAAGTATAGCCTCGCTGAAGAGCTCTGGTGGCGCTGCTGGAGAAGCACTGGACTGCTAACCACAAGGTTGGTGGTTTAAACCTGCCGGTGACTTGAGGGAGAAAGGTGAGGCTGTCTGTTCCCATAAAGATTTATAGTCGTGGAAACCCTACATAGGGTCACTATGAGTTAAAATTGCATGGATCGTAGTGGGTTTTATATACTTATTAAAAGTTATAATTTGTCAGAAGATTAGCATTTTAAGAATCTTAGCTATGCCCAGGATCATCAAAAACTGGACATGCTGGCTGGGGTGAGGAATATGAGAACTATAAAGGTCAGTAAATCATACTTTATCTTAGCTTGTCTGTCCTTGTAAACAGCAGCTGGATCAAGGACTTGGACACAGGTAATTATTATCCCGGAAGGAGTTAGGGAGTGGGGAGGAGAAAGGCAATAGAAGAGCATATTAATAAGGAGTGTGCATGTGTGTTCATTGGCATCCCTGGGTGGCACCAACAGGTAAGCCTTCAGCTGCTAACCAAAAGTCTACCTAGATGTGCTTCAGAAAAAAGGCCTAGTGATCTACTTATAACCACTGAAAACCCTACGGAGTATGGTCCTACTCTGACACATATGGGGTCACTATGTGTTAAAAAGAGTCTTGCACTGGACTGCAAGGTCAGTTTGAATTGCAATGTCAGCAGTTTAAACTCACCAGCTGCTCCTCGGAAACCCTAGACAGGGTTGATATGACTTGATGACACTTAACTATATAAAAAAAAATGAGTTAAAACAGACTCAGCAACATCTCTCTTTGTTGTTGTTGTTGTTAAGTACCATGGAGTTGGTTCCGACTCATAGTGACCCTGTACAGGGTTTCGGAGGCTGTAAATCTTTATGGGAGCAGACCGTCTCATCTTTCTCCCACGGAACCTCTGGAAGTTTCGAACTGCCGACTTTAAGGTTAGCAGCGAGATTCGTAACCACTATGCTACCAGAGCTCCTTGTGTTAGGTGTCTATTGCTGTTATAACACTTTACCACAAATGTAGTGGCTTAACATAACGCAAACTCATTGTCTTGTGGTTTTGTAAGTCTGAAGTCCAACCCAGGTTTCACTGGACTAAAGTCCTTCCTGGAGTCTCTAACAGAGAATCCTCTTCTTCTTATTTCTCAATTTCTACATGCTGCCTGCATTCCTTGCCTGGGCCCCCTTCCTCCATTTTCAAAGTCAGCAACATCATATTTCTCTGACCTTTCTTCCATTATCTTATCTCTTTCTGACCCGAGCTATGAGCACAGGTGATTAGATTAGGCCCAGCCAGACAATCTAGGAGAATGTTCCTATTTCAAGGTCCTTAGTTTAATTACATTTGCAAAGTCTCTTTTGCCATGAAAAGTAACATACGCACAGGTTACCATAAATTATAGTCTTGCTTGACAGCAGCTAACAACCAGACCAAAACATCCTTGGCATAAAACGCTTAGTGACCACAGGGCCACTTGGACACTGCAGCTCAACCTCAAGCCCATCACTTGCTGTGAAACCTTTTGTGTTATTTAAGCCTTTTCTTGGCCTCAGTTTATTTTCCTGTTTGCTAGATGGGGAGACTAGTACAGCCTACATGAAGTTGTTTACAATATTGAATACACTAATATAAGATGGAGCTCTGGTAGCGTAGTGGTTACGAATCGGGCTGTGAACCTCAAGTTCGAAACTTCCAGCGGTTCCGCGGGAGAAAGATGAGGCGGTCTGCTCCTGTAAGGATTTACAGCCTCGGAAATCCTGTGTAGGGTCACTATGAGTCGGAACTGACTGCATGGCACATAATAACAACAATATAGGCAAAGCAGCTGATTTGGAATGAAACCCCAAACCAAACCCGCTGCTACTGTGTGGATTCCAATTCATAGCGACCCTGTATATAGGGTTCCCGAGGCTGTAAATCTTTATGGGAGCAGAAAAAAAAAATCATCTTTCTCCTGAGGAGCAACTGGTGGGTTTGAATTGTTGACCTCGAGGTTAGCAGTCCAGTGTTTATCCTACAGCAGAATGTTGTTGTTGTTGTTGTGTGCTGTTGAGTCCATTCTGACTCATAGTGACCCTGTATAGGGTTTCTGAGGCTGTAAATCTCTACAGCTGAATGAGTGGGCCAGAAATGAAAGAAAATATTTTTATTCATTGATCTCAAAAGATATTTGTTGGCTGCCAGACAGTTGTTGGCTGCTCCTTTGTAAGAATACACCTGTTAGCAGGACAGATGAGATCCCCGCCTTCATGTAGGGGAGACAGACAATAAACAAGCAAACACACTAACATACAAGGCCTTACAAAATGTGGTTGCTGCAGTAAAGGACATCAATGAAAACAAAGAGAAATCCCACTGACTCCTAGTGACCCTATAGGACAGGGCAGAACTGCTCCATAGAGCGTCTGAGGCTGTCCATCTTTAAAGAAAACAACTTCCTCTTTTTTTCTCCTGCAGAGCGGCTGATGAGTTTGAACTGCAACCAGAGCTCCTTAAAAGACATAAAGAGAATATGAAAGTGAAGGGTTGGGATGGGGAGCCTGCCCGCTACCTACCCACCAAGCCATCCCCTCCATTCCCTGTCCTCTTCCCTCCGAATGGAAGCTCCTTCATTCAACTGCCATAATGGAGGGTATAGTCCCTACCCCAGGGTCACCCCTACGGATGAATCATGATTGGTTGAAATCAATTATGGTTATTTCATTCTTTTTAGTCACTGTTGTTGTTGTTGGTAAGTGCCATCAAGTCGATTCAAGTAGATTCTGATCCATAGCGACCCTGTATAGGGTTTCCAAGGAGCAGCTGGTGAGCTTGAACTGCCGACCTTGCAGTTCAAACGGCTTTGCAGTCTGGCGCATTAACCCACAGCGCCACCCAGGACTCCTTTAGTTACTAGCTGATTTTAAAGAAGACCCCATGGGATGAGAGGGACACTGGGTGAGAAGGTCTTCTGTCCCTCCCCCATTTTCCTGCCCCTGACATAATGAATGAGCCATTTGCAAGGGCAATGGCTCCTTGGGACCAGAAATAGCAAACATCAAGATGAAAGTGTGGCTGCCCAGAATGAGTCTCAGGCCACACTGCTTCTCAAGCCATCTCAGATGAAACCACTAGGTTTCTCATGGAGTCCTGGTGTGGTGCTGTAGGATAAGAACTCGACCACAACATTGGTTTGAACCACAAGGTTAGCAGTTCAAATCTACCAGCTGCTCCTTGGAAACCTTAGACAGAGTTGCTATGAGTTGGAACCAACTCAACAACACTTAACAACAACAGGTTCCTCATGCTCCAGTGAGGCTAGATTTCTGTTGCTCAAAGCGGAAGCCATGCTTGCTGGATATTGCTGGTCCGGAAGTGCCATTTAATTTGAGACCTGCAGGGTCAGCTGGGAGAAGAGGCAGGGAAGAGGATTCTGGCAGAGCAAACAAGAATGGAAAGGATCCCAGGGAAGAATTGGGAATGTGTAGAAAGAGAAACAGATCGTGTGGCTGGAGGGTGAGCTAGGGATGGGGGGTGTGAGGTTATCAAAGTAGCTGGAGGGCCAGCTCCCAGGATGTGTCAGTAAAGAGTTTATACCAAAGTGAAGCCACATAGTGATTTTAACATGTGGTCACTGAGAACTTTAAATCAATCCTACATTCTTCATTGTAGAAATAGAAAACTATGAGACTTCTATTTTTGCAGCCATCACAACTATTTACATATTTCCAAAACTCTTTCATCGTCCTATACCTACATTTTAGGGTACCCTAAACAGACTCTTGGAGTCCTGGTGTGGCTCTGTGGGCTAATGCATCAGACTGAAAAGTTGTTTGAACTGCAAGTCAGTAGTTCAAGCTCACCAGCTGCTCCTTGGAAACCCTATACAGGGTCACTATGGGTTGGAATCGACTCAACGGCACTTAACTACAACAACAAACAGACTCTTATTGTGGCACTGTGGGATCAACACTGGACTGCAAACCACAAGGTTGGCAGTTCAAACTCACCTTCAAACCTTATGCAGGGTCACTATGAGTAGAAACTGAGTAGACAGCACTTAACAACAACAACACAACAGTGCCTATGAAGCAGTAATTCCCTAGAGCTCTCCCAGGCTAATCTACTTTCTGTCTCTGCGTACTTTTTCATTCCAGATATTTTAGATAAGCAGGAACATATAATACCTGTCTTTTTTATATCTGGCTTATTTCACTTAACATTTCAAGGTTTATCCATATTGTAGCATGCATTAGTTCATTTTCCTTTATGGCTGAATAGGATTCTATTGTTTATATAAACCACATTTTGTTTAGCCTTTCATCTCTTGGCGGACACTTGGATGTAAAGTGTGATCTGTCATGAGAACTGGTATGCGGGTTTGTGTTCTTGATGCCAAGTCTTTTGGGCACATACCTAGAAGTGGAATTTCTGGAGACCCATAATTTGATAGGAGTATTAGAGCAAGATTATTAAAAATTATGCTGTAGCAAGAGACTGCAGGTCTGTACTAAGTAAGCATTATTAGTGAAGAACCTCTGGGATGGTGAGCAAATGTTGGCCCCATGATAGTGGGGAGGCAGGGTTATAAGCTGTAAAGAGGAAGGTTAGGAATAGTGATAGGCCATTCGAATGGAAGATCCTCAGAATATAAATGCCAACCCATTTGAGTGAAGTTTCTTTTGTGCCAGACTGAGACTCTGCATTTGGTCAGTTTGAAAGTGTCCCATATAATATGTAAGACATACTCGAGAGGCACCAGGATGTTGAGAGTGTAATGCTGTCGGCTCTGAAATGAAGCCATCAATCCTAAGGCAGAATGCTAATTGATTGCGATAGAGAATTGCATTCAGTCCACTCTCTGTAATTCCTAAGGGACTTTTTCCCTTTCTTTCCCCTCTCTCTCTAAGAAAGTACCAGGACTTTGGTGTTCTCCCTTCAGACCTGAGTGAAATAAATGGCTCAAACACGTACATTATAATAAGTATCTCTAACCATTTTTCTTAATGAAAAATTTTCTTGACAGACAGGATCTGTCTGATAACACTTTAAATAAAGAGAAAAAGACTCATGGTGATTGCACACTGAAGAGTGATTGATGATAATGCTCAAGCCAATGTAAGGAACCTACTTAGGACATGATGACAGTTGGTGAGGAGAAAGGTGGGTGGTCTGATGGAGTGACAGTGAAGACAAAAGCACGTGGGTGGATTTAAGACGCACGCATGCAGGAAGGAGAGCTGAAAGGACTGACTGGAAGAATAAATGGGGGGTTGTTGGCTTGAACAACCAGGATTTACTGAAATTAGGACAATTCGAAAATTGGGCATGTTGGGTTCAAAGTGTCTAGTTAGTATCTAAGTGGAGATACAAAACAGGTAGTTGGAGTTGGGTTCACAATAGAACAGAAGTATGTACAGCAGATAGCTCATAGAAAGCCTCCTGACACTTGCGTGTTTATAGAATCAATATCACTCCCCAGTTATAGATGAGGAGTAGTTTGACACCGGAAAGAAAAATGCCAATTAATTTCTCTGGCCTGCTATGTTGCTGTTGTTAAGTGTTGTCAAGTCAGTTCAGACTCATAGCCACCCTGTATAGTGTTTCTGAGGAGTAACTGGTAGGTTTGAACTGACAGTCTTGTGGATTTTAGAGAATTACACGGTGTTTTATATCTGAGTGCAGAAGCCGCTTCAAGCAAGAGAGGATGAGGAGGACAAGATGAGAGCTTAAGCCAGTTTGCTCACTCACGTGTTAGCTGTGTTCCATAATGTGGTGCTGGAGCAAGAAGGGCTCCAGGAAATGCACACTCTGGTTTTTCAGCCCTGAAAATCAGGGGGGCAGCAGCCTGGGTAAAGTGATTTTGGTGATTCATTGCAATTTGCAACCAAATTATCTGTTGTAAGTATGTTAATTCAAGCAACCATTTTCAGGTAGTCGAGGTGGCTCTTTAGGATAAGCACTGGACTGAGAATCTCAAGGTTGCCAGTTTGAGCCCACCAGCCACTCCAAGTAAGAAAGATAAAGCATTCTTCCCCAGCAAAGATTTATAACCTTGGAAACCCTATATAGCAGGGGCAGTGGATGTCCGGCCCACTGGCCATATAAGGCCTGCGAAATCATTTGGTCAGGCCCTGCCAACACAACTGCACTCAGTACTCAAAATTCAATAAGTCTAGGAGCTTTTTTCATAGCAATATAGATTTATCTTGAGTGAATCATAATAATAATGTAAATTTTGAAGGATAAGCAAAGAATGTCCATTTCTGGACAGACAGGACACATACAATTACAAGACAGGACAGACTGCTCTTCGGCTGATAGAGGCCCGCCTGCCTGTACTGTGGTGACTTAGAGGAGAGTCAGTTCCAGGCAGGTTTGGAGTGCGCGCGTTGTGAGAGTGTTAACACACTGAGGTGATACTACAGCCATCTGGTGATGAGATGTGATGAGATGATTCCTCGTGACCTTGATGACCTCGTCTCCAATGACTGATGACGATGTGCTGACTTATTTGTAGACACAGAGGGCACAATACTCTGGTACAGTCTTTATCCACACATTCATAATCAACAATCTTCACAAAAACTTAATCTCAGATGAAGATAAAGGAAATTACACAACACAGAAAAGACCTCAAGAGTCAATGATATGAGTATGGGATACGTTCCAAATCCAAGATGCAGGACACAAACAGCTGTCAAAGCAAAATTGTCACGTCACTGAAGACACCCACACTGGATAGTTTTTGCAACGTTAAGTGGTGTGACATCCTACAGAAGATGACCACAAAGAAAAGAAAAGTTGATGCAGAGTGTCGATCTTTCCAAGAGAAATGAACATGTGATTGTTTTTAGGTTAAAGTCAAAGGCAAACCTGGGTGCCTAGTTTGTGGTGAGGTGTTAACAGTAATGAAAAAAGTCCATCTGGAGTGTCATTACAGCACAAAACATGTTAAACTCAATGAATTAGGAGGCCAAATGCATCTGGATAAAATCCGTGCTTCAGCGGAGTTTGGACTCACAAGCTGCTTTCACTAGGCCTCTTGTGACACAGACAACGTTATTCAGAAGAGTTATGTAGTGAACAAACTAATCAGCTAATCACAAAGAAGCTGAGGCCCACGTGGAGCGACAGTTTGTGGAAGAGTGCAGGCATAGTAAAATTGTTTCAGAGTTTGTCTTGCAGAACTGTCTCAGATCAGATTACTGATTTATCACAAGATATTGTAAAAATATTGAAGGTTTCTGCAGGAGATTTCCAATTTTTCTCTCTGGTTTGTGACAAGACAACAGACATAACACACACTGTCCACCTGGTCATGTTTGTTCTTGGGATAACTGCAGAGTTTGACATATGAGAGTAACCACTGTTGCTTAGAGCCATGCACAGCACTATAAGAGGTAAGAACTTGTTTGAAGGATTTGTTTTATCAATGAAAACACTTGAGATAACATTTGAAAAGCTAAGTGGCCTTACCATAAATGCAACTCCAATCATGGCTGGCAAAAAGGGTTAATTGCATTTGTTCAGAAAGAAATGAATCGTCTCAGTCTTGACCCAAGTGATTTAATTATATGCCACTGCATCATATACTAACAAAGTCTCTGCGGCTCAACAATGTGATGTCAACAGTAGTGTCATGCATACATTTTGTCAGAAGCAAAGGGTTTAACAACCACCAGTTAAAGGAGTTATTGAATGATCTTGGCTCTGAGTATGGTGATCTTGTTTATCACTGTGGTATGGTGGCTGAGTTGTAGGAACATGCTCATGAGGTTTTATGAATTGTGCGATGAAGTCAAGCAGTTCCTGGAGATGAAAGGAAACCCTGTCAGGGAACTCGATGACAGCAAGTAGCATTCATGGTGGACATTCCTACCAAGTACCTCTCTGAGCTGAACATCAAGCTGCAGTCAGCTTCTCAGCTCCCTGCTTTCAAACATGAAATCATTTGAAGCTAAATATAAGGCTGTGGAAAGTGCAACTGGAAAGGAATAGCATGGTGCATTTCCCCACTCTGGAAGGACAAACGCCTTCCACGACACTTGAATATGCTGGTGAATGTGTGAAACTAATTGAGGCATTTAATGAAAGATTCAAGGATGTTAAAATAAGCTATTGGAATCGAACTTCTTTGCTACACTGTTCAGTGTGGAACCAGTTGATGTGCCTGATAACCTACAATATGAAATCACTCACATCATAAAGCTGATTCCTAGTGAGTCAGCTAAATGTATCCTCACTGATAAGAGAACTCTTGATACTTCTTGGCACACTGGGTAATTTTTCATTATTTTGTATGGGTGTGTGAAAAACAAGAACTAGTTGCATCATAAATGTCATAGTGTCAAAACCTAGAACAAGAATTCTGTGTCTAAATTTGGGTTTTCCAGAAGTAGGCATAATGTAAGGACTTGAGTGCAAGCAGTTCATTTGGGAGGGGAGGGAACATCAGTATAGGGGATAGGAAGCTGTGGAACTGAGGGGCAGCCCATAGAATGTTCTAGGAGCTTGGAGATTAATCTTGCTGGAGATACTCTGGAAACCAGGGCTGAACACTGGAAGAGAGGGAACCCGGATACCGCCTTCAGTAAGTGAATGGTGGAGGGTGCTCCTGCGAGGGCTATTCCCTCACTGGTTGACATGTCCACGCACAGGCATGCAACGCGGACTTCAGCAGCCAAAGCAACGCAGACCTGGTGTTTGAAAGCTAGGGCAGTGTGCCCCGAAGTGGTGAGGGCAAGGAGCTCTGAGATGGTCACTAGCAGTCTCGAATCAATTTCTCAGTTTGAACTGTGTCTTACTTATGTGCCCAGCAATGCTAAACACCATAAGAGAATTACTTTCTCTGGAATGGCAAATCAGGAAAAGTGGTACCATAAATAAATCAAGAGTAGAATGTTGTTGTTGTTGTTAAATGCAATCGGGTCAATTCAGACCCGTAGCAACCTTGTATAGGGTTTCTGAGGAGCAGCTGGTGAGCTTGAACTGCCGATCTTGCAGTTCAAATGACTTTGCAGTCTGGAGCATTAACCCACAGCGCCACACCAGGACTCAGATACTTTTTATTAGGCCTTTGACTTTCATGCTTTGAAATTTAAATTCCTTTCCTAGGAATAAATCAAACCACAAGAGCCTTTCACTCCATGTTTTGCATTGTTATTAGTAGTAGTAACATTAGCAATGATATTCTCATAGAATTTTTCCATCCAAGGAGGTAATTTCTGTTTCAGGCTTCTTGAGTTTTCTAAACACATGACAGAAAACGTTCATGCTTAAAACTCAGCTGAGATTATAGGCCCAAGGGAGAAAGAAGTGGTTCATATTCAAGCTACGTTTAATAATAAAGATTCTTCTTTAAAGGGATGGCAATGGGGGAGGGGCTTTTCTCTTATTGTGGGGAAGAGATGGATTATGGGACACTAAGGAGCTATCACAGAAGATTTAGGGCCAGGAAGCTTCTGGTACAGAAGTCCCACAGTGCACTTCAGCTTCCTGACTGAAACTAGAATGTATGTTTAACAATTCTGAAGTTGAATGCCAGATAACGTTCGGTCCCTTATTCTTCCAGAACCTAGACTTTATTTCTGAGGAATCATAGTTCCTATAGGAATAGGATATACATACTGAGATTTTCATTGGAAATGGATAACTTATCTCTGTAATACCACCAGATGCTCCATATTGCTGTCAAGGAATGCATGCTCCCTGAGTATGAACTGTTAAAGTGATTCACTAATTTTAGCCTAAGCCTTTTGAGCAAGGGGTGGTTGACTCTGTAAACGTGTGCAGTTCTATCTGTGTGCATTCGTGAAGATTGAAGTGATGCAGGAAGTTCTGGCCCTTTATTCTCTCAAAGTCTCAATTCTCATTTTACCAAGGACTCAACATACAGTCCAATAAACCACACATTCAGAATGCATGGGGGAATAAAACCTCTGACAATGTTAAAGGTACATTTTATAGTCTCAGGTCATAAATGTCTTTATAAGGAAGGGAGAAAAAAAGATCCAGTAAATACATTTTTCATCTCAAGACCCTGCCTTCTACTTTGAGAAAGAAATTGAATACATGATTGGCAGGGATATTCCAATTTGATCTGAGCTCTCATCTTTGCTTTCCATCCACAAGCCTGCAGGCATTATGCTGGCATATTGTTTGGCAAAGGGAGACACTGAAACTATAAATACCTGACATTTACCACCCCTGATGGAGCAGTGGGTTAAATACTGAGTTGCTAACTGAAAGGTTAGCAAACCCACCAGCTACTCCCTGGGAGAAAGATGAGGTTGTCTTCTCCTATAAAGATTTGCAGTTTTGGAAATTCTAGAGAGTCACTATGAGTTGGAATTGACCCAACAGACTTAGGTAGGTTCATACTCTTTCCATTATCATCCATGTTAAGAAAAAAATTTCTTCTTTGAATTTCTCTGTTGTGGGGTAGGGTGGTGAAAGCCTCAACTGGCAGCTTCTACTACAGAGGTTCTTCTTAATTTGAGATTTAGCTTATTTATATACACAGCAATACTATACAACATAAGGGGAAAATACTTTCTTTGCTGTTTGCTTCGGTAGAATTGCAAATCAGGAAAAGCAGCAACATAAATCACAAGTGGAATTGTTGTTGTTAAGTGCCATCGAGTTGGCATTTATGTATAACAGAACAAAACACTACCCGGTCCTGGGCCAACCTCGTAATCATTACGCCTGAGCCCACTGCTACGGCCACTATGCCAATCCATCTGGTAGCGGGGGTTCTTCCTTGTTTTCACTGACCCTCCACTTTACCAAACATGATATCCATCTCTAGTGACTGGTCCCTCCTGATAATATGTCTGAAGTATGAGAGTCGAAGTCTGGCCATCCTGGCTTCTAAGGAGCGCTCTGGCCGTACTTCTTCTAGTACACTCTGGCTATACTGAACAGCACATCAGGAAAAATGGCAACATAAATAACAATTAGAATAGGATACTCTTTAATGAAGCTTTTGACTTTCATGCTGTTGAACGTTTAAATTTCTTTCCTATAAATAATTAAAACCACAAGAAAGTATATGGCTTCTAAGGCTTTCGCTACACATTTTGCTGTAAATAGGAATATTAATAATGATATTCTCATAGCATGTTTATAACCAGGGAGGTAAGTTCTGTCTCAGACTTCTTGACTATTCTAAACCCATGACAGAAAACGTGCATGCCTAAGCCTCAACTGGGATTTTTAGGAGACTTGACCTTAGAGCAGTTTAAATCCTACAAATGCTGCCTAAGTCCTTCATGGAGAAGCCTTATGAAAGTTTCAAACACAAAGATGGCCAACTTCCAAGGTCAAGGAGAAAGAAGAGTGCAGGCTGGAATAATCATTGAGGTTAAGCTGTTATTAAGAGAGCAGATTAGGAAGAAAGACTTGGGGATCTAATTTTGAAAATTCAACCAATGAAAACATTTTGTATTGCAACAGTCCAATCTCATTGTGCATGGAATCAAGTTGAATCTGGAGTGGATTACATGGCAGCTATCAGAAGCACCAGAAAGACAGCATGTTACAATATTCAAAGCCTCCAAGAAGTGTCTTGATTTTTTTTTTTTTTCTGGAAACACATCCCACGCTTGGCGTTGGTTTGGAGTTATTCAGGTGTTGACATGTTCTGCAATCCTGGCTGTGTCTGTTGGCTTAGCACCAATTCCGAGGCGATAATGAGAAACTGTCCCCTCGCCTAAGGCAGTTTACAGAATTGGTTGTTGAGTCCCATCAGCCGGCCACCCACGTATTTCAAGTGCTGTGATTTTTACTCTGATCTATCTGGATCGCAGTGGGTCTCTAAGAGCTGGGTTATTTAAACAGCTTCTCTCTGTCTTGAAAACTGTGGGTAGATCTTGGTGGATTTTTATTTAGTGACATCAGGGGCAAAGTTCAGTTAAAATGATTCTGAAAGGAAGTGGACATGCACTTTTAAGGGACTAATTTGGCAGTAGCTAATAACTACCATGGAGTCCTGGTGTGGCATTGTGGGTTAATGCGCCAGACTGCAAAGCCGTTTAAACTGCAAGGTCGGCGGCTCAAGCTCACCAGCTGCTCCTCAGAAACCCTATACAGGATCGCTATGGGTCGGAACGGACTCGATGGCACTTTACAACAACAACAACAATAACCACCATTAAAATGTTCATATCCTTTGACCTATAGTTTTATATTGAAGAAAGAATCCTAAGAAAATAAATAAGTTTACATTGTTGTTGTTGTGAAGTGCCGTCGAGTCCGTTCCCACCCATAGCGACCCTGTATAGGGTTTCCAAGGAATAGAGGGTGAGCTTGAACAGCCGACCTTGCAGTTCAAATGGCTTTGCAGTCTGGCACATTAACCCACAGCTAGCCATTTTCATTCATTTCGAAGGAGCATTCTGGGTCTATTTCTTCCAAGACAGGTTTGTTCTTCTGGCACTCTATGCTATATATATTTTTTGACTACATTCATTCTAGTGTTACTTATAATTGCAAAAAAAAAAAAAGTTTAACAGCTTAATTGTCTAGTTGTTGTTGTTAAGTGCTATGGAGTCGGTTCTGAACCATAGTGACCTTGTTGTACAGGGTTTCCGAGGCTATAAATCTTTATGGGAGCAGAATGCCTTATCTTTCTCCCGAGGACTGGTTGGTAGTTTTGAACTGTTGACCTTAAGTTTCGCAGCCCGATTCGTAACCACTAAGCAACCCGAGCTCCTTAATTGTGTAGTTATTGGGGGTTAAATGCATTATGATAAAGTCATCTGATGAACTGAACTGACTGTAGTCAGTTAAAGATCTAGGGAACAAAATACAGTTTTAAGAACCATATAAAAATAATATAAACAGTATAATTATGATTTTTGTAAGGAAACGAAGATACGTTAAAAACAGACTAACAACTTAGGAAATGTGATATGTGAAATAATCAACAAAAAGGACAAATACTGAATGACTCTTATTATATCTAAAATAAGCAAATGCATAGAGACAAAAGTAGAGTCATGTTTAGTGGGAGTTGGGGGAAATAGTGATAGGGGTTATTGTTCAAAGTTTTGGAAATATATAGAGGTGATGGCCGTACAACCACCATGGTGAATGTACTTGATATCACTGAGCTGTACACTTAAAATAGTTAAAATGACAAAACTTTATGTTGTATATACATATATAGATATATACATGCATCTCTAAGTTTGTATATATATAAGTTTTCAATTATGTATATATACTCCACCAGCTTCTCCTTGGAAACCTTACACAGGGTATGAGCTGGCATCTAGTCGAAGGTACTTAACAACACAAGGACTAACCAATATAACCAAACATGAGCAGATCTGAGTGATGGGATTATGGGTAATTTGAATGCTTTTCTGTTTCTTCTATAATGAAATGGTCTCCTGGAGAGGTACCAAGGTCCCCATTCAACACAGGATAGGTAGCAGGCCCTGAGGGATGCTGTGTTAGGGCAATGGTTCAATTGTTGTTGTTGTTTGGTGTATTAGAGTTGGAATCATAGCAACTCACAGGTTTTCTGAGGAATGACTGGTGGGTTTGAACCACCAACTTTGTGGTTAGCAGTCTGGTGCTTATCCTACAGGGCTACACCAGGACTCTCTTCAATTATATGACTTTAAATCCTGTTCTTTCTGAAAACATTGATTCTCATGAAAAAAACCCATCAGGTTCCAAGAACTTGATCTTTCCCTGCATGGAAATCATCCATTTTCGCTACATGAAATCCATGGTTCTCTTCTCTGGGTTCCTGGTGTTAACCTGAGTGATGAAATGGATGAATACATCAATAAATAATATTATTTTAAAAATTACCCCACACATATCCTGGCTCCAATTCATCCCTCCTAGGAAAGAATATGGCCTTTTCTGGGGCTAGTAAAAGGAGAACTGAGAGGGCTAGAGTAGTTGGCAGAAATTTTTGGAGTTATAAACTTCCCTGAAAGGAGGATATGAGATATCGGACCAGCCAGACACACTATCCAGACACTCTGCAACACACTCGAGAAAGCAAGTGAAATGGATTTGGATGATAATCCTGGAACCCAGAACTTCAAAGGAAAGGAAGAAGAAATAGGCTAAATACTGATGAGAAGAAGTGATGAAAACATTGAGCAAGGAGGCAACTGGCGGCAACTAGCACCCTTATGAATTAGTACTTAAGGTGTTCCCATGCAGGGTTCCCATAGGGCAGGACTGAGAAAACTGGCTCTGCTCACCTAAGACTGCACCAACACCCACACCAGAGAGGTGGGAGCTCCTCCCTTACCTTACACAACTTCTTGTTCTTTATAGAGCAGGTGCCCCAACCCTGTGGCTTCCTTGGTCATTGGCGCCCACCCTGACCACTCATCAGTGCATGTCCCCGGGGCACAAGCACTGCATCCTCACCGCAGCTGTGTACGGTGGTCAGCAAATGCAGTACTCTGTTGCTTTTGTTTCCTTTTTCTCTTTTTAATTATTTTCTTTCTTAGGTTTTCCCTTTTGCCCCCTTGTTATTTTATTTTTATTCTTTCTCTTCTCTTATCCCCTCCCCATCTTTTTTTTTTCCCCTCAGAAATTGAGCATAAGCTTCCTACCTAGTCATACCCACACTTCATTCCACCTACTCCAGCACCGCTGGATCGATGACAGCAGACAGCCAACACCTCCCCTGACAG
>NW_006408533.1:1152546-1179254 GCF_000296735.1 Chrysochloris asiatica | reverse complement strand
AAGACTCCCAAAGAGATGGAATGGCACAGTGGCAGCATTTCATTCTATTGTGCATGGGGTTGCTATGAGTTGGAACCAACTCAGTGGTACCTAAAAGCAAAAGGGCATATCCTTTAAGGATACCATACAAGATTCCTATATTCAATTTTTGTTATTATTTGCTGTTTTTCTCCTGAAGGGCAAATACAGTATAGAAGATTTGGAAATGTTTGCATAGTCCTTTGTTAGAAGTGGTGCTGAGTAATAACAATGGTCTAGTACATCTTTCCACTCTTAATACTCAGCCCCACTTCTAATAACAAAGGCGGCCAGCAGCTCCTTGGAAACCCTATGCAGGGTCGCTTTGAGTTAGAACCTACTGGAAGGCACTTAACAACAGCAGTACATCTTCCATTGTTTTGTAAAGAAAACTAGCCGTGTGACCCCTTCCTACCTATTGTATTCTGTTAGCTTTAACAATAGTATGTATAACCAACTCTTCTCACCAGGTAGTTTTTGTCCTCAGAAGAAAGCTAGGATTGGGAAGCCAAATGGAATGATTGGTTTGTTAATTCACTATTTTAGAAATAAGACCTACCTCCTCAATTGAACTGCATATTCCTAAGGGTTGTAATTACTTTTTATGCCTTACTGTAGTCCAGTGCTTAGCATACGCAGTACCTCACCTGTGTGTGTTCAATAATTATTTACATCCCAGGAGACTGTGATGTCAGAGGCATATTGAAGAGATGGCTGAAGAATTAATACAATTAACAGTGACGATTAAGATATTGGTTTTATGCTGACAAATCATCATTTAAAGAGTTGTTGTTGTGGGTTGTGAAGTGCTGACAAGTCGGTTCTGACCCATAGCGACCCTGTATATAGGGTTTCTGAGGAGCAGCTGGTGAGCTTGAACCGCCGACCTTGAAGCTCAAAGAGCTTTGCAGTCTGGCACATTAACCCACAGCTCCACACCAGGAGTTTTAAAGCATACACTGCATTTCTTTACCCCATAAATTATAACCCTGTGAAATACATAAAAGTTTTATATTTTTAAAGCGCCTTTGTTGTTGTTCAATGCCTTCATGTTGGTTTCAACCCATAGCGACCCTGTACAGGGCTTCCGAGGAGTGACTGATGGGCTTGAACCGCCGACCTTTCGGTTCAAACAACTTTGCAGTCCAGTGCATTAACCCACAGCGTCACACCAGGACTCCTTTAAAGTGCTTTAAAAGATATTTAATTTTTTAACAAGTGGAAAATAATGTTCTTTAAAAGACATTTATTTTTAATGGAAAATAATATTACCAAAAGAATATAATAATTTGCTCATATTCTTCAAAGAAGGAGATTGTTTATATAAAATAATATATATGCATCATTGAGTGCCAAAGTGCCAAAATGATGGGAATACATGGTCATAAACCAAAATTAGATTTGCTTCTAAACCCGTCCAGATGGTGTCTTAAGTCATGAATGATGCTGCGTGGGGTGAGGGAGGCGCCTCAGGTAGTCAGTGTTTTTGAAGGTGCATTTCCTTGCTGTGTGGTAGGCTCGAGTTAGTGGGCAGGACAGCCATTGAGACTGACAGTCCCCTGGACTTGGGCAGCTTCAGTGATGTGTACAGGAATGTGGTTGACTTGGATATTCTTCAGGCAGCCAAAAAATGACTTCCACACAGGCAGCTTCAGCGTCTTCAAATTGGCTGGAAGAGAAAGGAAAAGCCACTTGGTGGATAACACACTGCAAAATAAATGCTTCTCATATTTAAAAAAATAAAACAAGTTCTATTAGAAAGAGCTAACGGGACCCTGTCTTAGTCTGCCCAGTCATCTCCTCCTCTTTAAGGAGGCTTCCTAAGCACCGCCTGTAATGATAAATGAGCAACTAGGTTGTTTGTCTAGTTCTTCAAAGAAGATGCCACAACTCCTATGCTTCCTATGGGTCACGAAAGACCTATGAAATTAAACTGTTGGAGGGACATGAAACAGCGAAAGATAATAAAGCAAAATTCCAGCCTTGTGTTTGACTTGCACCACAGCCTGCCTGATACTGGTATTCTGGTCCCACAAAGCTTAATAACTCACTTTTCAAACTAAGTACCTGGAGAAGGGAGACCCAATTTTTCAGCTCCTTTCCTGGTCTCAGGCTTCCAGGTAAATGCAGTCTTACGAGATGCTGGTGAATTATAAGCTGGAGACTAGGGGAAGCAGCAATAATGTATACCTAGTCTCCTGGTGTGGTACTGTGGGCTAATGTGTCAGACTGTAAAAGTCGTTTGAACTGCAAGGTATGTGGTTCAAGCTCACCAGCTGCTCCTTGGAAACCCTATACAGGTTCACTTTGGATCAGAATCGACTTGACAGCACTTAACAGCAACAGTCCTGATGTGGCGCTGTGGGATAATGGCTGGGCTGCAAGGTGTGTTTAAACAACAAGGCCAGTGGTTCAAACCCACCAACCACTTTTCCAAAACCCTATACAGAGCTGCTATGAATCAGAACTGACTCGACGGCACTTAACAACAATAATATATTGAGCCCTGGTATGGCGCTGTAGGGTAAACACTAGACTGGTAACTACAAGGTGGGCAATTCAAACCCACCAACCACTCTCAGAAACCCTATACAGTATAGCTATGTTCTTGGAAACCCTATACAGGGTTGTGATGAGTTGGAAGTGACTTCACAGAACTCAGTAACAAAAATATTGCTGGCAATTGGGGTTTTCCAGTGTGAGGGCCAAGGGTTTCACCAGCCTCATCTCCTGGGCATCAAATGCTCTATAACAACCGGCAGACCAGGGCATCCCATTGATTGGGTTCAGGTGAAAATGTTAAGGGCCGACATGGGGAAAAGTGAAATGCAGAAGTAAAGAAAAGCGTTACCTGGGACATTCCCGATGTGTAGTGGCTCTTGAGTGCTGCCAGGTGGGAAGGTGAGTTGTCCAGCTGTGTAGTTATTGTCAGTGTCTAGTCCCAGATGTAGGATGTGTTGCTTTATGGTGACTGTGAAGAAAGATTAAGGTAAGTCAATTTCTTGGGGAGAGGCCTATTCAGTGTCTCCACTGTTTTCAGTTTAGCTCACCCCTATTGGAGTGTGGAAGCACTGTCTGCAACAATTTGGTTAACCTCAATTTGTGTGATGCTGTGGGTTACTAGACTGGACTGCAAAGTCGGTTTGAACTGCAAGGTCAATGGTTCAAGCTCGCCAGTTGCTCCTTGGAAACCCTGTACAGGGTTGCTATGGGTTGGAACCTACTTGACAGCACGTAACAACAACAACAACAACAAAACTTCCAGGACATGAGGTAGTGTGGAGGAGCTTCTACATACGTTACCAAGTTTAGTCCTTACAATAAGTGTATAGAGGAAGATCTTATCGTTCCTGGTTCACAGATGAAGTCTCTGAGTGTAAACACAGATCACTTACTCAGCTTCTAACTAAAAGGTTGGCAGTTCAAGGTCTTCCAGAGGCAACTCAATAGAAGAAGAAGGCCCGGTGATCTTCTGAAAATTCAGTCACTGAAAACCCTACGGAGCATAGTTCTATTCTGACACACACGGGGTCACCGTGAGTCAGAATGGATTCTACGGCAACTGTTTTCTTAAACTGTGGCTTATTGAAGAGATGGCAAGATGATTATAATTTGAAAAAGCTGAGACTCAAGCACTAGTCACCTGTCTCCTGAAGCCATGCTTATTATATAGCATCTCAGCTACTTTCCAAGAAGATATAAACTTCAAAAAACTGACTCCAGAGCAGTAACTTCTAACCCTCTAAACAAAATCTCTCCCCTGTTAATAATAGCTAATTTCAATGTAGTTAACTTTCAAAGTCAGCAGAGACCACATTTTACAGAAGGCATTTTAACTAATATAGTTTGTAGGTTATTAATGCAATAACAGAGTATATTTGAAATAATATAACTGTTCTCCACCTAGTGGTTTGCTTATAGTTTGTATTTATATCTAAATGGTTATTGAGAAAAATAATGCAGTTGTGAGTTTTAAAATTAAAAGCAAATTCTTACTGAGCATTCACGCTACACTAGATATTGACTAAGCACTTTACTTGCATTTTCCCATTTAATTTTTACAACCCTAGGAGATATACACTATTTTTTACCTCCATTTTATAGATGAGGAAACTGAAGGCAAAAAGAGATCAAGATCAAGTAACTTGCCCATGGTCACACAGGGTAATGAATAGGAAGGAGATTTGAACTCTGGGACTGACTTCAGAGCCAGAATCGAAGTCACAATGTTAATACCTCTTTGAAAAAACAATGATAGCTTATGGCTAACCTTAAGGAACAAACATCAGTATGTTGTAGAGAACTTTATAGAAATACATTTTGGGAATGAGAACAAACCTGTCAGTCTGGTGGGCTGACCCTGACCTTGGTCAGGCTCTATTGGCCTGATGTACTGATGTTACATTTGGAATACTCAAATCAAGAAGGGAAGGGCCAAACTGGTTCAGCATATGAACAAGAGCCTACAGGACGTCATACCTGTCACCGAGTGCCACTGTCCATCACACAGAGACCGCTTTGGTGTGACTGATGTAGAGATTCCTCCTGCCCCACTGTCCACAGAGGCTGTGACCTGAAACAAACAAGCATTTTCCTATTTCCTCCGCTATCTTCCCTTTCCAGCTCATGCCACTTGACAACCAAGGACTGTGTTAAAGAATGGTTCCCACTCTTGCATCAGGTGTCCCTGGGTGGTGCACATGATCAATGTGTTCAGGTGCTTGGAGGCTTAAGTCCACCTAGAGGTGCTGAAAAGAAAGGTCTGGAGATCTACTTCCAAAAAACCAGCCATTGGAAATCCTATGGAGTGTAGGTCTACTCAGACCCTGACTGGGTCTCCATGAGTTGGCACTGACTTGGTGGCAAGTGGTTTCCCCCCACCACCACCAGGTGACCTCATGGGAGTCCAATGTTTTGGAAGAATCCCTCTGCCGTATTCCTTCAAGGCAAGCAAGCTGCTAACCCAGGACCTGCTTAAAGCTGCTGCCAATGGCAAAGTTATGCATTCCCACTAGTGCAAACCTCACCCCTCAGATTCTGCTCAAAGGTGACCAATTAACATTAAGAAGCCTCCTTAGCAAATAATATCAGACAGGAACTCTGTTCAGAAGGATCTGTGAAATTGAGAAGGTAAAAATTCTGACTGAGGTCTACACCAGGCTTCTGCCAGGGCCACTCAATCATAATTCAGGAAATGCATTCATTATTTGTCAAGAGGGTCTCATCTACAAAGTTAAAAACGCTAACTGACTGCATTTGTACTGGGCATGTCAGAGGTCAGGCACTCAGCATGCTACTATGCATCATCCTCCCCCAACTCCATGCTCTAGGTCAGGACCTCCTCCATGATAGTCCCAGGACTGGCTGAAGGTGAGTGAAATGAGAGGACTCAAATAAGCACGTCTATATATAGTTGACATTTAATTTGCATGTAGCTAGACTGTGCAGTCTGTTCTCTGGGAGTTTTCCAGCAAAACAATGTCTCTGCAGCTATGCATGTCAGCAGGTCTTCTGTTTGTTTTGGGATGATTTCCTATCCACAGACTCTCACTGGAGATCCTTGCTACCTGTTTCTTGGAAAAGTTGGCCTGGCCTCAACTGCCCAGCTAACAGATAGTTGATTGCATCTCTGGGTTACCAGAAACCAGCTCAAACTTCATGGCTACAACGTGAATAGCAAATGGTCAATGAGTTTGGTTATCTTACTTTCCTCTGGGATTTTCCCCACACCTATTTAGTAAATGGTAGAAAGACAGCAGTGAAAGATGCATATGGTCAATGTTTGAGCCCATTAGTAAAAGAGACTTTCTGAAAGAATTTGGATTTAAAAAGACCTTTTTTTTTTTGAGGACACTGGGTAGTGAAAAATCAGATACTGACTCAGTGACAGGAAGGATAAAGCAGCAGAAGCATGTATGGAAACCCAGTGGCTGGTATCCTGCAGAGGCTAGAAAGGCTGATGTGTTATGTAGAGAGAATAAGGGGAATCTGAAATCTACGTCAGTGGGCCACAGGCATAGGTGTGATGTGGTGTAGACAACTACTGAGAAAACCCAGATTATCACTTCTGGAACTGGCCTTATACATCAAGGAAGTGATGTGGTGACTGTGAAGGGGAGGAGGAGATGTTACATTAGCTGAGTATATGTCACTTTCTAGAACTTTGACAAAAGTTCTGGGATGTGAGACTTGTTATCCACATTGTACAGATAAGGACAGTGAGGCTGGAAGAGGTTAAGGAGCTTACCTAAGGCCATAGAACTATGGTGGAGCTGGAATTCAACCCAGTTGGCTTGGGCTTTCCCAGTTTTAAAGAAAAATGACATGATGTTTGTTGTTGCACTGAGGGGACTGCAATCATTGAGATGAAACAAAGCGTATAGTTTGTTGAATGTAAAATTGACGATCTTGTCTGTAAACCTTCACTCAATTCACAATGAACTGATGATAAAATTACTTGTTAAATAAATGGCATATTAGCCCTGGAATCCATTTTCTATTCTTACATCACCAACTGTGATCTCTAAAAATGGCATCATGCTCTGATGTGAACCCACGGCCTTCCCATTCTGTTCAAAGGCTACGTACCTTTCCTGCCTCCAGATAAACATATAAATGCCTCTCCTGGTGATGGCCAATGTGTATTAGGATCCCAGTGAGACTTCTCGGGCGAATGCTGAAAACAAGCTTAAATTCTGGACCCAACGATACAGCATTATCTTGAAAAAGATTTAAAAAGGAAAGGTTAAAATTCAAGAAAAAGGATGGAGATTTTAAGATGCAAGGACAAACTTGACCAAATGGATTCTTACCAAGTATGACATGGCCTCCTCCTTGGGAGAAATAAACGCCTTTCTCTGAAGAATCCCCCAAGCAGGGAGACACCCCAAAGCTTGTGGAGGGAGTATCCAAGTGTTTTAAATTCAACTGAAAGTTCGCCAGGCATCCCACAAAGCTGTTCTGGGGAAGGCTCTACAATCAAGCAGAAGAGAAAACAAAGTTCATTACCCACAGCTCTCAACAATGAATGGACAGCCAAGGTAAAGGCAGCTTATTGATAAAGGGGAAGTGAGGTCCATCCTTCCTGTTTCAAAGAGTCAGGGGGCCTGTTTCATTTGGCTCTCTATCCAGAGCACCAAGAAAAAAAATGGGATACCAGATGTCTGGTTGGTACCTACAGTTCAAAGGTGGCACCAATCCAAGAGGCGTGTATGTAGGGGTAGGGGGTAGGGGGAGGTGGCAGTTGCTATCTAGTGCTGGAACAATAAGAGGGAAGCTGGCCTGACCCTGATACCACAGAAAGATTTGCATCAAGAGGAAATTTCCACTCTACAGCTTCACCATTTCTTTGCAGGTACAAACCACCTCTTAGGGCTTCCTAAGCTGGGGTGATAGCTTAATGTAAGGCAGCTGACTGGCTAAAGAGGCTAAAAGGTTCCAAAAATAATAGAGTGTAAAAGACTCTCTATATTGTTGGTCTCAGTGCACCACCAACAAATCATGAGTGCCACAGAGTTAAAAACAAGACACAGAGTTCATCTTCAGTGGGCTTCATGGAGCTCAGGCCTGCCTGATGCTGGTCTGAAACAGGGTTCCTCCACTGAGGCCTAGGGACAGCTTCTGTGAGCCGTTAAATCATATGCCACATGTTCTCTGCATGGGCATGTTCTTTCTTTTTTTAAAGTTTGTACTGTGAATTGAGTGATAATTTATGGGAGAACATCGGCTTTACTCATTGCTTCCTTACAATGATTACAATGCCCTCTGTGCATCATCATTCAACAGTATTTGCTTCTATTCCCTCTGTGTTTTGGTACGAGGGGAGCACATATACATTTTTCTGGAGAGAAGGATCGTAGCTTACTTCAGACTCTCAAAAATGTTGAGAATCATGGAACAGAATATCCCAACTCCCTTCTAGAAGAAATGCTTTTGTTGATTGTTGTTAAGTGCTGTAGAGTCGGTTCCAACCTATAGAGACCTTATATAGGGTTTCCAAGGAGCAACTGGTGAGCTTGAACTACTGACCGTGAAGTTCAAACGACTCTACAGTCCAGCGCATCAGCCCACAGCGCCATACCTGGACCCCTATATGTATGTTGTTGTAGTTGTTAAGTGCTGACAAGTCGATTCCGACCCATAGTAACCCTGTATAGGGTTTCCAAAGAGGAGCTGGAACCATGCAGTTCAACCACCGACCATGCAGTTCAAACGGCTTTGCAGTCTGGCGCATTAATCCACAGCACCACACTAGGAACTATTAAATGAGAACCTAGTTTGCTATATAAAATTTTTTTCCAAAATCACCATAAAATATTTTTTAAAAACCAAAAATGTCATTGAATGTATTTTGCAATTCTTGAACATGCTATGTCATTACAGTGATAACAGGCAGTCCCTGGGTACAAATGAGGATGGGACAGGCACACACAGTTCCTATTGAACCTCACATGAGTCTGTCTGCGCCCATGAAGATTTACTCCTGAGCAGTGGGTCTGGTAGTAAAAGAAAAGGTTCAAAGATTTAAAAGCTGCATGCACAGCAAATGAAGGGGATTGTGACCAGGGATTTGTTGTTAATAGGGATTGGTTCAACCTTTTCAAAGTGAGGACAAACTTAGACAACGTTAAAGGAAAAGTAGAAGTTGTCTCTGTGATAGATGTTCATAACCTGGCGACTGTCTGCATATTTGAATGGGAACTGCTTTTATCAATGGCTCTTAAGTGTAACTCTGTACCTTTGGTTTCTCTGATGGAGAAGATCCCAGGTAAACTGATATTCCGATGCTGAAGGTGGAATTTCCAAACAAACTTCCTTCTCGGGCCCTCAGACCATCCACAACCAAGCGTCCCGTTTTTCCATCTTGCCCAAACACCACCTAAAGAGTGAAGAAAAAAATGTTGATTCCAAATTTACTCTTGAAAATTAGTGTGGTATTTTATTAGCGGTCACAGGAAATTAAAAAAAAAAAAAGTTTTACTCTTCCCTCAAATAGCTTTTGCCATCATCATTTCCTTAGATATTGAAAAATGTGACCTAAAAAAATTGCTTACCTGTTGTTCAAAAATAAATTAATACTAAAATATAATTATATATGATGGAAACTTACACCAAATACAACGAAATGAAAGGCCAGAGGCCTGCATAGAAAGAACACCACATAATAAAGTGTGAAGGATGGTCTGTGTTGAGGGAGAGGTTGCAAGGCACTCTCTCCCTGATCAGGGCTACTAAGGTGTTTCTTTTTTAACAAGAAGATCTCAACTTTGCTATCAGATGGTTATGAGACTATTCATTGTCCCCCAAATGTATATGCCATTCTGCCACCTCTACCCTCTACTATCTACTGACTTGTAGGGCTGAATGTCTAGTAGGTACCTAACTCCACCTTAACAAGTTTTCATCAGCACTCCTACCTTCCCCAGCAATAAAATGCTCTTTCCTGACCCCACCCACCACCCCCTCTCTATCTTCTCCATCTCAGTAACAGCCCAACCATTGGCCCAGTTACTGCTCTGAAATCACAGGACATGATCTTGATGCCTCTGTGTCTTTCACACTCCAATCCAACAGCAAGCCCCTTGGTTCTACCTTCAGAACCTATTCCAGAGGGCCCACTTTTCTCCATCCTCACCATGGCCTCACTAAGCCAAGGCAATAATATCCACTGGTCTCCCTGTCAGGGACAGGTTAGGACCCCTTTGCCCTTACTCCTCTCCTACTAAACAGGGATCAAGGAAGGGGGAGAGGACATCTCTAATCCAACAAGAATAGTAATATTGAGAAGAACAGCCTGGAAACAAAGATATTAGGAGCTGAAACCCTAATAGAAGTAACAGGCCACGGGCAGACAACCTATGCAGATAACACGTAGCGCTGACAAATGCAGAAGGCACCCCATTTCCAAAAAGTCTCCGCCTCTTTACTAAAAAACAATAAATATTCAACATACCATTCCTTCTAATCAATATGTTTTAGCCTACCCTTAAAGGAAGAGACCCCATACCTTTACAAGCCAGTGCACCCCAACCCCAAAGGGTCTTCTCCACTCACAGAGACAGACCCGCTTCTCTCTCTGAAGCGTACTTTTGCTATGCAATAAACAGGTTCTAAGTGAACACATATTTGTGTGTGACTGAGAAGGGGCAACTCAGTGGGACGAACTCTTTAGACCCCGAGAGCGAGAGGGACCAGGGAAAAAAGTGACATTCCCACCACCCCTCTCACACCCTTCTAGTCCCTTCTTTTAGTGGGAATTTAAAGGATACAAATCTGTTCAGCAACTCTCCTATTTAAGACTGTGGCTCTGTACCCGAAAGTTGTTTTGAACTACGACGTAAGCACAAACTCAACAGTTGCTCTTCAGAAACCCTATATGGGGTTACTGTGAGTCATAACTGACTCGACGGCACTTACAAATACAACAACAAAGACTAAAGTGGAGGGTCAGTGAAAAGGAGCAAGACCCTCAATGAGATGGATTGACACTATGTTCCCACAATTCGCTCAAGCATAGTGAGCAATGATCATGAGGGTGGCAGGACTGGGCAGTGTTTCCTTGTGTTGTATACAGGGTGGCTATGGGCCGGAAGCTACTCAATGGCACCTAACACCAACAACACAGGCTCCAGGGGCATTCAGAATGAAACCCCAAATCCTTAGCTTGGCCTTCAAGCCTTAAACGATCTAGGCCCTGTGTCTTTACTGTCACGTCTTCCTCTTTTCTATTTGGTTCACTTCCCATAACTCTGTATGACTGTTGCTTCTTGCAAGAGACCTTCCTAGACTACCCTATCAAAAATGATCTCTAGTATTGCCTTACCATGTTGTTTTTTTTTACAAAATCTTTACCAGTTATACTGAATATTTTTTGTTTTATGCTCTAGGAAGGCACATAAATTACACATTATTGAACAACTGCATGCAACTTTGTTGTTGTTGTTAAGTGCTGTCGAATCAGTTATGACTCATAGCAACCTTATAAAGGGTTTCTGAGGTATGTATGAACAGCTGACCTTGTGGTTCACAGTCCAGTGCTGATCCTACAGCGCCACACTAGGAGTCCAGGCCACTTAAATTTTTTCTGAGGTTCACATTTCTCATCAGAAAAAAGTATATAGCTAGGTTCCTTCTTGCCTTAAACTGTGTTTCTTTACATCTAGATGCCTTTAGGCATGAGTTGAGATGCTAGAAACGAGGGCTTTTAAGCTTGTGCTTTGGGGAGGCTTGGAAATAGGTCCTGGAGGAGAGAAACTGTTCTGGAAGCAGCGTGGGAATAGACAAAGGGGGCCAGGCAGCCCAGGGGACCCAGGGGGAAACAGGAAGTAAAGACCATCTTGGCATTAGGACAACATGTGCTGGAACAACCCATGGTGTGGGTAGCAGGTGGAATTGTTGGTGGGCTCAGCACTTCCAGCCCCCTGGCTACTCCCAGTAATTGCACCTTTGTGCCTGGGAAGAATGCTCCTCTTTCCAGTGACCCAAACACTGAATGAATCTGCACCCCTGGAGGTCCCCTGGAGACCCCAGTGCAGCCTGAGCTCTCACCGTGTGCCACTTGCCATCATTGCATTTCTCTTTGCTTTTCAGTTTCAGTTTCTTCCCTTGTGTTCCTAATGCGAACACCAGGCGTCCTTTTGAAAGATACAGAGCCATAAAGGAGTTCTTGGTCCCCGTGTAGAACACGAGCCCTCTGGACGATGTCGTCTGCACATCCACAGAAAACTGTGACCTGGGAGGAAGAGAGAGTCAAAGGAAAGAAGGAAAATAAAGGGTTTTCAGTGTTTCTCTGACTCTGAGAGCTGGGTGAGCAGCGAGCAGGCACTAAAGCCCTTGTTTTACACACGCATAAACTGAGGCAGGTACTGTCTGCAAGGCTTGTTTCCTTGGCAATGTTTAAAAGCCATTATATTCCAGCAGTTAAAATGTTTGTTTCATTTCCTTCTTGCTTTAGGGCATACTGAAGAACTTCTGTGGCAGAATTTAGCTATTGGTGTCAGTCCTAGCACCTGGTAAGAAGAAACATTCCTGTACTTTTTAAGTCCAATGCATGTAAAATATACATTTTTTTTTTTTAATGCATTTTATGGAGAGGGAAGATTTGAGGGGAGGTGGAAGGACAACTTGAACAGGTTGTCTTATTGAATTTAAATCAATCCCTATTAATTTAAGCATTGATAATGCTTGTTGTTATTGAGTGCCATCCAGTAGGTTCTGACCTATAGCAACCCTGTATAGGGTTTCTTCTATAGGACACATTTAATGCAAAGACACCAAATACACTTCACTTTTTCCCATGTGTTTTTATACCTGCTGTTGTTGTTAAGTGCTGTAGAGTCAGTTCTGACTTATAGCAACCCTGTATAGGGTTTCTGACGAGCGATTAGTAGCTCAAACTGACCTTGCAGTCAGTTTGCACTTTATCCTGCAGTGTCACACCAGGACTCCTATCCCCCTAATATATTCCACCTATGATGGAACAGGACCAAGTAGGAAAAGTAGTAGATGGAAGCTAACATACACTTGTATGATGGTTATACATCACAGGCAAACACACTTAGTTTTCAATGAATCACCCCCAACTTTTGGTGACCCAGGCACAATGGGATTGGACCATTGTGATCCAGAGGGTTTTCCCTGGCTGATTTTTGGGAGTAGATGACCAGGTCTTTCTTCCTAGTCTATCTTCATCTGGAAGTTCTGCTGAAACCTGCTCAGTATCACAGCAACATGCAAACCTCCACTGATACATAGGTAGTAGTTGTGGACGAGGTGCCCTGGTTGGTGATCAAACCTGCTTTTCCCAAATGGAAGCCAGGCTTCTACCACTGAACTACCTTCTGTGAAAATTCACATCCATCCATCCATATACTCATTCGACAATTGACAAATATTTAATGAGTGTGTACTATATACAAGGCACAGTTCTGGGCATTGGGGATTCAGTGGTGGACACTTCATGTCTTGAGGTATTTGTGGCTTACAGATGCACTGAGAGGTATGGAAAGGCATGAAAAAGATGTGGGTACCAATAAGCCCCCATCAGATGCTCATGTTTCATGTCTAACTGCACAGTAGGCAGGGCCCTGATTAGAGCTATTCCCGCAGTGCCTAATACATAAGAGGCACTCAATAAGTAATTACTGAACTGAATGGTAAATGGAATATATGGAGATAGAATCTAGACATGGAGGGGGATGTGCAGAGCTCATTCTCCTTGCTTTTCTAACATTGAGAGGCTGCACGAACACCGAAATACACACTTATTCTTTAGATTAGCAAGATTCCTTGAGGGCAATGTTCTTCAAAATGAGAGAGAAATCTATATTTGTTCAATTAAACCAAGCAGATGGCGACCAAGCTCAATTATTTCCCCCTGGTATTTCTGTGTGCCAGTGTGGAGATTTGGAGAACTCAAGTTGGCCAATTAGAGCTTGCTATGGAATTAAAGCACTCTACATATGTGGGCTTGATTATCAGATGTGACATTTGCTTTGCAGGAGAAGTTGCTTAAAGCAACTTCTGGAAAAGACTAACACCCCAAAAAGACATCAGTAGATTCAAATCAAGAGTGCATAATGATGCTGTAATTGTGACTCTTTATTGTTGGGAGGTTGGGAGAGTAAGGCAGACAGCCAGAATAGTACTTCAATGTATATATCAAAGGGTTGAAATACTGGTAAATATTTTAAAGGAGAGTTTTGAAAAAGAGCTAGAACATGTATCAGAATGAGAACAGTGGGTAAGGAAATCTCAAATCTGACAGCTGCGATATTTGGAAGTAACAGAATTTAAAAACTGTATTTACTGATGCCTTTTTTCCTATGTCACTTGTGGTTTCAAAATGTTGCTTTAAAAATTATTACATATAACTTCTTGTTGAAAGGAAAGATAGTAGAGTTGAATCATCAGAAAAAGGCCAAATAATTCATTACATTGAATAAACTGTGAGAGAAATGAAAAAAAGAAAAGAGCTGGGGAGGGGGAAATATGGGGAGGACAAAGTTGGTGGAGAAGTGGAGCAAGTGGGGAGAGGAGATGAAGGGATGAGGGGAGTGAAGGTAGGGAATCGGGGAGTAGAAAGGTGTGGGGAGAAGGCCAGAGCTCCGAGAGAAGATGGGGAATGAGCAGTTGGGGAATTTATAAGAAGAGATTGTTGTCGTAAAGGTCAGCTTGATCTGTGATGAGAGTCCCAGGCTTATGCAGACTGTTAATACAACTGAAAGGCTGGGAGTCTGAGTCCAATCAGAGGTAGCTTGAAAGAAAGGCCTAGTGATCTACTTCCGAAAAATCAGCCATTGAAAATCCCATGGAGCACAGTTCTACTCTGACACGCGTGTAGTTGCCTTGAGTTAGAATCAACTCAATGACAACTGGTTAACTGACTGGAGTTGGTGCCTCCCTATGCAGGAATAAGTAAGGAAGATGCTGGTAATAGAGGGACAACCACTCTTTGCCTCTCCACTTTACTTTTCCACTAGAACAGTTTTTGCAAATCAGGGATCCTGACACATTCTGAGGGTCGACTGGAAACATGAAGTTGCACAGACTTTCTCTTGTAGAACACAGGACCCTTTCCCTGTCCTCTCATCTGTTTGGAAATCACACACAGGGCTCACCAAGGAGCCACCACTACCAGCTTCTCTACAAGCCAGAATGTCTCCTCCCTTTAAGGAAAGCCTTATCAATCCTGTTTTACTGATGAGAAAACTGAAGATCCAATTTAACAACTTGAGCTGTTGCAGCAAGTTGACTTATGTTATAGAGTGGAATTGTTCCATAGACTTTTCTTGCCTGTGTTCTTTATGTAATCTTTATATCATCAGGCTTTCCTTCAGCGATAACTCTGGGTGGGTTTGAACTGCGAACCTTTAGGTTAATAGTCCAACACAAACGATTTGTGCCAGCTAAGAACTTCGAGATACGTATTATTGTTGTACGTGCTGTTGACTTGATTTTTAACTCATAGCAATCCTATGTGACAAAGTAGGATTACTCCATAGGGCTAAGAGTGGCTGCAATTGTCATGGGTCTTTCTGAAAAGGGGATGCTGGGGGATATTGTTAGGTGCTGTCTACTTGGTACCAACTCATAGCGACCTTATGCACAACAGAATGAAATACTGCCTGGGCCTGCTTCAACCTCACAATCATTGCTACACTTGAGACCACTGCTGCTGACACTGTGCCAATCCATCTCGTTGGGGGGCTTCCTCTTTTCCACTGACCCTCCACTTTACCTAGCATGATATCCTTCTCCAACGACTGGTTTCTTCTGATAATCTGTCCAAAGTATGAGGAATGAAGTCTTGTCATCCTGGCTTCTAAGGAGCATTCTGGCTGTACTTCTTCCAACACAGATTTGTTTGTTGTTCTGGCAGCCCATGGTTACTTTTAATATTTCCTTCCAACACCACAACTCCAATGCATCAATTCTTCTACAGTCTTCCCTGTTCATTATCCAACTTTCACATGTATATAAGACTATTGAAAATACTGTGGTTGGGATCAGGTACACCTTAGTCCTCAAACTGATATCTTTACTATTGAACACTTTAAAGAAGTCTTGTGCTACAGATTTGTCTAATGTGATACGTTACTTAATTTCTTGACTGTTGCTTTCATGAGTTTTGATGGTTGATCCAAGCAAAATGAAGTCTTTGACAACTTTAATTCTTTTCTCCATTGATAAGAATGTTGTTTACTGGTCCTGTGGTGAGGATTTTTGTTTTCTTTATATTAAGATGCAATCCATATCAAAGGCTGTGGACTTTGATCTTCATCAGTGAGTATTTTAAGTCCTCTTCACTTTTACAAGCAAAGCTGTATCATCAGCATATCACAGGCTGTTAATGAGTCTTCCTCCAATCCTGATGTCCCGTTTTTCTTCATATAATCTATTTGCTCAGCACACAGATTAAATAAATATGGTGAAAGAATACAGCCCTGGTACACACCTTTCCTGACTTTAAACCATTTGGTGTCCCCTTGTTCTGTTTGAAAGACTGTCTTTTGATTTATGTACCGGTTCTTCATGAGCACAATTAAGTGTCCTGAATATTCAGTCTCCACAATGCTGCCCATAGCTTGTTATGATCTACACAATCAAAAGCCTTTGCGTAGTCAATAAAACACAGGTAAACATCTTTCTGGCATCTGCTTTCAGCCAAGATTCATTTTACATCAACAATGATATCCTTCATTCTAAGTCTCCTTCTGAATGCAGCCGGAACCTCTGGAAGCTCCCTGTCAATGTACTGTTGCAGCCATTTTAGCAAACTTTTACTTGCTTGTTGCTAGATGTCATAAAACTGGTTCTGACTCATAGTGGTCCGATGTACAACAGGACACAGACTGGCCAGGTCCTGTGCCACCCTCACAATTGGCATGGTTGAACCATTGTTGTAGCCACTGAGTCAATCCATTCTGTCAAGGGGCTTCCTTTTTTCCCTCTAATCTTCTAGTCTACCAACCATGATGTCCTTCTCCGGGGACTAGGGTACATGAGACAAAGCATTACCATCTTTGTCTTTGAGAAACATTATGGCTGCACTTTTTCTAAGATTTATTCATTCTTCTGGTTGTTGTTATTGTTGTTATGTGCTGTCAAGTCAGCTCTAACTCACAGTGACCCTTATAAGGGTTTCCGAGGAGCGTCTGGTGAATTTGAACCACCAACCTTGCAGCTTAAACTGACCTTGCGGACCAGTACATTATCCCACAGTGCCAAAGGTAGTCCAAGATATAGTCAATATTCTTTGTCAACATCATAATTGAAATGTATCAATTCCTCTCTGGTCTTCCGTAGTCATTGTCCAGCATGCATACGAGGCAATAGAAAATACCATGGCTTGGATCAGGAGAATCTTATCCTTAAAGTGACATCTTTGCTTTCTGACACTTTAAAGAGGTCTTTGCAGTAGATTTGCCCATTGCAATCATTTGATTGCTTGACTTCTGGTCCCATATTTGTTGGCTATGGCTTCAAGTAAAATGAAATCCTTGACAACCTCAACCTTATTGGTCCAGTTGTGAGGATTTTTGTTTTCTTTATGTTGTGTTGTAATCTATACTGAAGGCTGTAGTCTTGGATATTCATCAATAAGTGCTTCAAGTCTTCTTGGCTTTTAGCAAGCATGGTGTGTTATTTGCATATTTCAAGTTGTTAATGAATCTTCCTCCAATCTTGAAGCTGCATTCTTGTTCATATAGTTCATTTTCTTGGATTATTTGCTCAGCATACAGGTTGAACAAGTATGGTGAAAGATAAAACCCTGACTCACACCTGATTTTAAACCACTCAGCATCCCCTTGTCCTGTTTGAACAATTGCCTCTTGATCTATGTACAGGTTTTGTAGGAGCACAATTAAATGTTCTGGAATTCCCATTCTTTCCAATGTTATCCGTAGTTTGTTATGGTCCACAAAGTTGAATGCCTTTCCAAAGTCAGTAAAATGCAGGTAAACATCTTCCTGGTATTTTTGTTTTCAGCCAAAATCAACTGACATCAGCAGTGATATCCCTTGTTCCAATTCTTCTGAACCCAGTTTGAATTTCTGGCAGTTCCCAGTTGCTGCAACTGTATTTGAATGATCTTATTTGTTGTGTGCTGCAGGGAAAGTATAATGCCCCCAAGTAAATAGAGAGTTAAGTGGAGGCTTGTTGTTAAGTGCTGCTGAGTTGGTTCCGACTCATCATGACCCTGGGGTGGCAGGTGAGATTGAACCACAGACCCTGGAGGCTTAGGAAGTTTAAATAGCAGACTAGGCAGCCATGGAGTTGTACCATGCAAGGGTCATGTCAAGAAGACCTGCGGTGGGGGCACCACTGACTGGCAGTTTTCCATGCCACGGGGTCAAAAGAGGCACTTGATGAAACCTCGCATCTGCTCCCAGCCAAGAACTGAGCATGACAGAGATACTAGAGCAATGCCATTTAGGCTAGACCCTGGACTCTTCTAAAGGGTGATTTCATTTGGGGATGGCCCTTCAGCTGGGCAGGACTTCATCTTAGCTGTACTTTGATCTTGACTCTTCCTGTTCCATCTTTGTTCCTTCCCCTTTCCATGCACAAATATCAGACTAGCATGGCAAGCCTGCAGGCTCTCCCCACCTACTCCTGCTCCCCATTAGATCTTTCCCCCAATAAACTGCTTGCCCACCTTGGCATCTGTACCTTAGAGGATGTAAACCAGCAAATGGCAGGAGGTCACATAGCCAGAAAGCTGAGATTTAATAAGTTAGGTCTTAACGCCAGGTCTTTTGCCTTCTGAGCAGTTCTGGCTCTCTGTAGACTAGTCACAAAGAAATTTTTGGCACCTTTTCATTTATGTCTCCTTCAAATCACTTGAATATGACAAATTTCCCCTGACATATTTCTACCTATTCCTTCTCCCTCAAAAGAGATGTAACTTTTTAGCTTAGAATGTCCAAATTCTCTAAACATTTGATTCTGAGTTTGTGTAAAAGGATGACTTGCTTTTGACTATTAAATGCAGGAGAAGAAAGGTGATTTGTCATGGAAATAGCAGCTTTGGAAAGAAATCACAGCTTTATTTTTAGAACACTGCCAATTCTAAACTGGAGCTAATTGTTCCAGCCGCTGAGTAGTGTGTTCCAACCATGGGGGCTGGAGGGGAAGGAGCATGTGCAGACAATCATGCTACCTGTCCTTTGCAGACTGACATTTCTTTTACCAAGAATGGCAGTGCCACCTTCACTGGTGAGGTCATGCTGGTCAGCCTTCCCTGAGGAAGGATCAGAGTCAGGCTCTGAGTTGGTTGGTGCTGGAGATGTTAATGAGACTATACCTGGGTTTCAGCAGCTCCTGTGGAAGTGTGAATGTCAAGTGGCTGGTAGGACTGTCCCCAAACCAAAGAGCTCCATGACTGGCCTGGGCCTGGGGAGGTAGCTGGCAAGACTGTGCATCTCTCCACACCTCCGTGCTCCTCAGGGAGGCCACAGGTGTGTCCTGCAATGGCTGCGTGGGAGACAAGCAAAGTGTTAGGTTAGTGAGTTATCAGGAGAAAGGAGAATAATGCTTGTCTTGCTAACTACCTTGAATCCTTCATCCTCAGAGATGAATTCAATAGAGAAATCAAGGACCAGGCTCACTGTTGAGGACCTTTGGAGAGTATGCTCCTAACGCCTTCAGCCACTGGATCCTCCTAATTCCCCATAATGCTCTCTTGTGGCTCTGACATAGGGTGTCTTGCCACTTGTTGCTGTTGTTAAGTGCCGCCGAGTCGGTTCCGACTCAAAGAGAACTTTTATAGGGTTTCCGAGGTGTGGCTGGGTTTGAGCCACTGACCTTTTGGTTAGCAATCCAGTGTTTATCCTACATCACCACACCAGGACTTCATCCTGCCACTAAGAAGGTATGAAGCAAGGCCGAAAAGGAGAGTGTGTCATTTTGGTGGTGGTGGTGGTGGTATGCGGGGGAACTAAGCTTATGGGAGTTTAAAACCCCTTCCTTCCTTCCTCTTTAAGGAGGATATACGTTGTTCCCATCCTACACAACTCTGGTCTCTTTTCTAAAGGTTGAAAATAGGACCAGCATACACCCAGAGCCCCAGTCCACCTGAGCATCAAAAGAGGGCCAGCATTTGGCCTGCAGCACCAAGACTTACACAGCCAGCTAAGGGGCTGAAGCCCTTCCCCTTTCTCCCCCTCGTGGCCATTCCTTTGGGCACACTTGTGAGAGGTGAGAGGATGACGAAGGTGGGAGCAGGAAACAGAAACGGGGTAAACCACAGCCTTCTTTGCTTTTATCTGTGTTGCAAACCACAGCACATATGATACGTCCTGATCTGGGCAATGCTTTAAATAGCGCTGCATTTTCATGCAGAAAAATGACCATCATAAATGCCAAAGGTGACAAGAAAATTTGTTGGAAGAAACTGAGATTCACAGCCCCTCACCCTTCTCTCTGCTGCAGAGCATCTCAGCCACTCCTGTAGGGCTCAGAGCTCAGCAGGCCTCCATTAGGCAAAGCTTAGAGCAGCGATTTCCCTGCCAGGGACTGGTTTCAGAATGAACATATAACCTAATTCTGGCCAATGAGCCTCAAGGGGAAGTTTGGGGGTGGGGCTTGTGATAAATATTTTCTTACTAAAAGAGAAAGGGGGGGGAGCGAAATAAACTGGCAGAATGATTGCAGCCTTTACTGAATGTTGTCCAGCGAAGGGATGTTGCCTGCAGGGATTTGAACTGATGGCTGTCGTAACAAGGGCCATATATGCACTGCTTAGCAATGAGATCTGTTGCCGTGATACTCGATCCAGTAGGAAACAAAAGAGCCTTCCCGGGTTCTAAGATGGTGGCTGACTGTGCTACTTCGCCATAATGCTCGACCCAAAATTCCTGCCACAGTCCTTCCTCCTGAAAGCTTCAGGGGCCTGATGCAGGGTATTGGATTGTTGGCAGGGGTCTGGAGAACAACACACATTCAAGTCAGATGAATTTTGAGTGAGGACAGCTGTGTGTTTCCTATATTGTTAGATGACATCAAGTCAGTTCCGACTCATAGCATCCCTACGCACAATGAAATGAACCACAGCCTGCCTCTGCACCATGCTCACAACTGTCATGCACGAGCCCATTTTTGCTGCCGCCATGTCAATCCATCTCTTTGGAAGTTTTCCTCTTTTTTGCTGACCCTCCACTTGATCAAACATGATATCCTTCTCCTGAGACTGGTCCCTTACATTGGAGGAAATTGACTCATAGGGAGGTTAAGTAATTGTTCAAGGTCACTGTTAGGAACGGAATTGTGTCCCTCCACAAAGATTTGTTGACATATTAACTCATGTATCTGCGAATGTAACCTTAGCCCTTATCAGATGTTATCTGTTAAGTTACTGAAATCATATTGGAGTAAAGTAGATCCTAATCGCAACTGAATTGTATTTTACAAAAAAAAGGAGAACAGATACAGGGTCAGGGTTACACAGGGAAGACACCATGTGAAGATGCATCAACAAGCCAAAGAATGCCAAGAGATGCCTGGGGCTACCAGAAGCTGGGAGAAACAAGGAAGGGTCTTCCCTAGAGTCTTCAGAGACAAGAGGGCCTGCCAACACCCTGAATTCAAACTCCCAGCCTCCAGAACTGTGAGGCAATACATTTATATTCTTTAAAGTCACCCACTGTGTGGCATTTGATTATGGCAGCTCTAGGAGGTAAAGACAATCACACAACTAGTAAATGATAACACCCAATTCAAACCCAGGAAGTCTAACCCCAAATCCAGAACTTAACTATTGAGCTACGTGGTCTTCTTGTTGCTACTGAGCATTTGGAAGCAGGATTTATGCCTTATTTTATCTAACCGGGAGGATATTAAATAAGTGTACTCACTGATCTCCCGTATCAATAGTCCCAGTTTTACCCAAGTTCCGAACCCAGCAGAGACACCTGACAGCCTCCCACCAGTTTTATTCCACCTGATGTCCTGCAGACAGCTGTCATTCAGTACGCCACAACTGACTCATCCTCTTCCCCCACAAATGCTTGTCCTTTGAACAGTATCTCCATCCATTCAATAACCATTCTTGTTTATGAATGATATCTCCATCTATTCAATAACCACTCTTGTTTATGAATGGTATCTTCATCCATTTAATGATCCAGACTAGATGTCACAGAATGATTGGAACTCCTGCTTCTCCCTTGCCTCCCACATTGAACTGTTATCAGATTCCTGTATATTCCATCTTCTAAATAGCTCTTGAGTCTATTTCCTTCTCTCCATCACCATCATCACTGTACTGTTAGTCTCCCAGTAACTTTCAGTCTTACAATGAAAAAAAGAATATGTGACTTCATTCCTGAAGGGGCAATTCTAAAGATGTTCTTTTCATAACAGTAAAATGACAACTCTCTAGGATTTATGAAATCGATTTCATCTAAATAGCATAAACCATTTCTCAATATGTGTAATCTGTTCAAAACCCCAAATCACTGTGCAGCAAGTAGTTGATATCAAGTAGAAAGTGTGTTGAACAGATGCTCCTTGCTTTTTTGAATAGTCTGAGTTCAGTGCACCTAAATTTGAATTCCAACTCCATCTTCCACCTGCTTGGGAAAATCACTTATTTTCTGAACTGTGGTCTCCTTCTCAAGAAGATGTGGCTAGTTAGTACTCACAAGGTTATCTGGAGATTTTTAAGAAAATCCACTTAAAGAGTTTAGCCCAATACCTGGTACATCCAAGCTGCTGAATGTTACCCATTAAGCATTAATTCTAACATCAGACCTCAGGCACAGTAAGGAATCCCTTAAGCCCTAACCCTGTGTTTGATTCTAAGTCCTATCCCTATGTTCAATTCATTAAGGTGTTTCCAGTCTTTAAAACAAAGAATTTAATTTCCTCGCCAGTCTCTCTTGGCTTACTCATTAGAATCACCTGGGATTTTCACAAAACACGGAACCCTGGACTCACTCCAAGACTGATTTCACCAGGTGGGAAGGAGCCTGAAAACTGGGATTGTAAATGCGCCCCAGGTGTCTCTCAGGTGCAGCTGAGGCTGAGAAACCCTGGTCCCAACAAGGACAGAACAGATGGGTACTTCTTGTCATAAGAGTTGCATTTAGGCAGAGGAGAAGTCTGAGGAGGAGAAGCAATATGGACCCTCTTTTCTAGAAATTCAGAAGTGTCAAAATAATACACCATTAGCTACATAAGCGAAGTTTTATTTGTCTATGACTGCAAAAACTGTCAAATTTCCATCAAGATCAAAGCAGAAAAGGAAAGCACTTGGAGTCTGTTGATGTCATTCCGTGGGTGTAATTCAGGCCAACAGTCCCGCTTCATGGAGCACTGACCCCTGTCAAATTATGTGATCCACATGTCTCCTCACCCTTTGAGTTCCTCCCCCATCATTTCCCACAAGGCGGCTGTGAGCTCACTCTGGAGAGGAGTAAAACCCAGCATAAGGGCTGGCACCTACCTGGTTGACACTGAGAGTTCTGGCTTTGTTAAACCTCGTGGAACCTTTCAGCAACATTAGAAAAGGTGGTGTTTTTAAACTGCAGTCTCCCAGGGACACATCTCTCTTGGAAGATGGGTGGATCAAATCTAGAACTGCAGGGCTATGTGATAATCTGAAACAAGGACAGAAATGTAAGCTGCTGCCAAACTTTGACACATTGATGAAGATACCTGGGCAGAGAGAGCTCATTTTAAAAAAACACACATTCTTACTGTCACGGTTTCTAGGTAAACGTTCACCTCTTACCTGCACATCTAGAGGAGTTACAATGTTGGTGTAGTCCCTAGAATCCCCAGCTCTCTACCTTGCCAGCAGAGGCTCCAGAAGTTTGTATTGACTTGCCCTGCCAAATTGTGGCAAGGCCAGAATACCATGGCTCTTTCTTTGGAATGGGCATCATATATAAATATGAAAATGAAGTATGCAAAGAAGAGAAACATGAGCACTGGGGATTATAGAATGTTAGCAGCAGGAAACCTCAAAAGACAGTGTATAGGTTGATTTCTTTTACTATGTTTGAGTAGAAAAGTCTCTCTCTGAAATGAGAAAAAGACATCAGTTTGTTCTCTCTCAGGATTGTTGTTGATGCCTTCAGATGGTGGGGAGCTGGTGCCACTTCCCCGCCTATCTTCTCCATCACTGCCCCTTTCTGCTCCAATCAGGAGGCTCCATGTTCAAAGGAGCTGCTTCACCCAACCAGAAGAGGTTTGAGAACTCAACCTGGCCAGGTGTGTGGCGCTCTCACATTGGGAGAGACAACAGACCTCACAGAACCTGAGGCCAGTGAAAGGTCTCTTCTCTAAGAATGGTCATTTTGTATTCCAAAAAGAGAATATCTGGATGAGTTATAAATTTTGCCTTAAAAACAAAAAAATCCGATTCAGCAATGTTAGTAAGATCATTTAACGTTTGCAGGGATGTGCTGGGCTCTCTGTTTGTGAAAGATCATGTTCAATGCTCTGGTGGCTTGATTTCTTAATGTTGTACTGGGTCATGCATTTCTTTGGCTTTGAAAACTGAGGAGAGCTGATTAAATCTAATTGCACAATTTTGATTAAAACAAAATAAAATTTCAGTGTGAATATTTTTAAAGGCCACAATCTGAAAGTTCATTTTAATGAGGCTTTTGCCAAGGTTATGAGCCGCTGCTCTTCCAAAGGGAACCTGTGCCCAGGAGCCTTTTATTGCTTGCTTTTAAATACGTGTGTCTTTCCAGGGTGCTTTGAAAGTTGGTGACATGACACTGTTCAGCATATGTGCACAATCCCTCCAACCAGCGAGCTACCCTCTCAAATCTTAGATAACCTTCCCAGAAAGGATCACCTACCTCTGGACAAAAACGTTGCTAATACAACCCTCAAAGTGACTCCCGCCCAGACGTATAGACTGTGGGGAATTTGAAAATCCTTGTAGCTTTTGGTTATTTTTCAGAGGCTGGTCATCAATTAGAAGCCGGAGTCTGAAAAAGCATGAAAACAAATCAAGGATGAGAACTGCTAGGAAAAAAAAAAATTCCTTATATGTAGTCAGCTAACTATCTTTGACCCAGGGTCAATATCATTTATCTAAAATAACTAGGACTTATTTTTTCAGTATAGAAATATTTTTCATACATTTCCTTTTGCACATCAAATCTTTATTAAAGTATTCTATACTTTAATATACTGGTGTGGCACTGTAGTACCAACACAGGACTGCTAACCACAAGACTGCTGTTCCTTGGAAACCCTATACAGGGTGGCTATGAGTGGGAACTGACATATATACAGAAAGTGCAGATAAAAGTCTGAAACTCTTCATGATTATACTTTTACAAAAATAGGCAGAAGCATAGAGACTAATTATTAGTAGTTACCTGGAGTTGGGGGGAGGGAAGGGTTAAAATGGCAAAGTTTTATTATATATATTTTACCAAATAAAAACATTTTAAAAGAGCTCAGTGAATTTTTACCATGTGAACACACCAACATAACCAACTTCCCTATGCAGAAACAGAGCCTTACCCACACTCCCGGGGGCCTGTTACACTCCTGTTGGGACTCTAACCTCCCTCCTGAATTCTGATACAACATATTCACTAGTCTGTATTTTAACTTTGTATAAATGGAAAAAAAAAATAGGGGATGAAATCTTTTATAAGACTTCTTTCACATACTATTCAGTCTGTGAGGTTCATCCACGTGGTTGTATACAGTTGTAGAACCTTCATAATCTTTGTTGCTTGACTAGAGCATATTGGATCCATCCAACTATTGATTTATTATTTTAATGGGAAAATTGCATAGAACAAAAAGAAGGCCAAGACTTACTAGCAAAATCATGTCAGAATCGAGGACAAAGAGAGGACCAAGAATTCCATGAAATGAAGTAAACTGTTTGTAGCTCTGGCAGAGAGGATTCTACTCACCCAGAGTTGTCGCTTATCACAGACACATAATGCAGCAAACCATCCATGTACGTCTGGGGAGATTTAAAAATGGGGCTGCTGCTATCCCTGGTGCTCAGCTCAATGTGACCTTCTTCCAGAGTGACCTGCAGGCTACTTGTCTGAAATCATCAACACAATTGCATTTAAGGACTGTGCATGTATCAATATGAAATTATGACCAAAACCATACATAAAATTGGTCAAGATGTTTTAACCCAAATGTTTTGATTTTGCCCTCTGACTTAAAGATTTAAAAATATATATATATTTTGACTCCATGTTTATGAATGGAGTCCTGGTGTGGCGCCACAGGATAAAAAGTCGGTTTGAACTATAAGATGGGCAGTTCAAACTCACCAGCTGCTCCTCAGAAATCCTATACAGGGTCGCTATGAGTCCGAACTAACTCCACGGCACTTAAAAACAACAACAATATTTATGAATATAAGGAGCTCTGGTGGCACTGTAGGATAAGCACTGGACTGCTAACCACAAGGTTGACAATTCAAACCCACCAGCCACTCTGAGGGAGAAAGATGAGGCTTTCTGCTCCCATAAAAATTTACAGCTTCAGAAAACCACTACAGGGTTGCTATGAGTTAGAATGGACTCAGTGGTGATGGGTTTTTAGTTTGATTTAAGAATACAGAAATCTCATGCAAATTACTTCAACACAGATGAAACTTTCAAAAATTTTGAACCTACATTCATTGTTGTTGTTGTTGTTAAGTGCCTTCGAGTCGGAGTCGACCCATAGCGACCCTGTACAGGGTTTCCGAGGGTGTTAAGTCCATTTTATTTCTTGATCAACTATATAGGACAGTCAAACGGTTTCAAATGTTTTGTATTTTGACATTTAGTTTACTGAAATTATTTTCATCAGGATCAATGCTTTTCTGAATATATATTTTTAATGAAGATTTGCTTCATCATTTGAGTTTTTTCATGTAAAATTAGAACAATGAGACCAGTCATTATGAATTTTCATTTATGATCATGATCTCAAGGAAGTCTGATTTTTCCCATGTCAAACTCTATAGAGCTAAAATTTGCTAAGATGATTTCATTCTTTCAGCTGATTTTAATATCATTGATTTCTTTTTCTATCAAATACAACTTTTGCAGTTTTCAACAAGAAGTGAGCTTTTAGTCTAATCTTTCAGTGTAAAGCAATTTCTAAAGTATACAGTAACAGTTTTATTTGGGGTTGATTTTTTTTTCTGTTTGCAATATTCACATTAATTATGGATTGCATAAAAGAATGGTTTTATA
>NW_006408533.1:1149925-1152446 GCF_000296735.1 Chrysochloris asiatica | reverse complement strand
TATGAACTGGAACTCCAGTAGCAAAACATTTTTACTCACCCTTGCATATAATAGTATTTGGGATATGATGATGATAAAATGCCCAACTAATTTACCTTCTAATATCTCTACTGTCTTTGACATCAGACTTTGATTTAAGTTTGAATCTTGTTCAATATTAATGCAGTATTTCATACCCGTGTTTGATGATTTAACAATATGCCACTGGGTTGAAAGGTCTGAAACCCGAATGAGACCTGGAAGTTGTTTGGCAATGGGAGGTCCAAATTGCTGAAACTCAATTGCCCTCCTCTGGAGAAAGAGGCCGATCGCACAAGCTGAAATGCAAACATGGAGAAAATTACTGGCATGTTAATGACTTTGTGACTGAAATACCATGTCTTAACCCATATCACTACACTAGAACTAATCAATGTGATGTATATTGCCTCAGGAAGAAGTAAAATTTACTTTACTGCATGATAAATTACCAATCACTCAGTGTTGTATGTATGATTGGTTTCTTTACATTCTTGCAAAGTTATTGTGTAAGTCTGTAGAGGTTCTAGATCTTGCAAGTATTTAGTCCATTTTACTCTATGCTACCAGAAACAAAAAACAGTCAGAAGTTGATATGTTATTGAAGACCAGAGATGGGTTGGTTGAGAAGCCCACCTATGCGAAGCTCTGCATTCTGCAGCATATTCATGGAGAACTCTTCACTCACCTTCCAGTCTTCTGAGCACTTTTTTGTCACCCCCACAGTATCATTCAACCTAACAACACCGCTCGTTTTCTTCAGATTTTTCATGCAACCTCGGAAAGCAGGTGTAGAAATGTTGAACCTGATTAGGGATACAAAAAGGAAGAGCTGTATTAGACTAGGCTTTCCTTAGTCTCTGAGCTGTAACACACTGCACCTTTGACTACTTTCTAGTCACTAACTAGTACATATTGTATGGTTAGGGTTCTCCTGAGATTCCTATACTGCTGCCGGGATGGGTAGATGTCCCATGACCCGACACTAAAAGGGATAATCTTCCTTTTTGTGTGATCATACATTGTCAGCTTTAAAAATGCAGACAATAATGTCAGTAGGTAACTCAAGAATGACCAGTGTCCACAAAAGGTACAAGATACAGAAGATGCACAGTATGTAGAGTTGCTCCCCCACCCCTCCACCCTGAAGTCAGGGCAACACATCATCAATCAGAAGCATAACTAATAGGTAATTTATTAGAGCCAAGCACTGGGCTGCTACCTAGGGTAAGTCGGTCAGAACCGACTCGACGGTACTTAACAACAACAACATATATATATGTAAGGATATATATATATATATATATTGTTCAGGACTCCATTGATCAGGACTGACTGACCGCATTGCTTTTAATCATTTTGGGCAGGTGTACTAAGCGTTCCTACCCTTGCCAGAGGAAACAAATGTTGGGCATCACAAGACCCAGGTGCAAACATTCCACTTTGATGGACAAGCCAGCCCCACAGTCTCAATGCTGGTCCTTACTTCTTCAGCGCTAGTGCTTAAGAAAGACCTAAGGGCTGATAAGCAGAGACATGGCAAAAGGAGAGGCTTTCTCAATTCTACCTTACCACAGTGCCAACTATCATCCTACCTTTCAAGCAACACTAGATGTTTGCTGTGCTTGCCAATTCTAAAGAAACAAATCTAAGGATCGCAGCACTCTATGTCTACCTCTATTTGAAATTTCTGCTCATTCCAAGGGGATTTCTAAGTATCAGTTAACATCTGTGCCTGCATAACCGCTCTAACTAAATCCTCTTAAATTGCAGACAGTTCCTCCTTACTGAAGTTGATTTCTGTGGCTGTGCTTGCTTTATATAGGGAAAGAGCAAACAACCTTATGTTCCCCCAACCTCCATCTAAATGTTCAGCAGATACCACTGTTGCTGGGGGTAAGGGGGGGTGCAGAATAGTGACTCTTTTGTGTCATATAGAAAGGAATAATAGGGATCCACTCTGAATGTTTCCTTACACCTAAAACCTCAACTATACTATTACTTATAACTGTGATATTTCACCTTAGCTCTTACAAAGTATAAATAAAAGGTATAAAAATTCACTTACAAATATACACAAATTCAATTCTATAACATACTTAGAAGATACTGTGTATACTATGATATGCTGAGAACATATTTTCTAAACCTGGTTTCTTTTAGGACTTACCCTAGGGTGGGGATAAACTTCCATTGAAATATGAGAGTAACCCAAAAAGTATGGCTACAAAATCACTGAAACCTTTATTAAACATAAATATCAAAATGTGAAGCTCTTGTTTCTCCACAGAGTCTCCAACTAGAGCTATCCACTTCTGAAGGCACTGTCTCCCTCTCTCTGATCCTACCCTGAAGAATTCTGTACCCTGATCCATACCATGTCAAATGGTAGCTTTGGCATCCTTGAGGGACTCAATGTTCTTTTGAGTTTGAGGAACAAAAAGAAGTGTGAAGGGGCAAGATCAAGGCTGTAGGGTGAATGGGACATGGTTTTCCGATGAAA
>NW_006408533.1:1111847-1149441 GCF_000296735.1 Chrysochloris asiatica | reverse complement strand
TATGAACTGGAACTCCAGTAGCAAAACATTTTTACTCACCCTTGCATATAATAGTATTTGGGATATGATGATGATAAAATGCCCAACTAATTTACCTTCTAATATCTCTACTGTCTTTGACATCAGACTTTGATTTAAGTTTGAATCTTGTTCAATATTAATGCAGTATTTCATACCCGTGTTTGATGATTTAACAATATGCCACTGGGTTGAAAGGTCTGAAACCCGAATGAGACCTGGAAGTTGTTTGGCAATGGGAGGTCCAAATTGCTGAAACTCAATTGCCCTCCTCTGGAGAAAGAGGCCGATCGCACAAGCTGAAATGCAAACATGGAGAAAATTACTGGCATGTTAATGACTTTGTGACTGAAATACCATGTCTTAACCCATATCACTACACTAGAACTAATCAATGTGATGTATATTGCCTCAGGAAGAAGTAAAATTTACTTTACTGCATGATAAATTACCAATCACTCAGTGTTGTATGTATGATTGGTTTCTTTACATTCTTGCAAAGTTATTGTGTAAGTCTGTAGAGGTTCTAGATCTTGCAAGTATTTAGTCCATTTTACTCTATGCTACCAGAAACAAAAAACAGTCAGAAGTTGATATGTTATTGAAGACCAGAGATGGGTTGGTTGAGAAGCCCACCTATGCGAAGCTCTGCATTCTGCAGCATATTCATGGAGAACTCTTCACTCACCTTCCAGTCTTCTGAGCACTTTTTTGTCACCCCCACAGTATCATTCAACCTAACAACACCGCTCGTTTTCTTCAGATTTTTCATGCAACCTCGGAAAGCAGGTGTAGAAATGTTGAACCTGATTAGGGATACAAAAAGGAAGAGCTGTATTAGACTAGGCTTTCCTTAGTCTCTGAGCTGTAACACACTGCACCTTTGACTACTTTCTAGTCACTAACTAGTACATATTGTATGGTTAGGGTTCTCCTGAGATTCCTATACTGCTGCCGGGATGGGTAGATGTCCCATGACCCGACACTAAAAGGGATAATCTTCCTTTTTGTGTGATCATACATTGTCAGCTTTAAAAATGCAGACAATAATGTCAGTAGGTAACTCAAGAATGACCAGTGTCCACAAAAGGTACAAGATACAGAAGATGCACAGTATGTAGAGTTGCTCCCCCACCCCTCCACCCTGAAGTCAGGGCAACACATCATCAATCAGAAGCATAACTAATAGGTAATTTATTAGAGCCAAGCACTGGGCTGCTAATCACAAGGTAGGTGGTGCAAACCCACCAGCCTCTCTTTGGAAAGCTTATACAAGGTAGGAACATACTTGACAGACGACACTTAACAACAACAACAGGAATGCTGTATAAAACTTCCTCTTTTGTGTGTGTGTGTGTGGGGGGGGAATCTACTTTTCAAGTAGCCACTGCAAACTCAAATGAAACAAACTGTTACTTTGGGTTCTATTAAACTAAGAAAAATATGGCATTGCATTTCATTAGTGCCAAACTGAAACAATGCAGACCATAGGTAAACTGCAGGGATTGGCTGGGTTTCAACGCTACCTCCTAATTGTACAACTTGGCCAAGTTATTTAACACTGAATGACGGGTTGTTTGAGGATTAAACAAATGAATGCACACGAAGTGCTAAGGGTGGTGCCTGGTATGGGGTACTGAGCTCTCAGAAGGGGTTAGCAAGATCTTGAGAGCCAAGGGTGTGCTGCTGAGGAACTGTGGGCTCTGGAGCCAGGTACCTGAGGGCTGGGCGACCTTGACCAGGCTATTTAAATGCTCTGGGCCTCTATTTCCTCAGTTCTACATCTTCCTCAGAACACGTCTATCTGTCCGTAGGGTTGTTGCAAATATAAATGAGTTAATGTAAGTAACTGGTGCAGAGTAAGAACTCAGTGGGAGAGTCTGTGGGCTGTTGTCAGCTGCTGTGGTGTCTAGTCTGACTCACAGTGACCCATGTGACAGTCTAGAACAGCCCACAGGGTCTTCTTGGCTGTAATCTTTATAGGAACAGATTGCTAGCTCTTTCTCCTCAGAGCCTCTGGGTAGGTTCTAATTGCCAACCTTTTGGTTGGCAGCCATGCACTTTAACCATTTGCACTACAGGGAGATAGTTTAGTGGGAGATAGTTGGACCAACTCCCATATAAAGGCATCCTGGTCCTTGACATAACCATAAGGTTGGCCCTTCAAACCCACTCCTCAGGAGAACGATGTGGCAGTCTGCTTTATAAAGATTTATAGCTTTGGAAACCCAATGGGGCAGTTCTACTCTGTCCTACAGGGCCATTATGTGTTGGAACTGACTTAAAAGCAGTGGATTTTTTTTTATCCAATGTTAAGGAGCTCTGGTTATGTAGTGGTTATGAATCAGACTGCTAATCTCATGGTCAGCAGTTCGAAACTACCAGCTGTTCTGCGGGAGAAAGATGAGGCTTTCTACTCCTGTAAAGATTTACAGCCTCGGAAACCCTGTACAAGGTCGCTATGAGTCAGAACTGACTCCATGGTACTTAACCACCACGACAGCTTATTATTATAATTAGGGAGTCCTAGTGTACCACTATAGGATAAGCACTGAACTGCAGGGTCAGTGGTTCAAATCTACCAGCTGTTCCTTGGAAACCGTATACAAGGTCGCTATGAGTTGGAAACGACTCAAAGGCACTTAATAACAACAAACAACAGATATAATGAGAGCTGTTTCTAAGGCAGCTGTTCATAGATAGCTAGCTGCATTGGCATGTGCCCTTTGATCTGACTTTTGGGTCTGTCTGGAGTTGAATTTACATAAAGCAATAATATACATGGACTGATTGAGATCCAGGCCAATATTTGGGTTTCTTAAATAAACGGTTACTAAAAAAATGCCAAAGTTGCTCTTATCTTAATTTTAATCTTATCTTAATCCCTAAGGCAGCTTGGTTTTCTAAATTGAAAAGTGACTGCATTTATTTTTACCTATTAGAAAACAGCTGAACTACAGGTCATATGTATAAAATTAAATTTCACTGAAAGGAAAAGGCAGAAATGAGTGCTCACCAGCATTGCAGCATGAGCTTAGTTATTTTGTAAAGATGGGTTCTGCCTCAGAAGATGAGGAAAGATCATTTTAATTTCTGGAATGTGATGATTTACAAATATTTTTAGACTCACTCTCTCTTAGATTTCAAGAGGTATTAGGGCCAAATCACTCTCTCTGAGAGCCTTCTTCCTATTACAGTGTGTTGGTTGGAGGAAGAGGAACATGAGAGACAAGTGGAAAGACAGGAAGCGAACAGAGATGGCGCACATATTTTGTGCAAGAAACTTGTATGCACTTTTCATTGATTATTCCATTCCCTCAACAACTGTTTGCAGGAGAATTTCTTCAGACATTTATCTGAACACTTTTCCATATGCTGAACACTATGCTCCCTTTGTCCACTTTGAATTCTTACAACCACTCTAGGAGATTAGATTGTTGTTGTTAAGTACCGTGGAGTTGGTTCCAAGTGACTCTGTACAGGTTTCTGAGGCTATAAATCTTTATGGGAGCAGAAAGCCTCATCTTTTTCCGGCAGAATGGCTGGTAGTTTCGAACTGCTGACCTTGAGGTTAGCAGCCCAATTCGTAACCACTACGCTACCAGTTGCCATCAAAGAAATGAAGCAGGGTCAGAAAGACAAAGAGGCCTCAAGAAGTTCATGAAAAAATTCCATTACCTTTTACTTCTCTTTCTCCAAGAACTTTTTGAAGCCTTGTCATATCAGAACGTTGTTCTACATTTTATTTTCTAGGTAGTAAAATGACAGTGAAATATTTTGATTGTCCTCTGTCTCCTGCATTTCCATGTTCTTGTCAGTTAAATAAAATATCAAGACTGCTAATAGCAAGGTTGACAGTTCAAATCCACCAGTCTTTCCTGGGAAACCCTATACAAGGTCACTATGAGTCAGAACTGATTTCACAGCACTTAACAACAACACACAACACACACATATACATATATACATAAAGAGAGGCCTGGTGGCACAGTGTTTAAGTGCTTGACTGCTAACCCATTAGCCACTCTGTGGAAACAAGAAGCAATCTGCTTATTTTTTAGCAATCTGCTTTTATATAACTATAGCATTATGAGAACATATGGGAGCAGTTCTACTCCGTTCTATAGGATTGCTGTAAGTCAGAATTGACTTAATAGCAATATGTTTGGTATTTCTTTAATGGATCAAGATAAAAGGAAAAGAAAGGTTGAGTGTTGCCTTTACCCGAAGTCCCACAGCTATTTTGTGGCTGAGCCAAAACTCATTCCCATTTCCTTTGGGTCTCACTAACTACCCTTTCTTGCAAATCACTTTTGATTGGCATTCACATCTCTTTCTGTGGGTCTTATACTGTTGTTGTTTAGCGCTGTGACATTGAAGCTCCTCTGTGGCCTGGCCCCAGGCACCAACCCCAGGTCACATCCCTGCTTGATTCCCAGTATATATAGTCAGTTCTTTGAAGGCTTCCCATTTTCTCTATCTCTTGGCTCTTCACCTCTATTGAAGAGCTAGTATCTCTCAAGGTCTAGCCAGGGGATCCCGCTCAGCTACCAAGCACACCTCACTCTCTACTTTGTGCGGGTTCCTCCTCCTCCCTTCTTTAGCTCTGCCCTGCTCATCACTGTATTCCTGACACTTGTCACACTGTTCATTAGACACTCAATACAATCAACAAACAATAACCCTTACCTGTACACAGGAGTACTGACTATCCTAAATTACTCTACTTTACTTGATGGAATAAAAAGGAACTCAATGTCATGGTGATTAAACACTAAGATGCTAACAGAAAGGTTGGTAGAGTTTGAACCCACTAGGTGCTCCACAGAATAAAAATGTGGATGTCTGCTTCTGTGAAGATTTAAAGCCATGGAAACCCATTCTGAGTAGGAATCGACTTGAAAGCAATGGATTTTTTTTTGCTTGGTTTTAACTGAATAAAATCAAGATTGTTGACAGTAAGTAACAAGCTATCCAAGATTGCATTGCTATTTAGCATTAATAGGTCAGGTCATCTCCTAGGCTTTCAATAGCTTCATCTTTAAATGCAGGGGATACATAATCTTGATCTGCAAGGTCCTTTTCACCTTAAAGAGTCTATGGCATAAAGATATCCTCCCCCCAATTCCATTAAAGTGCTCAGTGCATTCCCCTCAGCATTTTTGTCTGGGGACAACCTAGAGTGTTTTGAAATGAAAGTTATTAGCTGCCATCGAATCACTCCTGATGTCTCATGTACAATGGATGGAACAAAACACTGTCCAATCCCATACCATCTCATGATTGATTTAGGACTGGACTGTGTTGATGCAGTGGCTGATTTTCAGAAGCAGATCACTAGGCCACTCTCCCTAGTCTGTCTTAGTCTGAAAGCTCTTAAAGCCTGCTCAGGATCGGGGTGACACACAAGCCTCCCGGCTGGTGAATAAATAGCAACTGTGTCTGAAGTGAATTGTCCAGGAACTGAACCTAGGTCTTCCTCATGGAAGGCAACAATTCTATCACCGGACCTCTAGTGCCACAAGAAACAAAGATTAGAGAATTCTTACGAATTTCAGTCAAATGCCTCAAAGTATAAGAATTCTTGAAGAATCATAGAAAACATAATTAGACAGTGTCAGATCTCATACAACAGGAATCACAGTGAAATATCCAGGGAGGCACTTGGCTTGATTATGAAGTATCCTCTTCCCACCAAGCCATGGCTGTCTTTTTGGAGAACAAATGCAAATTAACAAACTGTAAAAGTTACTCTTAAGTACACTCTCAAAGTGTTGTTTTCTTCTTTTGTAATTCAAATTAATCTTTACTGTTTGCGGTTCCAATTACTTTAATTAATTTATATGTTCATTAATCCATAGTTATGCATTGATCCCTTGCTCACACCACATAAGGGGCAAGTGATAGAGGCCAAGGGGACATCATGGGTCTCCCATTCTAGGAGAAACTTTCCAAAGGCAGTGAGCCCAGCTTTCCTTGCCCACTGCTGATGGGAAGTCCCAGGAACTGCCTGCACTCTCCAAGGCCACAGCCTCCATTCTTCTTGGCAGCATTCTTACCACTCCTTGTATTCTTTGTGGGTTTTCTCCTCCCAAGAATGAAAATGGAAGTAATACACAGTTCACCCCCTTCCAAGTGGCGACTCTAATTATCTAGTATTTACAGTCTGCTGTAATCTGTTGGGAAACACCATGAATACTGAAAAGTTGGCTCTTTGTTCCCAAATTTAAAAAATGGTAGATTGGCTAGATCAGAAGCAATTGCAGCGCTAAGATAGGCAATCTGCTTGGGTTTTATTGTTGTTGTTGGTTTTTACCCTTAGCCCCTTACTTTTCCCTGAGTGAAATTGGAATTTACCCTTAGCCCCTTACCTTTCCCTGAGTGAAATTGGAATTCCACCCAGATAGTATGTGTTGAAATCAAAGATTTCACCTTCAACTCTGATAAAGTTCAGAGCATTCACATTCACAAACACAGTTTTTCGGACTTTTGAAAAGTTTATCCGAATCTAAAATAAATGAGAGATGAATCAGCAAGCAACAGGAAATGACAGAAGTCCTATTTACAAAGATTCAGATGTCTTTGTTTGTTTTTCTTCAGATTCATTCCTATATATAGTAGAAAGACCTGAGCAATAGCACTTTGGGATAAAAGATGATACCAAACATTTTCATAGGAATGCTTGTATTTGAAACCAATTGCATTTTATAGATGATATATAACTCTATCTATCTCTATCTATCTATCTATCTATCTATCTATCTATCTATCTATCTACACACACTCATATATGCATATATATATTATATGCTTAAATTTTCAAATTTCAAAAGGATGTGTCCCTCAGTTAATAGCAGTAAGTTTATCTTATAGTACAGAAAACATTCTTTTTGTACTGACTTAATTTTTAAAGACTAAGGGCATTTTGGTGTAGTGCTACAGGATAAAGCACTGGACTGAAAGGTCAGTTTGAACCACAAGGTCGACAGCTCAAACCCACTAGCCACTCTTTGGAAACCCTGTACAGGGTCACTAAGAGTCAGAATTGACTGGAAGGCACTTAACAACAACAAGGGCATTTTGGGGAGGGTGGGGGCCCTGTTGGACAAGCACTGAACCACTCCACCAGCCGTTCAGTGGGAGAAGCTTTTTTCTCCTGCAAAGATTTATAGCCTCAGAAATCCTACACAGGGTCATTATGAGTTGGAATCAATTCGACAGCACTTAATAACATGAGGGCATTCTAGGGAGCATTGGTGGTGTCACAGGATTGGGAACTGCAATGTCAGCAGTTCAAACCAACCAGCTGCTGTGCTGGAGAAAGATAAGACTTTCTGCTCCTGTAAAGATTTACAACCTTGGAAACGCTATACAGAGCCGCGCTACGAGTTAAAATCAACTTAGTGGCAGTTTGGTTTGGTTGGAAGGACATTTTGCAGTTCAAGAAAACAGATCAAAAGGATTTACTGTATGATCTGTCCCATCGTTGATGGGGTCTTTGCTTCTTCCTTCTTCTGGTGGCTGTGAATCCAGCTTGTATCGCAGCAGAAGTTTGCCATCTTCTACATTCAGAGAGATGTAGTGGTCCTAGAAGGAGACAAAGGAGGTGATGAGTAGACCCTCAAGTTCTAAAGGGCTCTGGTTCAGTGGCCTCATTTGCTAAAGGATATAACAAGCTCTGGCACTGTGGTTTAGGGTTTGGACAGCTAACTATAAGGTGGGCAGTTCAAGCCACCAGTTGCTCTACAGGGAAAATATGAAGCTGTTTGTTCTTGTAAAGATTTAGTCTCAGAAACCCTAAATAGGGTTGCTATGAATCAGAGTCAACTCAACCGAAGTTGTTGTTATTAAATGCCATTGAGATGCACTGACTTATAGCGACCCTATAATAGGGTTTCAGAGGAGTGGTTGGTGGGTTTGAACCACTGCCCTTGTGACTCAAACTGACCTTGCGGTTAAGCACATTATCCTGTAGCGCCAACATATAATTCACAGAATGGTTATGATAGTTAAATACTATGATATTATGTCATTGTTAACATCACGCTCAGTCCTTGGCATACAGAACCCCAAAATCCCACAGCCATGGAGTCCATTCTGACTCACAGTGGCGTTCCAGGACAAAGTAGAATTGCTCCACAGGGCTTCTGAGCCTAAACCTTTACACAAACAGGTAGCCTCATCTTTCTCCCATGGAATGGTGGTAGGTAGGTTTGAATTGCTATCCTTTAGGTTAGCAGTCCAATACTTAACCCACTGGACTACCAGGAAATACACAATCAATGCCAGCTATTACCATTATTGGAGGTCTTGTGTGGCGCTGTAGTTAGGATAAGCATTAGACTGCAAATTCGGTTGTTCAAACTCACCAGACGCTCCTCAGAAACCCTATACAGGATCTCTATGAGTCGGAACTGATTCGATGGCACTTAACAACAATAACCACATTATCATTATTGGACTCCTAGTATGGCACTGTAGGATAAGTACTAGACTGAAAGTTCTGTTTGAACTGCAAGGTGGGTGGTATAAACCCACTAGCTGCTCCTTGGAAACCCTTTACAGGGTCAGTATGAGTCGGAACTGACTCGATGACACTTAACAACAACAACTCTTATTATTCTGTTCAACCCATCAATAATAAGCTTGGAAAAAGGCAGCCAGGGCGGGATCCCTCACAGGACATCTTTTCCTTACCTGCTCCAGTAGCTCTAGTTGAGGTGGGCTAGCAAAGCCCAGGAGTCTCTGGGAAGTGCAAAGTGGGAACACGCTCGGCTGCACAGTGAAGGTCAAGTGGACCTAGACACTCCTCAGAAGAACCATCAGCTTTTGTAAACTCTATGGGGCACAGTTCTATTCTGACACTAATGGGGTCACCATTAGTCAGCACTGGTGTTACTGAGGAAGCCCAGAAGTGTTTCTTATGTCTGGAGTAGTCTTTTCAGGGGCAGGTCTTCCTATCCAATTACCTGGTTGTTACTACTTGCATGATGCACAGATATATCGAATTCAGAATACCTCTAGTGAAACTGATGATCTCCATACCTCCCTTTTGCCTGCAAGTCATCCCTCTTGCCTCTAACCACCTCTTGGAGCAAGCTGCACATCTGGAAGGCATTCTTGAACCTTCTATCTCTCCCATCCTGGTTATTCTAGCATCTCTTAACTCTCTCTCCATTTATCCCACTTAGTCTCAGCTACAGGTCCCTAGTGGCACACACAGTTTGTGCTTGACTACTAAGCTAAAGGTCGTGATAAGAATCGCCCCCAGCCACACTGCTGAAGAAAGTCCTGGTAATCTGCTTCAGTAAAGTTTACAGAAAACAAACAACAAAACCCCATACACCTGTGGAACATTTCTAATCTGTAACACACAACATCACCAGGAGTTGGGATCAGCTCAATGGGAAGGGGTGATTTTAGTTTGTGTGTTTGTGTGTATGTTGTAGCCACAAGTCTAGTTTTGATATTCTGCAAAGTGATCGTAACCTGTTCTCCCCAAGTCCACTCTGGCCCTCTGAATTTCAGAGTGGCCTCCCAAACTGCCAGTGTCAGCATGTTATTTTCCCTTGTTTTTAGGATAAAATCTGAAATCCCCTGCAGATGCTCTGAGGTCCTGATCTTTCTTCGCTTCATTCCTCAGCAGCTCCTCTGGCTCTCCTGCTCCATCTCAGTCCTGGCTGCTCCTATCCTGTCCACTACCAGGCCTTCATCACACCACACCCACTGTCTACAGCACTCATTGGCCCTGTCCCCTTCATATGATGTTTTCAATTGTGCTGTCCTGGTGTGGTGCTGTGGGATAAAGCACTGGACCGAAAGGTTGGTGGGAACCACAAGGCTGGTGGTTCAAACTAGCCAGCCACTCCTTGGAAACCCTATACAGTATCACTATGAGTCAAAACTGGCATTAACGACAATAACAACAATTCAGATGAAACATCCTTTTCACAAGAGTTTTTGATGCTGTACATACCCGCTCCACCTTAAACTTCTCCTCTACACTGCTCATCACATTTGTGAGGAATTAGCTAAGTAACTGTTGCTGTTGTGCCCTCGAGTCGGTTCCAACTCACAGTGACTCTGGATAGGGTTTCTGAGGGGCAGCTGGTGGGTATGAACTTTTGACATTGTGGTTAGAAGTCTAGTGCTGATCCTACAGCACCACACCAGGAGTCCCACTAAATAAACTAGTATGGCTTTATTTAATATCTGTCATCCCCTGCTAGAGTATAAGGTCTTTGAGAGTAGGAATCATATTTGTCTTGGTCATTCTTGCATCTCCATTGAGGTATAAGACATATTCTTGAATAAATGATATCCTTAATGGAGAGATAAGTTGAGGAATTTCTGACATAGCACTTGAAGACTTTGCTTTTGCAGAGTTTCTGATACACATTAAATTGTATTCTTGAAAATATGTGTTGGAACCCTAACCTCCTATACTTACGTACAGATATAATTCCATTTGGATCAGAGCCTTGTTATGTTAATGAGGCCATAACAGTGTAGGATGTATCCTAAACCTAATCACTTGTGGCTTATAACAAGAGCAGAGTAGACATAGAGGTATATACAGAGGGGTGGAGGCTGAGGAAGGTGGAGCTTTGAGGGGATAGACACCATGCAAGTATCACTTATAAGTCAAAGAACATCTGGGGAAGGAATCCATCTGATTTGAACTCTTTGTATTCAGAATTGTGAGAAATAAATTTCTGTTCTTTAAAGCCACACACCTGGATCGCTGTTAAGCAGCATTAGGAAACTAACTCTGGAGGCTAGGGTGAACATCTTTATCCAAATGGTAATGGTCTTCATCTGCATCCTAAACCTGCCCTGGAGTCAGGGTTAACCTTATGCATAAACAGCAGATTAACACCAGCTCACTGAGAATAATAAGCCAGCCTCAGTAACAACTGTGCTATGTATGCATTATTGTCTCTCATCTGCCTACTAACAGTTTCAGGGAAATAGTCTTCTAATATAAATAGTATTTCTGGTTCTTGTTGTTGATGTTGTTATTAAGTGCTGTCGAGTCCATTCCGACTCATGGCAACTTTGTATAGGGTTTCTGAGGAGCAGCTAGTGGGTTTGAACTGCTGACCTTGTCGTTCAGAGTCTAGTGCTGATCTTATAGCACCACAGTGCAGCACAAACATGACCTTATTTTGGAAAAGAACTGTCTTGCCAGCAGTCTTGCCTTGGGAATCCTGAGGATACAAGTTTCCGCATTCTTTAAGGCCGTCAGGACTGGGTGGGTCTTGGGATTCCCTGAAGGGACCAGACCAATGCAGAAAGAGTTAGAACAAGCCTGTATCCCCACAGGTAGAATGATCTGGTAAAATCCCGAGCTTCAAATAAATCCCACATTCTCAGAACAGAGATCTCATGGGGATGAATTGTTTTTGTACTGCATTTCATAGCTTTTGTGCGCTAAGAATCAGAAATACTCTTTCTATCAGAAGAATACTTCCCTAAAACGGTTAGTATGCAGATGAGAGACAATGATGCATAGCTCAATTGTTAATGAGGATGGCTCATTATTCTCAGTGAGCTGGTGTTATTCGGTTTTTAGATGTGGGGCTAATCCTAACCCAAGGGCAGCCTTTAGGGTCTTCCATAATAATGACTTAGGAGAACAAGCTTTTGACTCAAGGTCCCTTGCAGCTATAAAAGCGGTTGATGGTGGCTGTGTGCCTTATAATCGATTCCGACTCATAGTGACCCTATGTAGGATTTCCAAGGCTGTAAATCTTTATGGGGACAAAGAGTCTCATCGTTCTCCCATGTAGCAACTGGTGGATTAGAAGTGCTGACCTGTGGTTAACAGCCCAACACATGTCCCACGATACCACTAGAGTTCCTTGAAGGTATAAAAGAGTCCTGGTATGGCACCATAGGATAAGCACTTGACCTCAAGGTCGGTTTGAACCTCAAGGTTGGTGGTTCAAACTCACCAACTGCTCCTCAGAAACCCTATCCAGGGTCGCTATGAGTTGGAACCAACAGCACTTTAACAATAACAATAAAGGAGCCTGAGCAAGCATCACGCCAGCTCTCCATCTATCAGCAGATGGGGCTGATGATTGCTCTGGACTTTGCTCAACAAGTGGATGAAAAAAACGGATTCAAGGAACCTCAGGTGTTTGAAAGCAGAGAAGCTTGGGTGTAGTGGGAAATTGAGAATGAGCCTGATAAAGATGTAATTCCACAGAGACTGGTGAGTCCCAGACCAAGAAGGAAATCAAACAGGAAATCAGAAGTCACAGTCTCTAGTATCTGGAACAAGCAGAAGGCAAAGTAGATTATCAGGCAAGCAGCAGTTTTCAAAGAATAAAATGGACAATGAGAATAAAATGGGGGAATGGAAGATTTCTCCCATATTTTTGTGGCATGTCCTCAAATTAATGATTATTTTCCTTATTACATGTATCCACAGCAAATGGAAAGAAAATAAATTGGGCCAAGGGAAATGATGCTGGTAACATTTGTACACTGTTTCCAGACCTAGTTGGTTGGTTGGCTATAACAACTCAGTTACCCTCAACATTGCTAAAAAGGAACGGACATATTTAGTAGTATTGGATGCTTATTATGTATTACCTTGTTTTCTGCAAAGAAGAGCAAACCTCTATCCACAGTTGTTTGAATTGTCTGTAGAAAGGTTGGGAAGGGAGCATTTGATTGAGTTGAAACTCGAGCATAACCTGTCCCTTCAAAATAATTTTTATCTGACTCTTCATTTCTCCTGTAAATATCAAATGCCACAAGTTAGAACTCAGTAGCCAAGTCCCATCACACAAGTGTGCTAATTAAATACAAGATGCTGGTCTCTGAAAAACCTGAAGTGGTAGGTAATATAGTTGTCATAGCTTTGTTAAAGAATATGAAACATTTTTAAAATGTCAAAATATTCAGCTATAACTCCTGGATGTGATCTCTTCCTATATTATAATCAAACCCTCACTTGAAAATTATAATATTCAAGAGTCCCTTTGGGAGATATGGCCTAACAGCTGAACATCTTGAAATGTAAGATATTATTAACTTGGAATGCAATTTTATTCTGAATAAGGAATACTCAGTCATTCTCATATTAGGATATTTCAAGTTGTCTTAACCGTAGGAACTGTCAGGAGATCAAGGCAGCAATTTTCAAACAGGTCCAGGCGGCAGAGAATCTAGAAGGTCATGGAGTACATTGTGGACCACTAGTTTTTAAAATTCTATAATGAAGAAATAATTCTGTGCCTAAATCAAGGACCATCTAACATTGACTATTTTGTGTTTGGAGACACTCAGAAATTTAAAAAAGGTTTCTTTAAAAGAAAAATGATAGCACTCTATCAATCAATTTCGTATTTTATACAAACTAAGGAAGTACTGCCTTGGTTAAGTTTCAGGGTGAACAACCAGTGTTGCATGCAAGCACAGTCCAAGAACTACTGGCCCACGATAACTAACCAGCAACATTAGCGCAGCGGTCCCTTTGCTGTTTGTGAAAGCACTGCCAAGTGACGCAAATCTCTAGAGTACTAGTTCCCAGGTTTTACTCACCTTCTGCAAGGCTCCACTTCGGTGGTGTTAAGATTGAAAGTTTTTTTGAAGTTGTATAAGCTCAGAACATTTTCATTGAGGTCATCTAACTCAATACAACCTTTGTAAGGAGGAAATTTTAGTCTTCTGGGAAGCTAAAAACAACAGCAACATCATCAATAAACATCAAAGGGCAATGACAAAGTTGACAAACAGTGAAACTATTACTTTCAGCAATCAGTATAGCATGAGGGCTAAGAAATGTGATTCCTGGAGTCAGATCCCCTAGCTGTATGACCTTGGGCAAGTTATTAAACTTCTCTGTCTGTAATTTGGGAATAATAATTTCCTCATCTGTAAAATGGGAATGATATTGATACTTATTTAAACTAATATTCTCTAGCTTAGTACAGTGCAGGGCACAGAGGAAGCTCTCAATAAGAATGCGCTTTATTTTATAGATGGGCAATGAAAAAGAGGAATCCTCAATGAGATGGATTAACACAGTGGCTACACAAATGAACTCAAACATAGGAACAATTGTGAGGATGGAAAAAAACCGGGTCGTGCTTTCTTCTGCTGTACACAAGGTCACTATGTATTGGAGCTGATTCAGTGGAAACTAACAACAATTATCATCATTGGATATCCTTTAAGGACATACAGCTAAATCCATTTTATGTATAATTAATCATTAAAATGGCAAGTGCAGTGGTTCTGTAGGATAAGCCCCAGACTGCGAACCACAAGCCCACCGGCTGCCCCATGGGAGAAAGATGAGGCTTTCTGCTCCCACAATATCTACCACTTCGGAAACTCTATACAGGGGTCACTCTGAGTCACACTTAGAAACTATAATCATTAAAACAGAGGCATTAATTCATTGTACCAACTAAGATTTAAATATTTTCACTCAGTGAAATAGCATTTACACTTACTCTAAAATCAGATGGGTAACCTCCAACATAAAACACAACATTATCAGGATCCAAGTTGAGAAGCGTGTTACTATTTCCACTCTCCATGTCATGGAACTGGAATGTTTCTGGTTTATTGGATGTGGCTTTTTTGGTATAATTAAGTCTTGCAAACTGATAAATTCTGTAAGATAAAATTATGGCATGAAGTTATACTAACCATTAATGAATACTGAAAGAAATTAAAACAAAATACTAATGAGGGGGTTCATTAACACATACAAATGAGAGAGCTTGGGCATGTGCGTCAGGTTAAGGAAGAGCAACACTAGTCAGATTTTACCTCTGAAATTTCACGCGGTCCATAACTGCCTCTTGATTCTCACTCTCGGTCAAGGTCTGGTCCACTTGGAGCTCAGCCTCGTGTTCCCCAAGGTTGTAGATACACGTGAGCTGACCATTGATGACTGCCATGCCAATGTAGTCCTTGGAGGCCTGGGGACATAACAGTCACCTCAGAGCATCTCATATACTGACTTCCCTTGATTTCCCATCCCAAGAGAATGCATTCCAAACAACACATTTTATGCGTCAGACCTTTGGACAGACAAACTAAATATGGTGCCATCTTTTATAGTTATACAGAACACTTCATTGAGAATGTCTGAGCCATCTTTACGAGGTGCCCTGATGGTGCAGTGATTAAGCACCTGGCTGCTAACCAAAAGGTTGGTAGTTCAAACCCACCAGCCAATTTGCAGGAGAAAGATATAGCAGTCTGCTTTTACAAAGATTGAAATCCTTGGACAGTTCTGTCCTACAGAGTAACTATGAGTTGGAATTGACCAAAAGGCAATACTTTTATTTATTTTGTTGAGACATTATTGCCTGTGTTATGGTGAACTCATTTATTTATTACCCCTTCACTCATTCTACAAACATTTGTCAACCACCTACCACAATCATGAAGCAGATATGGGCTTCGACGTCCAGTAGATTTTAGTTTGATAAGGAAGATAAGCCCCAACTATACTAGTACTATCAACACGACAATATAATGGCATTTCTATACAGAATACTACAGTGCTTACTATACCATAGTATTATTTTGGTACTATACAACATTCTCTTAGTACTTTGTGCATGACTGTTACAACCTATTGTTGTTGTTAAGTGCCATCGAGTCAGTTCAGACTCATAGCAATCCTGTAAAGGGTTTCCAAGGAGCAATAGGTGGGTTTGAACTGCCAACCTTCTGGTTTGCAGCCCAGTGTTGATCCTGCAGACCCAGCACCTTATATAGCCATGGTCAGCTACACATGTACCTTTCTTACCTCTTAGAATGTGCACAACTTAATGCAGATTTACCATAAAGCCAATGTGGTACATAATAGCACACAATATAAACGTGTGGAAGGTATAAAGTTAGTGCATATGTCATGACACCAGGCAAAAAGTCGTATCTTAAGAAAGCTAAAATTAAAGAACCAATGCTTGAAGCCCCAAAGGCAAATTAATAATGATGGGCATAGTAAGAATATTTAAATATAGCATTCACAAACAACAGTCAGCAATTTCCTAATCAGACAGAATTGTGAAAACGGTCTCAGACATTTCTTGTCCAGCCAATGTATCCTAACCTGATCAGTGATTAGCTCTTCACAAATAAAACTCAAAAAGGGTATTTTTTAAAAGCTAAAACCAACCATTCAAAACCAATAATAGTAGTGGTATCACAGATTTAGGATTCTAAAGAGACAGGGCAACAGCGTTTCGTCTGGATTGTTCATTTCCCTCACTTCTCATCTATAGAGACTCTGGGTGTTTGGAGGAAGATGGCGGCAGACCCTGTGGGACCCTGCTAGGGTGAGGAGAGGTGGTCACTAGCCCCAAGTGACTGAGCAATCACCACAGGAGGTGGAGTAAAGAGCCTGAGGTGCTGCTCTGACTTGGTGGGATTTCCAACTGGGCCAGTGGCAAGGACATGTTGTGCCGTCAGAGAGAGAGGAGGAAGGAGAAAGCAAGCTCCTGTCTCATAACACATATTTTGCTTTAAAAACAGGAAGCTTCCAAGAAATACTTACATCTTTATTCCCAAGGTACATCACAAACATGTTCTCAGTCCCCCCAGTTTCTAGTGATTCGGGTCTTTGGAGAAACAAGGAAAGAGACGTGTATCCTTTCAAATCTTCCAGGTCATTTGGCAGTCGGACTTCAACTCCAGACTTCCCATTGAACCTCATGGGAATGGCAACCTACAGATTAACAGAGGATGCTAAACATTTGGGTGAAGAAAGTGAATGCGCTTAGAGAAGTCATAGTGACTGTCTGATGCCTGTCTTACCTGTCTATACCTGCAGTCACTCTTTCCCATGTTGTTGTCATCAAGAGCAAGGGAAGTAACTCCTAAAGCAGTCATGATCTTCCTGTTTATTAGCCAGGGGTCTTTAGAAATTCATTTAATTCTCTGGGTTAATGATATTAACGCAATCTAGAAAGTTTATGTATAGATAAGCTAATATGTATTGAAAGTACTTCATAAGGTATTTGGCCTATAGTGTTGTTGTTGTTGTTGTTAAGTGCCGTCGAGTCGGTTCCGACCCATAGCGACCCTGTACAGGGTTTCCGAGGGTGTAAATCTTTACGGGAGTAGAAAGCCTCATCTTTCTCCCGCGGAACAGCTGGCAGTTTCGAACTGCTGACCTTAAGGTTCGCAGCCCGATTCGTAACCACTACGCTACCAGAGCCTATAGTAGACCTGTAAAAAGCAAACAATAAAAACCGAATCTACTGCCGTCAAATTGTTTCTAACTCATAGTAACCCCAGAGAATAGATTTCTGAGGCTGTAAATTTTTACTGAAGCAGACTGCCTCATTTTTCTCCCTTTGAATAACTGGTGGGTTTGAACTGCCAACTCGTGCCTAGCAGTACAATACTTAACCCACTGCACCACAAAGGAAGAGATGTAAGGTATCAAAAATATTTTTTCCACACTAAATTTCTTGTTGTTGTTAAGTGCTATTGAGTCGGTTCTGACTCACAGCAATCTAGTATAGGGTTTCCAAGGAGTGGCTGATGAACCACTGGTCTTGTGGTTCAAAACGACCTTCCAGTCCAGTGCTTTATCCTACAGAGCCATGTAACATTTTTTACTGCAAGCACTCTATCCTTAAAAAGGAGTGCAGCATCCAGTTTGTCTTCAATTATGCTTTGCTGAAGGACCATTTTCCCTCCCAATCCATCATGGACTAATACGTTTGTAAATTACAAATAAATAACTGAAAAATGAAGTTACTAGAAAAAGGAAAAATTAAAAGTGTGCAAAATACAGTCCACTAATGACATGTTGGATGTTGGGACAATTCAAATTATTACAAGTTTCTAAACACTGACTTTCAGCTTTCATAGTTCCCTTGTCACAGACCACTAACAAAAATTCTCTGACCAGCACTGGTCTGTGGACCAGGTTTTAAGCAAGTCTGCTCTAAATCACAGAAAAGAAACATTCTCCAACAATCTAAAGAATAACCCTTGTAAAACGACACTAACCAAGGCTACATTTTGTGTATCAAGAATTTAAATAGATATCAGGGGTCTTGATTTATGCCAAGGCGTTTGGGCAGGCCCTGCTGATGGCTGAGTCCCCTCACCTGCTTTACAGGCACATTTTATCTTTCTCTCTTCTACTTGCCCTCTGCCCGCCACAATACACAACCACATCTCTGAGACGCTTCCTGGCAAGCCCTTCTGGGTTTTGTCACCTGGCAAACTCCTATTCATTCATTTAATTTTTTTTAATTAGGAAGATATTTCAAGCATACAAAATAAGATTACAGGATATGCCTACCTAGCCACCCATCCTCCATCTTAAGAAATGAAACATCACTGACGTTTTGGAAAAGGAGCCCTGGTGCCGCAGTGAGTCAAGCAAATGGATGCTCTCAGAACTGCTACGAAGCAGGTCTTCTCTGTGCTCTCAGGCCACTATGAGTTGGAATTGAGTTGATGGTAGTGGGCTTGTGTTGGACATTGTGGAAGCCCCTTGCATATCCCACCTTGTCCCCATGTCCAGCTCTCCCTTCTCAGGGATCTGCACTATTCTGGAGTTGAAATCCCACGAAGGCCTTAATGTTTTTACTAAGTATGCATTTACCTATGGTGGGCTCTTGTTAGATGCCATCAAGTTGGCTCTGACTCATTGTGACCTTATATGTGGCAGAATGAAATGCTGTCTGCTTCCATACAGTCTTCATAATCATTGACATGTTTGAGTTCATTTGGCAGATGTTACGTAGTATTACCTTCTAACCTAGGGGGCTCAGCTTCTAGCACTATCTTGAACACTCGTCTGTTGTGACCCATAGAGTTTTCAATGCTAGCTTTTGGAAGTAGATTACCATGGCTTCCTTTCTATTCGGACTTCGTCTGGAACCTCTGCTGAAGCTTGTCCACCACGGCTGAGCCTGCTGGTGGTAGCCATACTAGTGGAATCATTTCTAGCACCAAGGAAGCAAACAAGTCACCACGTCACATACAATAAACAGACAGATGGGTGGTCTATTACTAGTAGCATTTTCCTGTCTTTTAAATCTGGATACACAAATGACAACAGTTTTCTATATTCTACTTGCTTTGCTCAGCATTGGTTTAGGTTTATCCATGTTGGCACATGTGGCTCCAGCTCATTCACTTTTACTGCTGTCTGGGTTTTTTTCTTTTTTTAATGAATGTATCATAATATTACTCAAGTGTTGATGGACCCTTGGCTTTTTTCCATTTTCTTTTTTGGTTGTTATAAACCATGTTGCAATGGGCATTCTTGTCCATGTCTCTCAGTCCTATTCATATGGAGTCTTCTGAGCCTCCTAGGGTAGATGTGGGTGTTTCTAAGACTCTCAGAACATGCTTCTGTCCAGCTTCTCAGCATGCCTGTCTGCTCCCCTAGCTGTCCTCTGCAGCAGCCAGTGAGCCGTGCACTCAGGGTCAGGACTTAATCCTCTCTGCACCCTCAGCACTGGAGAGTGCCAGGAAAACTTCAAACATCCTTGTTTCTTCTTTTAAATTTGATCGTTTTCTACTTACATGGACCTTACTGCTTGCCAGACACTGGTTTCACATTAGCTCATTTAACTCTAATAAGCTCTTGAGGTTGGTACTGTTATTTACTCAGCTCTATTGATGAAATTAGTGGTTATGAATTGGGCTGCAAACCTTAAGGTCAGCAGTTCAAAACTACCAGCTGTTACATAGGAGAAAGAGGAGGCTTTCTGCTCCCATAAAGATTTACAGCCTTGGAAACCCTGTGCAGGGTCACTATGAGTCGGAACCGACTCCATGGCACATAATAACAACAACAAACAAATTATAAGTCTGAACCACTGACCTTGTGGTTCAAACTGACCTTGTGGCCCAGTGCATTATCCTTCAGTGCACCAGGACTTCAACTTGTTGTAATGCATGTCATTTTCTTAATCATACCAAATTCTTCTGGGGTGAATTACTTAATGAACATAAAAGGACAAATGCTAGAAAACATATTACTTTTTATTTGTTATTTTAATAAAGTTTATATGTGTATTTGTGGTTGTTGTTAAGTGCCTTGGAGTCGGTTCCGACTCATAGCGACCCTGCACAGGGTTTCTGAGGCTGTAAATCTTTACGGGAGCAGAACGTCTCCTCTTTCTCCCGCGGAACCGCTGGTAGTTTCGAACTGCTGATCTTGCGGTTCACAGCCTGATTCGTACCCTAAAGGGCAGAAATGGTTTTCACTTGACCACTAACTAAAAAGAGTCCTGGTGTGGCTCTGTAGAATAAGCGCTGGACTGCTAACCGTAGGTTGATGGTTCAAATCCACCAGCTGCTCCTTGGAAACCCTATACAGTGTCACTATGGGTCAGAACCAACTTGATGGCAATTAACAACAACAACAACAATACTAACTAAAAGGTTTGAAGTTCAAATATACCCAGTGGTGTTGCAGAAAAATGATCTAGCAATTTGTTTCCCAAACACAGCCATTGAAAACTCTACGGAGCACAGTTCTAATCTGACGCACATGGGGTTGCTTTAAGTTGGAATTGATTTGATGGCAATGGGTTTTTTATGGGTATGAGTGTCATTGGTAGAAATTCAAGCCATATTCAACAGAGGATGATGTGGAATGAGGGATATCATTGTTGCTATTAGATGGATCTTGAATGGAAGCAGAGAATACCAGAAAGATGTTGATATATGTTTTCCTGATTATGCAAAGGAACATTACAAATTATGGATCACACTGTGAAGAAGAGCATTCCAAAACAGCTAATTGTGCTATGTGGAACCAGTACATGGACCAAGGGGATATGAATGGTTTCTAAAATCAGGAACATTGTATATCTGGGTTGTATCCTTTCACCATATTTGATCTACATGTTGATCAAATAATCTGAGAAGCTGAACTATGAAGAAGAATGCAGTTTCAAGATTGGAGGAAAACTCATGAGCAACCCGAGATATGCAGATGACACAACTTTACTTGATGAAAGTGAAGAGGACCTGAAGTACTTATGGATGATGCAGCGATCAGTATGAATTACAACTTTATATAAAGAAAACAAAAATCCTCACAACTGACCAATAAGCAACATCACAATCCATAGAGAAAAGATTAAAGTTGTTAAGGGTTTCATTTCATTTGGATCCACACTCAATGCCTATGGAATCAGCAGTTAGGAAATCAGGCAATGGATTATTGCATTGGGCGTATCTGCTGTGAAAGGCCTTTTGAAAGTATTAAAAATTTAAATGTCATTTAGAGAACTAAGGTGCACCTAACCCAAGTCATGGTATTTTCAGTCACCTCATATGCATAGGAAAGCTGGAAGACTGAAGAAGCATTAATGCCTTTGAATCATGGAACTGGCAAAGACTAATAAATATGCCATGGACTACCAGAAGAATGAACAAATCTGTCTTGAAAGAAGTAAAGCCAGAATATTCCTTAGGAAGGAGGATGGTAAGACTTTGTTATTAGGAAGGACTGGCCCCTGGAGAAGAACATCATTCTTGGTAGCAGAGGATCAGCAAAAAAGAGCAAGACCCTCAAGGAGATGGACTGACATAGTATCTGCAACAGGGGGCTCAGACAGAGAGCAATGATTATTGGGGCAGTGCACGGTTAGTCGTGCTTCATTGTTTTGTACATAGAGTCACTATGTGTTGAAACTGACTCAATGTCACCTAGCAACAACGACATGCAACATGGGCGTGAAGCAGGTAGTTTCTTCTGAACCCTGCCTTATGTTCTTTGTTTTCCTGCTAAAGGTTTTATTTGGGAAGCACATCTCTTTTCTAAAAGAAAGGGCAGATTCTGAGACTCTGAAGAAGTCCTACAGAGTCTTGACTCCAGAGTACAAAGGACCTGACGTGGCTTTCCAACCCTTTACTCTTCCAAACATCCCAGAAGATGTTGGATTGAAACCATTGAGAAATACAAGTTAGTTAGTTGACATCATTTTAAGCAAAACAAATTATAAGAGGAGTGTCAGGAATTCAAGCAAATGATGTCAGGTTAAAATTAGGAAGGATGACGAATCAGTGTTCCAATGATGGGGAATTGCTGAGTTCCATACATTGCCTGGGTTGGCAGGAACCATTCCTCCATTCTCAATAAAAGTAGATTCTCAACAAAGGTAGATTCTCAATAAAGGTAGACTCTACAACCTCTAAGTTACAATGAGAAAGCAGCTGTTGTGCAGTATCACAGCAGCATACTCTACTCACATATCCCTCATCTGAACTTGCAAGAGCAATTTATCAAGTGGGCCTGGAGCAAACTCCCTCTTCCTGCTTGTGAAAACTCAGTGGAAAGAAACTGCTCCAGGTCTCTGACATACCAGGAAAGTTAGGGGATTATTGTGATAGGCACCTTTGAGGGATGAGAGGAGGAAATCAGTTACCACATTTCAAGGAGCCAAAGAATTAAGCAAAGAAGGACAACTGACTCTTGAGTCAATAAATGCCTTCCTTGTTCAGTAAATGTGGTAACATCAAAGAACAAGCCTAGATGGTTGCCCATGCGGGGGCATACCCACCTTGTTTGCAGCATCTCTGGCCTGCTGAATTAGTTCTCGTATGCGGTCCACATTGTCAGAGATGTTTCCCAGTGGTAACAACTGTTGGTTGATACTTTCAATCTTGCTCAAAAGATCTGGTAGTTTGTTGGTTAATTTTGTTACTGTTGGTGAAGTTAGAAATCAGAAATTTAGAAATGAGTTTAAAAAGGTAAGATATAGATGCTCTTGGGAGCGCAGTGGCTCCATACGGTAAGCACTAGACTGTGAACCACAAGGTCCATGGTTCAAGCCGCCAGCCACTTTGCAGGAGAAAGATGAAGCTTTCTGCTCCCACGAATATTTAAAGCCTTGGAAACTCTACTACACAAGGTCGCTATAAATCAGAACTGACTCAATAGCACTTAACACAACAAAAATAGGTGTTCTTACTAACAGGAGCTAAGTGGTATATTTGAGTCCCACTATTTGGACAAAATGGACCAGAATCAGGTCCTATCTTTTCTAAATCTATCATGAATTTTATTCTGCAATCTAGGTAATAAACCTTAATCACTACTTGGGGGAAACACACACAAACCCCCCAATCTCTGTTTGCAATGCTTAATATCAATCATATTAATAATGTATATAATGTAATAAAATAATATTAATACCTCATGATTCAAGGACCTATTTTTTTGTTGTTGTTAATTGTCGTTGAGTCAGTTCTGACCCATAACGACTTTGTATAGGGTTTCCAAGGAGCAGCTGATGAGCTTGAACTGCAGACCTTGTGGTTCAAACTGACTTTGCAGTCCAGCACATTAACCTTCAATGCCACACCAGGAGTCCTCAAGGACCTTACTCCCACTCTATAAGGGGAACGAGTTCCTGGCTAGTACAAACTGTTAGCAAACTGTTAACGTGCTCGGCTGCAGGTTCAAGTCCACCCAGAGACACCTTGGAAGAAAGGTATGGCAATCTATGAACCATTGAAAACCCTGTGGAGCACAGTTATACTTGAACTCACATGGCACACCACAAGTCAGAACCAACTCGACAGCAACTGATTTATAAGGGGGGAAATCAACAACATCATCAGTTGATTAAAAAACTATATCTTATCTGGTATTAATTTAACTAATAGAACAACACGACTCTAGGGTTTATTATGCAATGCTAATTAGATGCTAGTCTTAATTTCTGTGATCAGACTTTACTAGGGAAGAATTAAGACACGCCCCAAACCCCTAACAATGGAGAATACATTCTCGTCCACGAACGGCTGATACCTGAGTTATCCGCATCAGTCAGAGCCTTGTTGAAGTCTTCACTCTGGGTGCTCCCATAGGTATCCTTAATTCTTTCCACATCAGTCTGAATGGGGCTGAGCCCATCCAGAACCTGACTTGTGATGTCATTGGCATTTTGGACCATGCTCTTGGCTTTATTGATCTTATCGTTGATGTCGTCTATTGCACACACAAAAAAGGAGATGTACACAGCTGAGATCTCCTACCCAAGGAGCCAAGTACAAGGGGCTAGGGGAACACTGACCTCTCTGTATCCCGCGAAGATCATCACGAACAGTAGTGATATTGGTCTCTATTTGCTCTTTCTGAGCAGTCACAATTTGCAGTGTTTCCTGTAGGTTGCTGAGGGCTGGACCAATTTCTAAAATAAAATTAAGCATGAAGACACAATTACTCTGTGGATTGTGATCCTCCATTCGTATCTGTGGTTTCTGAAATAGCCAGAGTCTGCACAGCATTGAGAAGACTTGCATCTTTGTGTTCACTCCTTAGATGCCCACTGCCGTGGGTCCAGACCCACATCTCCAGGGCCGGCACTTGGAGACCACGACAGCCATGTGCTATCAGGCTCCTTGGAAATACACACAAAGGAAGGAAGAGGGCAAATAAATTAGGGGAGGGCGTAGTTTCTACTCTACTAAGTTCAAAGACTGCTGAGTGAAGGAGAAAGATTTGTCTGTCTTTTCCCTGTGGAGTTCCACTACATAGTGTGCTATCTACTGCTTTCGTTGTTGTTGTTAAGTGCTGTCAGGTTGGTTCCAACTCATAGCAGACCCGTAGAGAGTTTCTGAGGAGCCCAAATAATGTAGTGGATGATGAGCAGGGCTGCTAACCACAAAGTCAGTATTCGAATCTACCAGTCGCTCTGCAGGAGAAAGAAAGGGCTTTCTAGACCTATAAAGATTTACAGCCTCAGAAACCCTACACAGGGTGTCTATGAGTTAGAAGTGACTTGATGCCACACGCCACCACCACTACCAAAGCCTCATCTTTCTCCCACTATTGGTGGATGCTATTCAGTAGATTCCGACTCATAGCGACGCAATGTAACAGAGCAAAACAGGCTCATGAGGCTTTCTAGGCTGTAATATTGACAGGGTCAGATTGTCAGAGCTGTTTCCTCCCGTGAAGTATAGCTGGTGAGTTCAAATAGCCAACCTTTTGGTTCACAGCCGAGTGCTTAACCATTGTGCCACTAGGGATGCTGCCCGGTATGAAGCCCATTGTTGTAGAGTCGATGATGATTCATTGTCACCCTATAGGACACAGGAAACCTGCCCCACAGTGTTTCAGAGACTTTAAATCTTTATGGGAAGAGATAGTCTCATGTTGTTCCCTTGGATCAGCTGGTGGGTTTGAACCACCAACCTTTCAGTTAGTAGATTAATGCTTAACCCATTGCACCACCAGTGCTCCTTGTCTGGCACTTGTAGAGCTTGATGTTAGTGCATATTTGTTGAATGAATGAATGCATGAACTAATGACTGAACAAATGAATGAACAATATGGAAAAATGCCTCTCCAGGCAGAGAACAACAGAGAGCCGTATCCAAGTAAGCACACAAGGTAAGCGTTGTTTGTTTCTGTTCATTTTCCAGACTGACATGAGTAAAGAAAGACATCTGAAGAAAGAAAAGGAGCTAGCAGGCATTCCTAGCTAATGATTAGTGCCCCCTTCTGGTCATGAGAAATGCAGCAGATGCTTTAAGTCCACACTGAGGACATGATTTAAATTAGGACTTAAATTAAAGTCAAATAGCAACAAGTATCCTAACGCAGTTTTGTTGTTGTTGTTAAGTGCCGTTGAGTTGGTTCCGACCCATAGCAACCCTGTATAGGGTTTCCAAGGAGCGGCTGGTGAACTTGATCAAACAACCTTGCAGTTCAAATGGCTTTGCATTCTGGCGCATTAACCCACAGCCCTGCACCAGCGGTGCGAATGGTTAACATGCTCGATTACGAACCAAAAGTTTGGAGGTTTGAGTCCACCCAGAGGCACGTTGGAAGAAAGGTCTGGCAATCCACTGAAAACTCTATGGAGCACAGTTCTACTCTGACACGCACGAGGCCACCGCAAGGCAGAGCTGACTCCATAGTAACTGGTGTATATAATATTATAACCCCACTGAAAACTCTACGGAGCACAGGTCTACTCTGACATGCACGAGGCCACCACAAGGAGGAGCCGACTCCGTAGCAACTGGTGTATATAGTATCATAACCTCACTAAGACAATGAGCCTCCCCTCTACACTCAGGTTGGTGAAGAGAGCAGATGCCATACTAGAACATCTGAATTCCTGAAATTGATATTTTTGTATCTTATTTTTCATGTATTTAATTTTACAAAATCCCAAACTGGAAATTTACTGGTAGAAATCATTTAATCATTGTAAGCAAACTAAAACACTGAGCCTCAGATGACTCAGTTGCCCACTTGGCCATGGATGACCATGGGAGAACAGAGATAGCAAAGATAACATTTTTTACAGCACAGGAATTTGGTGAGGTAGGGATAAGGGCTCAGTTATTTTTGAGGCAATTCAATTTTTTACAGTATATATACATGAGGATAAGTCAAAAAGTATTGCTAAAAAAATTATAGCAAACTTTATTAAACAAAAATATCAAAATGTGAAGCTGGTGTCTCTCGACATCTCCTCTATCTAGATCTATACAATTTGGAAGGCAGTGTTTCCATCTCTATAATCCTTCTCCAAAGAATGTTGTGCTCTTTGATTTATACCATGTCCAAATAGTAGGGGCCTCCTTAAGGGAGTCAAATCACGTTCCTTTGAAATGTTTTTTGAGTTTGGGGAACAAAAAGAAGTCTGAAAAGATAAGATCAGGGCTTCAGGGCAGATGGAGTAAGGGTTTTCAATGAAATGAGCAGGTGCAGGGCAGTGGTGGTGAAAGATTCCTTGGTGCCACTTTTTGGGCCTTTTTCTCATCAATGTAGCTTTCCATTTTCTCAAAACTTCTTCCTAAGAAGTCCCCAAGGCTGTCCTGTGACCTTTAAGGCAATCTGTCAAGATTACCCCTTTAAAGTCCCCCAAAACAGGCTCTGCAGCCTTCTTGAATGCTCAAACTTGCATTTAACTGGGCCAGCTGATCCCTTCAGAAGCCACTGCTTTGTTTTGAAGGCCACCGGACAAGGCAGTATGGAGAAAACTTGTCTGCAGAAATTCACTGATTTCCAAGACATACTTAAATACATTTTGTTTGGAATAAAGCTGTGTATGAGTCGGAACTGACTCAATGGCACTTAAGAACAACACAGATGTATGATGAACTGAAACCCTAGAGCAGTACTTGTCAACATACCTTTGTATATATTAAATAAAAGAAATGAAAAGTTTCCAAAGAAAAAATTTTTGTTGTTGTTAAGTGCCGTTGAGTCGGTTCCGACCCATAGCGACCCTGTACAGGGTTTCCGAGGGTATAAATCCTTACGGGAGTAGAAAGCCTCATCTTTCTCCCGCGGAGCGGCTGGTAGTTTCGAACCGCTGACCTTAAGGTTCGCAGCCCGATTCGTAACCACTACGCCATGCTTCACAGTGATCACAATTTTTGGTACTTTCAGTTACTAAGATTTGGGGGCTCAGAAAATTTTGTGGTTACTCTAATAATCTGAAACGAATTATCTTTGTCTTCAATAAGCAAACAGCACTGCACGTATCCCTATGCTGTGTGGGTTGGTTCCCAATGTCATGGTCATAGATGGATGAAATTAAAATAGACCCAAGGACAAGTGAAAACAAACCTATCACCCTCAAGATTTCTTTATGTATATAAGACTCAGCTAAATTAGTATATGTTGAGTGGGGAATATTTAGACTACTAAGTAAAAACGTCAAATCCATTAAAGATAGAGTTAAAATTATCCATCTACCTTGACAATGGATTTGCTCCTAGGGCTGTCCCTCATCATCTCCCAGGATACTGTCAAGCCTTTGATTCCCCTGCCCGCCCTCCAGTGCCCATCCCATACCTTGCTTCAGCTTCGTCTTCGTTATCTTGGCTTCGTTTAACAGTTTTTCACTATCAGAACTCAGGGTTTTGGCTTTTCCTGGAAGAGCTTCCTTTATCACTGTCTGAAAGCAGAGCATTTATCAGGCTTAAACATATAGAATATCTTAGGAAACACGGCGTAGGATTTCTCGTCCTACTCTAAAGGTTAGTAAGAGACGGAGCTCTCGGCAGACAGATTTGGCTTGGAGAGGCGGTCTCACCTATGGTGACTAAAAAACAACCACAAATCAACCACTGCCATTGAGTTGATTCTGATTCATAGTGACTCTTTATAGGATTTCCAAGACTGAAAACCTTTATGGGGGCACACAGGCTCATCTATCACCCACACCATTGACCTTTGGGTTAGCAGCCCAATGCTTATTTCATAGTCACTAGGGCTCCTTTCCTTTGGTGACTAATGCTGACAAATTGTGTGACACCCTGTTGAAATATTTTCATTTTTCAGTATTTCCTTATTTATGGTCACTAGTTTCTCACCCCTGGCCAGAACCATCTTCACACCAGAAAAGCAGTCACCAATTCATCCTCCTTAATCTTCCAAGAATATCAGCCTCTCGACTTTTTGATAGGGAATGTTTTTGTGCTTTATATTCAGATATGTTGTTGTTAAGTACTGTCGAGTTGGTTCCAACTCATAGTGGTCCTGTAAAGGGTTTCCAGGGCTGTGGGTCTGAACCATCAATCTTACGGTTCTCAGTTCAGTGCTTATCCTACAGAGCGACGGTGCTCCCATATTTAGATACAGGAATAGTATAAAGTGCATATAAGATCCCAACTCACGCCACAGACATATCTAGGCACAAGACCAAATGGGAGCAAATATTTATCAAATTGTTTACAAAAATCTTTCTTTTTTGTAAATATTAATACTTAGACACGGTATAAGGCTCCCTGGTAGTACAGTGGGTTACTCATTGTGCTACCAACCATAAGATCAGCAGTTTGAAAAAGAAAGATGGGGCTTTCTTCTCCCATAAAGATTGATAGCCTGGGGAACTCTATTCAGGGACACTATGAGTTGGAACTGACTGAACAGCATGCAAAAGCAGCAGCAATAGATACAGTATAACAGTATACCTGGTAGAAACAGAATATAACTTTTATTTTGGTTTAATTGATAATTGCTTTAAATTGCTAATCAGTGTTAGCTCTATCTGATTTCACAAAAGAGTTTTTAAACTGTGGCTCAAATAGTTAAAAGCTCAACTATTATCCCAAAAGTTAGCAGTTCAAACCGATGAGTACGTGCCTCAGAAAACAGACCTGGTGACCTGCTTCCCAAAAGTCACAGCCTTGAAAATCCCATGGAACAGTCCTACTCTGACCACACATGGGGTCACCATGAGTTGAAATGGACTCAATGGCAACCAACAACAACATATATTAAACCATCAAGTAAATACAGAATCACCCATATCTATAGCAAGTTCCGTTTGACTCCACATAGCAAATGCTGATTTAAAAAACAGTGCAATTTTTATTCCTCAGCACACAGTGAGAGGGCATAAGAAAGAGTACCACCTTCTAGGAGCGCAGGTGCCCACCTGGAGAGCAGAGTCGGATGCGCTCATGGCCTTGTTGGCTGCATCCTCAGCCGCTTTGATGGCGTTGATGATATTCTCATAGGCGGTAGCAGCATCCACGGCACAGCGCACTAGCTCATCCCCACTGGTGTTTCTCTTGATCCTGGAAGATGGTATGGTTTAAGGTCTCCAGCAGTCTTCACCTGCCTGTCTCTTTTGGTCCATCAAGACCAGAGATGGTAGACTTAGCAGCTCTGTCTGCCCTAATAGACACACTGGGATTGAGCTGTCTTGCTACTTGATTCTGACCTGTGCCCTGGTTTCTAAGCCTTACTCCCCCATCCCTCCAACCTGCTGTGGAAACCCAGTGAGCAAATGAGAGGGGTTCACACTTGGCTCAAGCCAATGCCACACACAATAGCACATCTGTCGTGTTATCTACTCACTCTTCCAGCTGTCTCGCCAGCTCCTGTAAAGACTGTACGTGCTTCTCTGCCTCCACCACCAGCGATTCTTTGTTGGCAGATTTGGAAAGTTCTGCCACTTTGTCACTCAGTTCTTGTCTTACTCCATTTAAAGTGGTAGCTAATTTTCCATAGTCCTATTTTTTCCAAATAAACCAAGACAGTATAAATTTCAGCAAGCCTACATATGCCATTTTCTTGAACTCTGTCACAGAACGCATCTTTTCAGGAGACAGCAAAGAGAAACTATGTTTTTTAAGCCCGTTTATCAAATCAAATCATCCTCAGTTGTTTCTGATAGTGAAAATATTCCCTCAAGTCTTAGAGGCAGTTTGAATGTTTTCTTGATGGCAGTTAGCCCCTTTGGTTAAGTTTTGTAGAAACCCACTATTATCTTTAAAGTAAAGTTGCTCTCAACAAAAGCATTTTTTTTTTTTCTGATTTAGAAATAACTATTTAAAATGTTTTCAAAATACCCATTGAGTTAACTAAGAAATTTTATAAACCTTTTAATAATCCTAAGTGTTCTCTGTTAGTGAAGATACTCCTCATATTTTAAAACAGCATGGCAATTTTTGTTATCAGAAAAGCAGAAATTTGCTTACTGCAAACAAATTAGGGAAGAGAACTGCCCATAAAGAAAGTAGCTTATTCACACCCCGCCCCCTCGGTTAGCATGTTGGTATCTTTCCTCCCACTTCTGAGACATATAAAAAAGTAGGGCAGTTCACCTCATAGTTTCCTTGTGACAGAACTTAAATGTTTTGAGAATTTCTCAAGAACAAGTGTCTCGCCTACCGTCTGGCTTTTCTCCATGAGTTGCAGCATGACATTGGTTTGCAGCAAGGAAGCATCTGCAGTGGTGAGATACTTGGTGAAATCGCTTTGTAGGGAACTGATGTCTTTAACTTGCCTCTGGAGAGAATACAAACAAGATGAACTTGAGCTGCATGATATATTATCGGGAGACAGACAGACACATTTACTGACAAATAGCATGTACGTCATTTCAGAGTTAGAGTGGCTTTTTGAATGAGTTTGTCCAGACAGCTACAAAGTGATGGCAGTCTGTTGTCCTTGCTGTGAAGGAGTGACACACAGTTTTCTTAAATGTTATGTCAACAAAACAACTGTCATTATTGTTGGAGAACGATTCTACACTAGCCAGTGAATACATGTTCTAGCTCTTGTTTGTGGAACAGAAGGAGGAAGTTTAACCAGTGAAATGAGCACTAACCCTCAGCACACTCTAATGAGGATCTGGAGGTAACTTCATTGAGAGAGGACACCGGATCTGAGTCAAAATGCTAGGTTAGAAGGCTTTTGAAGGCCTGGAGATGTACTTCCAAAAATCGGCCAAGGAAAATTCTAAGGATCACAATGGTCTGATCTACAACTGATCATGAGCCTGGCACAGGACGCGCCCAGCATGCACTAGAGACTGACTCAGCACAAGTTAACACAACAACAACCAGGAGTACCAGCAGGGACCCTGCCAATGCAAGTTTAGTCAGACTAAAGTTGTTAGCATCCCTTACTCTTATCACTAATGAAAGCCTGTGGACTCCAACTATGAACTCACCTTGATGGCTTCCAAAGCCCTCTCATTGTCTTGGTTAAGACCAGTGGCCTGCTTTGCCTGGGCAGTTGCTTCTTGTAGCGCCCCCTGGAGATCACTGAGTTTGGCTTCATATTCATTTAAAGAATCCCGGATACTCCTAACCAGTCCACTGTCCTCCACCTGGTGGTTTTCCAGCCAGCTCCTGATTCGAGTCAGCACTGCAATACACCATTTAATGCTTTCCACTTGAGAGATGAGTACATTAAAGCTAATTTATAGACTGCAGAGGAAGAATTGAGTTTCTACTTTTATCCATTTACTTGAACTTGTGAAGGAATGGGAAAGAAAACAAATGTTTGTACCGTACCAGTATGTGTGTTGTAAAACTGCCTCACTGAATACTCAAAAATAACCCCAGGAATGGTCAACCTTATGTGTCACAGAAGGAAATGGAGGCCCTGAAAAATTAGGTGATCTCCCCAAGGTTATAGGACAGATCAGGCTTGGAACTTAAATAAGGTCTGACGAAACATAAAACAATAACACTCTTCTTCCACTATTAATTCTCTCCTTAAATTAAAAACCAACCCTGATGTTCAATTTAAATAATAAAAATACTCAAAACTGGTCCTATCTGTGCACTAATGATTGACACACCATTTAACTAGAGAATAAACATCAGCATTTGAAAAGAAAAAAATAGATACCAAACTCATATTTCTCATAGTTTTAAGTTAATGAGGCAGTGTTACCTTGTCAAAACTGTTCAATAGTGGCAGTTAATTTCTAGTGTACCCAGTTGTTGTTTTTTCAATAGTAGTGTTAATACCAATTTTTTTATTTAACAATCTAATGGTTACAAAATGCTATAATGAGAAAGTTGGGAAGAATACAAGAAAGTTAAAAGAACAAAGATGCAGTCTCAAAGGAAAGTAAAGTATCAACACCTAACTTAGGAGAAGACTCGTGTGTGTGTGTGTGTCTGTGTAGTGTGTAGTGTGTGTGTGTGTGTGACAGTAAGATTCTATATTCTACAACCTTTTGGTGAATTGGATAAAAGACTCTTGGTCTCCTGTGGACCTCTCCATTTCCCCCAGATCACAATATCCTACTGCGATACACATTAGCAATACAGATGGAAAGGAGGAAGCCTTCCATCTGCACCTGGGGGGAGTTTTCATTGCATATTACACAAGTATTTCAATATATTTAGAACAAAATAGATGCAAGATTCTGGAAAATCCTTACAGAGTTGAGCCTCCGTCTTTTCCATTTCAGCTTCTCTCAGCTGCTTTCCAAAGTTGCGGCTCCGCATTTCCCTCATCATGCGTTCTGCTTCAGCCAACTGGCTGGAAAAATCTCCTGAAGGCAGGTTGTTTTCCCCTCCACCTGTCCCAGATATCTGCTTTACAAGAACTGGAAAACATTGAATCTTTTATTAAACTGGGATTTCTGGGCTCCAGACATAAAAGAGAGAGGCTTTTTATAGAAGGTTCATACTAGATTTTTAGTATCAATACAGGACCTTTCTCATAATGTTGAACTATTAAAAAGAAATTGTTCAGTGAACAAGGGCAAAGTAATGAAAAGTATTAAGTTGGGCTGAGCAGCTCTTCTTACTGTGAACATTCCTGATGATGTTTTTAATTTTTGTGTCCAGCTCTTTTGCGCTTTGTATTGTCCGGTCAACATTGTTATATAATGTTTGTGCTTTTCTGGAATTGATTTGAGCCTGTGTAAAAAATATAAAATGATCAGCAACAAATTAAGTTTATAGGGAAAAATATTAAACGATATGAAAATTTAAAAATTAACAAGGTAATTAACCTTTAGCAATTTACCTTTTCTTGCAGAGTGTCAAATTCACGATTCAAATCACTCAGTTCCTTTTCCAGGCCATCCATTTTCGATCCGTGATTTGAAATGGCAGAACGGTAGTTCAGCAATTGATTCTGAAAATAAAATATAAAGTTGATCTCACTTCAGAGTGGAAATTACAAGTCCCACTAATACTGTAAAACCTGATGATGAGATGAGAAGATTCATTTAGCAAGACCAATGATGGTGTGACAGAAGAAAATGTCTGAATGAAGAATTTACTTTCCAATATAAATTGTGATACGGTTTGAAAATTAAGCTGCATACTTTTTAAAAAGTAAAGACAGAAGAGATATTTTACTGACTTAACCTTGTAGAAATGAGAATACTACTTTCCTGATGCATTGATTTCTAGATTCTATACTACTTCAGACATGTTATCAGGATGGACCAATCCCTGGAGAAGAACGTCACATTTGGTAAAGAGGAGGGCCAGCAAAAAAGAAGACACCCAATGAGAAGGGTTGACATGGCGGCGGCAGCAATGGGCCCAAACGTAACAATTGTGAGGATGGTGCAAGACTGGGAAGAGTTTCATTCTGTTGTGCATAGGGTCACTATGAGTTGGAACTGACTCAACAGCACCTCATGACAACTAACAAAATAATCAATTCTGTTTTGTTAAAAACCAACAACAACCTATATTTAATCTGATGATTCTGAAAGCAGTGAGTATGGCTCCTTTATTGAAGGGATTTCAAGAATTTTAGAGCTGGAGGGGAACTCAGAGTTCACTTAATTGAACACCTGCATCTATGAATGAGAACACAGAAGGTCAAAGAAGTTGGGAAACTTGTCTATGGTCATATATTGACTCGTGATTGATTCAGGGTCAGAATCCAGGTGGCTCTGTCCAAATGCCTCATGACTTTTAGATGATGATACTGTTGTACATAAGATCTACAGTAATGATTGTTTTCAATAGATTGGAAAAACTTATTAGCACCTTGAACATTTTTACAAAGAAAGCAACCCTATTACCTAGTTCCACATTTGAGAGCTGATACTGAATAAAAGAACATAGGCTTTAGAGCTATAAAGATGAATGTCCAAACCTTTGGTACACTACTTACTAGCTGAGCCTTACTGAGCCTTATCTCCTTTATCAGTAAACTGGGGATTACAGTATTAAACTGCAGTCAATTCTGATGATTAATGAGCTGTGTGTGTGTGTGTGTGTGTGTGTGTGTGTGTGTGTGTGTGTGGTGGTGGGGGGCGGGGCGAGCTAAACACTGTCAAGTGGGTTCCAACCCTGTATGAGTTTCTGAGACTATAAATCTCTGTGGGTGCAGAAAGCTTCAGCTTCTTCCTGCAGTACAGCTGGTGGGCTCGAACTACTGACCTTGTGGTTTGTAGTCTAGTACTTACCTTACAGTCACTACACTCCCATTAATGAGCCATTATATTATAAACATCAGGTATACATGAACATTTAAAAATGCTAGTTATCACAGGGTGTTAAAAATAAACCCTAACCCCTGTGCCTTGTGAATGTGGTCTTGTCTGGAAAGCAATTTCTTTTTTTGAAGACGTTACGGTGGCCCCTAATCCTAAGGCCTTCTGAGCAGTGTTTTATAGGAGACCATGGTGGCTCCATATGATAAACACTGGACTGCAAACCACAAGGACCGCAGTTCAAGCCAGTCAGCCGCTCCGCAGGGAGAAAGATGAGAGTTTCTGCTCTTGAGATGATTTAAAGCCTCAGAAACCTTATACAGTGTCACTGTGAGTTAGAACCAAGTCAACAGAATTTAACAACAACAGCAAGAAATGCTTTGTAAAAGGGAGAACAGAGAAGGAAACAGGGAGACGCTGGAGAGGATCTCTCTACAAGCTAGGGGAACACCAAGAAATACCTGGAGCTACAGAGGCTGGAACCCACAGAGAGCGAGTGAGCACTGCCCTGCTGGTGTTCTGAATTCAGACATCTAGCCCCAGAACTGTGACAAGATAATTTTTGTTCTTGAAAGTTGAAAAAAAAAGTTCTTTTTTCATACTTATTCCTACTAAATTTTCACTGTGTGTGTGTGTGATATAATGAGAAGACACTTGTATTTGAATTTTACTGTGGGAAAACTGAGGCTCATCATTATGTGGAATGTGAGTAGAACACCTGGATTATAGGAACAGTGGCCAAAGCATGGTCTTTAGAACTAGATGTGGTTTGAATTCTTCTAAAACTGCCATACACTGACTGTAAGATTTTGGATAAAGTATCTAGCTTCTCCGTGTCTTATAAATGAAAATAACTCTATTTTCCTGATAGGGATACTGTGAGGTTTAAATACAGCACTTCACATTGGCACATAGTACAGGTAAAAAGAAAAAAGTTTCTTTTCCTTCTCTGAAGAAGTGCAGGGCTTAAATGATGAAGTTAAAGGGGCTGAAGTGACTTCTCCATCTCTTAAAAGATAGAGATTTTTACCCCCCCTCCCTCTCTCTCCTGCAAAACCATGGACTAAAAGTACCCTGATGGGCTGGCAGAGTCATTTTTGATAGAATCTTTTTTTTTTTTTTTTGCTACGTCTTCTTAGTTATGTTCTGGTGTGGCGCTGTGGGTTAATGCGCCAGACTGCAAAGCCGTTTGAACAGCAAGGTCAGTGGTTCAAGCTCACTAGCTGCTCCTCGAAAACCCTATACAGGGTCACTATGGGTTGGAACTGACTCAATGGCACTTAACAACAACTTAGTTACAGCCACTGATGGGTTTAGAATCGTTTTTATCGCAAAGCACCTATTAAATTTTCTTCAAAACCTCTTTCACTGTGTCTCATCTAAGATTTATCTTGTCTATTGAAATCTCTTACTTTAATGTAATGAGTATATTTTAAAAATTATCCTTCATTTTTAATTGGATATTTTCATATTTATCCCTTTGGTTTGATTTCTGATGGGCTGATGTTTTGTTGTTGTTGGTGGTGGTCAAAGTGAAGATATCTTTTGACTGCTGCTTCTGCTGGTTACCTTCTTGCTACTATTTCTCTATTACAATGTTTGCAGGCTCATTCTGAGTCAGAGGTTTTCTTCTCTCTGTGTGCCCACCACCAACTATCACCCCAAGTCCCACAATTCAGGACCAGGGCTCACATTGATAGTCAGGACTTGCATACTCTGGTGATGCTAAGATATCATACATTCAGGCAGTGGCTACTTTGCCTGGCTTTTCTAAGTTTTCATATAAATGTTGCCCAATAGTGAGCAGTAATTGGTTTCAGAGTTGGCCTTTCAGACTCCATTCACGGTGGAGGAGCCTCTGTTTCCCTCAGGGAGCCTAATTCTGGCCACGGGGCAGGGGGTGGGGTGGAGGGGGGTGGAACTTGGATCCCTATTACCTCTCAGGATACCCTCCTGGTCACCTTTTTGTTCAGTGCACATGGGATATTCAACAAGATGGACCATGTACTGGGCTATAAAACAAACCACAACCCATTTAAAAGAACTGAAATCATACAAAGTATGTTTTCTGACCACAGTGGAGTTTTATATCAGAAATCAGTAGCAGAAAGATACTTGGGAATCCCCAGTGTGGATTAAACAACACACTTTTTAAATAACTTATGGGTCAAAAATATGTTTCAAGGAAAATGAGAAAATATTGTAAATTGAATGAAAATGAAAATAGAATATTTAAAAATGTGTTCAGAGGCAACTCTATTGCACTAATGCTTATATTAAAAAACAGTAGAGGTTTTTTGAATCAATAAAATAAGTTTTTGTCTTAAGAAACTAGAAAACAAAGAGCAGATTAAAGCCAAAGTAAGCACAATGGAGAAAAATTTAGGGTAAGAACAGAAACCAGTGAAATTGAAAACAAAAAAACAATGGGGAAAAATCACTGAAACCAAAAGTTCTTTAAGATAACTAAAGTTGGTAAACCTGTAGCTAGAATTATCAAGTAAAAAAGAGATGAAATAAAATGATCAGTATCAGGAATTAAACAAGAGGGCACCACTACAAATCCTACAGATATTTAAAAGATATTAAGAGAATATTATGGAGAAATTCATCAATACATGTGATCATTTAGATGAAATGAGTAGATAAATTATTTGAAAGACACAAACTACAAAGCATCATTCAAGAAAAAAAAACAAACAAAAGAAAAACAGCAAATCAAATCTTTCCATACATATTTTTAAAGAATGGAATTTGTAGTTTTAAGAAGCCACACAAAACCCTTCAAACAAAGAAAGTCCTATGTCCAGATGATTTCACTGGAAAAGCCTATCAAATATTTAAGGAAAAATTAATACCAATTCTATACAAACATGTTTTTGAGAGTCTCCTGTATGGAAAATAATAAGCTCTGGTAG
>NW_006408533.1:1084871-1111747 GCF_000296735.1 Chrysochloris asiatica | reverse complement strand
TCTACTCCCGTAAAGATTTACACCCTCGGAAACCCTGTACAGGGTCGCTATGGGTCGGAACCGACTCAACGGCACTTAACAACAACAACAACAATAAGTCTATGAGAAAAGTTAGCCCAGAAGTGACCACTAAGCAAAGGCTATTCAATTAGAAGTCTTTACTTAGTTAATAAGGAGCTCTGGTAGCGTAGTGGTTACGAATTGGGCTGTAAACCGCAAGGTGAGCAGTTCAAAACTACCAGCTGTTTTACGGGAGAAAGATGAGGTTTTCTGCTCCCGTAAAGATTTACAGCCTCGGAAACCCTGTGCAGGGTCACTCACTGTGAGTCAGAACCGACTCCTCGGCACATAACCACCAACCAACTTAGTTAATACTTTATACCAACCAACAAAAACTAATGTGGGTTTGAGTCAGAAGGAGGAGAAAAGCCCAACCTCTCCCAGTTTCCTGTTTGAGAAGTAGTCATTCATGCAGCATCTTTTCTTGAAGCATCTGCTCTGGGCCAGGCACCATCTGGACCCACACAGTATTTACCCTCAGGTTCTTGGTGTGGGTCTCCAGTTCCCTCATCTGCTTCAGAGCGTCTGTACTGGCACTCATGCCCTGTAGCTGAGACTTGAGTAGGCGGAGCTCGTCACCCATTGTGGCCAGGTCGTTGAGGAGTGTCATCACACAGCTGTCGCAATCTGTAAGGACCACAATCAAAGGCAAATGTGCTGCAGACTGGAGCCCCGAGAATGAAAGAGAGCACAGAGAAGCCCATCCTAGGTAACAATCACAACTGTACTGAAGCTCAGAAGGGGAAGCCTTCTTATAACAAACGGCAATTCTAGGCAACTTGTTGCTGATTTTGTATATGGAGAAAATAATCATAAATAGTTTTCATTCAGTGCTTGCTATTTACCAGGAGTTCTGGTGTGGCGCTGTGGGCTAATGCGTCAGACTGCAAAGTCATTTGAACTGCAAAGTCAGTGGTTCAAGCTCACCAGCTGCTCCTTGGAAACCCTATACAGTGTCACTATGGGTACTTAATAATAACAACAACATTTACCAGGCATTGTGATACAAAATTTCAAAGTATTTCCCCAGTGACCCAATGAAGTCGGTATAGGTCTGATGTTCATTGTACAAATAATAAAAGGGAGAAATAAGGGTGCTTGCCATGGTCATACAAATAGTAGTTGACAGAGGTTAGATCTGACCCTTAAGTCTGTTTGATCCATACCTGGCCCATAAACACATATCCTCCCACCACTGTAATACCAGCTGGGGACCTGCATTCTTATCACAGGGCTCATGTATCTTAAACTAAAGCCCATTACTTGGAAAGGAGGGCAGGAGTTTTCATTTCTCACCGTCACATTCTTCTCCAGGGCCACTATCTTTGGGTTCTTGGTTTAAGCAGTCTGAAATCAGAAAATAATCAGAGAAGACGCTGTTATTGAACTTATCCTTTTTGTTTTTAATTTTTTTTATTGTGAATTGGGTGACAGTTAATAAAGATCATCAGTTTTCCATTCAACAATTCATACACATTTTGTTTCATGTCATTGATTACAATCCCCACAATGTAACATCACTTATCCCACTTCCTCCTCCCTGTTTCCTGTTTCCATTCCTCCTTCTTTCCTAAACCTTCTGAACCTTGTCCTTGGGTAAATGCTGTCCTTTGATCTCAAATGGGAGATTACTCTAGAGTGTGTTTACCTCACTACTGTTACGGTTCCCTTACAGACCCTGTCTACTATTTGGCCCTTAGTCACTCCTGTGGCTCAATTTCCAATTTGTAGCTTGGCTTTCAGAAGCGCTGGTTTGGGGAAACTGTGATCACTAAACTATGCAGCATTACTGGCTCTTCTCTTCTCTCCCTTTCCAAAGCCATGGATCTGTCTCACCTCCCAGCAGGTTTGCTGCAGGGATTTCTTTTGTAGCTTCCTGATAATTCCAATTTATCATAAATTTCTTCTTTCTAAAAGGGTCATTATTATAAAAAGGTCATCATCTTCCTCAGGAAAAATTCTGATTATTTAAACTTTCCTTTGAGAACTCAGCAGTGGCTTTCTAATAGCTCGTGTAGGAGCCCTGGTGGCACGGTAGCTGAGCGCTTTGCTGCTAATAGAAAGATTGGCAGTTCTAAGCTACCAGCCACTCTTTGGGAAAAAGATGGGCCAGCTGCTTCTGCAACAATTACAGTCTTGGAAACCCTATAGGGACATTTCTACTCTGCCTTACATGGTTTCCATTAGTTAGAATTGACTCAACAGTAACAGGCTTATTAGTTAGTGTTAAAGCTTCAATTCTTTTGATATTCTCTTTTATAATTGTTTAGGTTTTGTTCAGTATCATCAAAAAGCATTCAACAAACTTTCTTGGAACACTTTGAGGATCCACTGTGTACCATAGCCTGGTGCCAGGTCCATGGTATCAAGACAAAAACCGTACCCCACAGTGGAGACAGACAAATTACAAAGGAGTGTAACAGATTCTGGGATGAGCGATGTGCACAACATTAGTGAAACCAGATGGCCAATTGCCGCACATATAGGCATAAACTTGGATTTGAAGTCAAGAACGTCATGGACATTCTTGACTCCTTCTCACTTCTACACTTGTTTCCTTGACATTCATTTTTCATACTGAAATGCTCTTTAATTTCCCTCTGAAAAATAATGTCACTTCATTGTAGCAACACTCTAAGCTTGAGCACTCCTTCAAATGTTTCTAGATGTGCACAAAGGTGCTCTCACTTTTGTTCTCAGCAACCAGTGATACTCCACACTTTTGTGTATATGCATTAAACCACACTTACTTTGTATTGTAAAAATAAGTTAACTATAGAACATTTGGGAAAATTAGAAAAATATGATAAAAACATTACCTTTGATCTTACCACTCCAAGACAGTTTCCTTTGTATACATTTTATTATATATAATCTGTTTTTGTTAAGTGCCGTGGAGTCGGTTCCAACTCACAGCGACCCTACTTAGGGTTTCTGAAGTTATAAATCTTTGCAGGAGCCCAAAGTCTCATCTTTCTCCCAAGGAACGGCTGGAGGGCTCGAACTTCTGACCTTGTGATTTGAAGTCCAGTACTTATCTTAAAGAGATACCACACTCCCCATATATAATCTAGGGTTTGCTTAATTTTTAAAAAAATCTTTTACTCATTCTTGCACATACAACTGTCCCTTTGTATCGTCAGTTTCTATAGCTACAGATTCAACCAACTTTGTACTGAAAATATTCAAGAGGGTGGGGGTGGTACAGAAGCAATTAAAGGGTCAAAGCAATCCCTCCAAGGCTAACAGGGAGTTGTTGTTGTCAAGTGCTGTCAAGTCGGTTCTGACTCATAGTAATCCTGTATAGGATTTCTGAGAAGCTACTGGTTTGAACTGCTGACCTTGAGGTTAGCAGTTCAGTGATTACTGCCACACCAGGACTTCAAGTGTTATTTATTTACACGACGTTTACATTATATTGTTGTTGTTGTTGTTAAGTGCCATCGTAGGTATACTGAATAATACAGACATGATTTTAAAGTACAAAGTGTATGGGAGGATGTGTGTATGCAAACACACCATCTTACATAAGGGACTTCAGCATCCGCAGGTTTTGGTCTCCACAAAGGTCCTGGAACCAATTCCCCTGAAGATACTGAGGGATGACAACATACATAGTTGGCCACTCTTCTTTGCTCAATTAGACTGTAAAAGTCTTCCTGCCTGGAAGCATGGTCTTATTTTCCTCACACTCTCCTCTTGCACCTTGAAAAGTCTATGAGTGCTTGGCTTATGTAGATGACTGATTAATCACCATCATTTTCTCAACATGTTTGAGTTTTAATAACCATTATTAATTGAATAAATAAAGATCACAAAATTAAACCAGTCCCACGTGAGAGCATTTTCTTTTGTTTTTGGAGCAAACAGTTAACTACCCCCATTTCAGGTTGTTAATTTTTGTTGTTGAAGAAGTATTAACCTCATGAATAGAGTGGGATATTGAAGCTTTTCCTTCAATAGCTCCACTGACGATAGAACTCACTTCCTTTTTAAAAGTCTTCTCCAAACAGTTTTAAAGTTTTGAAAGTTCTTCCTTAGAATGAGTTAAACTAGATCTCCCTTCAGCTATTACATCTCAGTATAAATTCTGTCCTCTATGCCACATAAAATAAGATAAACCCTTCTTCCACACACCAGCCTTTCAAATATGTCCTTTCCAAGTCTTCTTTCTCATGGTCCTGTTTCCTCAATCCTCCCTCCCTCATGTAACCTGGCTGCAAGTTCTCACCCTTGTTCTGAAGAGAACCTACTTTGTTTATTATCTTCTTAAGACATAGCCCTTCAGGAGGACTTATGTGAGCAGTGTGTCATGGAATGACACTTCTCCTGGTTTTAAACACTAGAACTCAGTGAGGAGACTGTGAGGCACTTTTGGACCCACATCACACTTTCTAAATCTACTGAATTTTTACATGACCTGCTAATAAGATATGTCTTACTCATGACCTACTACTTAAAGGTTAATGGTTTTTCCACTCAACTGTAGCAATCGTCTGAATGCAGCAAAGGATTATTGCATAGTTTAAAATCATGAAAAGTTGGCGTCCCCATGTTTACTCAATCTGCTTTGCTAAGAAAATACTCTAAGAATCTGGACTATTTGAAGAACAATACAGTATTAGTACTGGAGGTAGATGCAATGGCAGAACCTTGCTTGGTGAAAGCAAAGAAGACTTTGAAGTACTTACTCATGAAGATCAAAGACTACAGAATTCAGTATAGATAACAACTAAACATAAGTGAAACAAAAATCCTACAGTCTGAACCAGTAAGTGACACCATGATAAATGGAGAAAAGGCTGAACTTGTCAATCAAGGATTTCATGTTACTTAGATCCACAATCAACACCCTTGGAAGCAGCAGTTATAAAATCAAATGATGTATTGCACTAGACAAGTCTACTGCAAAAGACATCTTTAGAGTTTTCAAAAACAAAGATGTCACGTTGAGGTGTGACTGATCCTAGTCATGGTAGTTTCAGTTGCTTCATAGACATGTGAAAGCTGGACAATGAATAAAAAAGACCTAAGAAAAATTCATGCATTTGAATTATGTTCTTGTACATAGGGTCACTAAAAGTCAGACTGACTCGACATCACCTACCACCACCACCACCAACAACAACAACATAGGATCACACTCTTATCCCTACCAAAATTTTTTCCAGCTCACAATTCTGTATGTTGAAGCTCTTTTTGATCCTAAATGTGTCAAACAGGTATTTCCTTTCTTCTCAACTTTATGCTGTCTGATAACTGGCTAGGTATGTCGTCTATATTTTCATCCAAGAAAAAAAATGTTGAATGTCTTGGAGCCGGTGGTCTGACAATAGATACCTTTCTTTGTTGTTGTTGTTAAGTCCATTTGAGTTGGTTCTGACCCTGTATAGGGTTTCCAAGGACCAGCTGGTGAGTTTGAACTGCCAACCTCGTGGTTCAAACCAACCCGTGCTTTATCCCATAGTGCCAAACATACTCCTTCTAGACAGATATTAATTTGCTTTGTATTCTTTTGGGAATAATCATTTGATTAGATCTAATCAACACACCCAGGTTTTAGTTCTTCATTTAGTCTATACACATAGCATGAGAGTTTATCTCATGTTTAATGTTATACTATTATCGAACTTACACTATTATCAAATGTTATACTATTATTAAATAAGGAGCATATATTTCCTTTTTGTTCCCAATGAACACATTCTAATTCCTAGTAGCCATCTTTTCCTTGTTCGTTTATATAAGAGGGTAAGAGCTTTAATGTCTTCAAAAACACATAGAAAGCTGACAGGACAAGAAACTTATAGTGTCGAAGGACAATCTTAGCAAAATTGAAAGGTAAGGTTTGAAGTTACTGAGTTTCAAAACCAAGTTACTTTCTAAAAATCCTAACTAAAATAAATTATTCACCAAAGCTGTAAATACCACCTAAGCAATTGTAGGGTTGTCAACACAAAGAGCCAACCTGTTGGCAGAAATAGCATATGCTTCCTGAAAGTTGTTGCTAGTGTTGATGGCCTGATATTTTACAGTAATTTTATAGATGCATGCTAAGAAAGATGTGAGTCAATCTTACCTCCAGTCAGGGGGTCACAACTGCCCAATTGGCCATTATTGTTACAACTGCATGGCTGGCAGCTACCTCCAAATTTCTGGGGATTCCCGAAATATCCTGGTGCACACCTGTATATGTTAGAAAAAAGGTGAAACACTCCAACAGTTTATCATTTAGTCTACCCAATTTTCTTAACATCTGGGTTCCAGTTTGGGATACTGTAACCCTATGGGAAGCCAGCCGACATAAATTTACAAAGACATCTATGTTTCAGTACAAGGTATTGGCCCCTTGAATGAAATGAGAAGGGAAAGCAAACAGAGATTCTTTCTTTCCTCTTTGGTACTAGGGCTACAGAGTCTTCAAACTCACCCTGAAATGAATGACAGATGAAGAAAATGCACACGTGACAAGTGGTTTAACCAATATGAAATTCAGTGGTAGCTGAATTTCATGCAAAAGTTGTGTTTCTAAAGATAATATGGAATTTAAATATTGCTTAAGACAAAATTCTTCACAGGAAGAAATATAAAGTAAGATGCATATCATTTCAATGTATTCATGAAGTGGCATTAATATTTTCTACTTCATTAATTCAGCTGAAATGATTTATACTGGGTTATTTGTATAATTCAAATTTGTATGAGTTGTAACAGTGTTGAATATAATGGGCTTAAACAACTTGGAGACCATTACAATTGCTACTTTTTGCCTAGAAACTTCATTACTCTAGATAATTTAATACTAAGAATCCAGTTCCTTATCCACAATCTTAAAGACTATACTTTATTGAGTCTCAGATTCTATTTTAAAATGTATTATCAGTTTTTGGAGTTATTGTTGTTGTTAAGTGTCGACTCAGTTCCAACTCATAGGAGCAGAAAGCTTCATCATTCTGCAACAAAATTGTTGATGGATTCGAACCGCCAACCTTGTAGTTCTCAGTGCAGTACTTATAGTATAGAGTCACTGTGGTCTCTTTTTGGAATTGGGAAGTGGATTAGAAATGTATCTAAGAGTGAAGTATCATACCTGTCCCTGAAAACAACAGTATTGTCATTAAATTGTTGCATGGCTAGTCTTCTTATCGCTGAAGTCTACACAATTAAGGAAATAGGATATTTAACTCTCTTCCCCAAAAGTAAACTTTTCATCAAGGAGCTGTGAAACAATTTAAATACGCTTTAGCAATGGATACGCTGTTGACATCGTGCCATGGGCCCTTGTTTAGGACCAGGAAGATCTTGGTTCTGCCTCCACCAATTACTAGTTGTATAATCGAAGGCTGGTCTCTTAACCCTTTTCTTTCTCTGTTCCCTACACACAAATGTAAATTCCGTGAAGCTATAGATTTTTTGACTGTTTTGCCCACAGATATATCCTAATACCTGGGATAGTTTCTGGCATATATTGTTGTTGTTAAGTGTCGTTGAGTCGGTTCTGACTCTCATGGAACCTGTATAGGGTTTTCAAGACTGCAAATCTTTACAAGGGCACCATGCCTCATTTTTCTCTCTAGAGGCTTGAACTGACAACCTTGTGATTAGTAGTCCAGTGCTTATCCTATAGAGTCAGCACACCCAAGGGTGCAAATGGTTAATGCTCTTGACTGATGACTTAAAGATTGGAGGTTTGAGTTTTCCCATGCAGACTTTGGAAGAAAGTCTTGGTCATCTTCTGAAAAATCAGCTATTAAAGCCTCCAGGGAGCATAGCTCTACCCTGACACAATGAGGTCGCCCTGGGTCAGAGTCAACTCCATGGTACCTGGTGGTGACTGTGATCATTCATTATAAGACAGGATGGGGCAGTAAATTTATATATGTGTATAACTTGGTATCATTTTGAACTGTTGTATTTCAGACGGAGCCCCTAATTATAGAGAAGGTAATTAAACAGAGACGGCTTATCTTAGTCTCCTGCGCAGGTTGGTAATGTACTAATAATAGGGCTTCACTTTCCTTCACATGACCAGCCTCTTACTTCACCTAACAAACCATGCCATACAGAAGACCTATGTTTTACAACGATGTTTTAGATGTCTCACCTACATCTCTAAACTTTCCACAGAGTAGATGTCTAATTATAAAGCCCCTTATATTAAAGTCACATAAATATTCAGCAGGTGAGATTTGACGACCTCCCAATTCTTGCAAAGCATCTGTTACTGATCATGAGAAATAATTGGTTCTGGATTCTCATGTTATAGTCGTGACTAAACATCACAGACTGAAAGAAAATGTCCTGCTTTCACTGATGACATTGTTACAACTACTAAGAACACATTTGTCATCTGTGACTCTAAGTGGTTGAGGGAGAGAAAGACGATCAGAGCTTGGTATGAGCGGGAAACCTTTCCTAGCCCCTCCCCCAGCTTGCTGTCCCCTCCAGCGAGATTTCCTGTACATGGTCCTATTCTTCATCTCATATTGCCCTGGAATTTAGCACTGTGTAGTTCTGATGTGGTAGAATAGCACTGGTCTGCTAACCACATGGTCAGTGGTTCAAACCTACCACTGACCTTGGAAACCCTATACAGGGCTGCAATGACTCGATGGCACTTAACAACAACAGTTAACAACACATACCAGGAGTGAGGGCAGAGCATTCAATAAATGTTTAACAAATGAAATATTTTATATCAAAAGGACTTTTACTGGTGGAAGTTTTTTTTTTTTTTTTTTAATTTAAAAACAATAGCTTGCTGTCTTAAGACCTTAAATGTAACAAACACAAACTGGGAAAGCTGTATGAAGGATTAAATTAGAAACGGACTCAACAGCAACTAACAACAACAACAACAACAACAACAACACAGATGTGATTCCTGGAACATTTTAGATAGGTGCTGGAACAACTTTCCAACTCCACCCTCCCCCACACACACGCCCATCTCAGTAAAGCTGCCACTTCCTTCCTTCCCTCAGCCTTCAGAGCTGGCTGGGCACCATCCTATGCAGCCTGATTCAGCCCTGTGATGTGATCTCAAGGGGTTACAGCCACATCCATTCATTGTTGTTGTTGTTAAGTACCGTCGAGTCGGTTTCGACCCATAGCGACCCTGTACAGGGTTTCCGAGGGTGTAAATCTTTACGGGAGTAGAAAGCCTCATCTTTCTCCCGCGGAGCAGCTGGTAGTTTCAAACCGCTGACCTGAAGGTTCGCAGCCTGATTCGTAACCACTACGCTACCAGAGCTCCTGGAATTACTAGACTGTAATGGACCATGCTGTCTCCACTTAGTGCAGCACCAGACCGACACTAGGATCTCCATACATTTCCCATTGAAAAATGAATAAATAATAGATTAGAGGTAAGTATGGGAAAAGTTCCTCCTGAAATTACAATAGGAGAAAAACAGAAACCACCTAAATGCCCATCAACAGATAAATGGGTCTGCAAAATGTGTTACATATAAGGGGAGCTTCAAAAAGTCCACGAAAAAAATCTCCTGTGACTTTCAACACCATTTTTCCACAAACTTTTTGAAGCCTCACTATAAAGGGTACTACAGTTTAATATGGTGTGCTACTTAAAACAAATCTCTCTATGAGACCAAAAAGATCAACAATTACTTTAAAGTAAGATGAGCCCATAACTGTGCAGAGAAAGTAAAGCACACTGGAAAGGGAGCAAATAGAACACAAGGAAAGGGAATGCTGACTCATTGTGAAAATGTGTCACTCACTAATGTCATCGAATATGTGGCGCTGTGGGTTAATGTGCCAGACTGCAAAGCCGTTTGAACTGCAAGGTCAGTGGTTCAAGCTCACCAGCTGCTCCTCGGAAACCCTATACAGGGTCGCTATGGGTCGGAACTGACTCTATGGCACTTAACAACAACAACGTTATCGAATAAGGAGCTCTGGTAACGTAGTGGTTCAAAATCGGGCTGCTAACCTCAAGGGTAGCAGTTAGAAACTATCAGTGGTTCCGTGGGAGAAAGATGAGGCTTTCTGCTCCTGTAAAGATGTGTAACCTCAGAAACCCTTATACAGCGCACATCTGCTGCCACCACCAATGTCAGTGAATAAATTATACAGTACTGTGCAAACTTCCACTGACTGAACATAAAATAACATATTATTTTATTAAACAAAGATGCGACTATGATGGAAACTTTGCCCTAAATGTGTTAATAATATAGTGTGGGGATGCTTGCGTGTGTGTGTGTGCATGTTTGTATAGGCATGTATGTGTGTGTTGGAGTATGAGTGTGTACTAGTACACACTGTGTGGAGTAGAGTATGTAAGGAAATGGGGTAACAGAAATGTATGTTGGGTAGAGCTACACAGAGATATGTATGAGGGTACTGTGGTTGCTAAGTGCCGTCGAGTTGGTTCTGACTCACAGCGATCCAGTATAGGGTTTCTGAGGCGTGGCTGGTGAGACTGAATGGCTGATCTTGCTGTTCAAACTGACCTTACAGTCCAGTGCTTATCTAAGGGCGCCACACTGTTATAGGAATATGAGTTGTTGTTGAAAGTACCACGGAGTAGATTTTGACTCAGAGCGATTCTGTAGGAGGCTTCTGAGGCTTTCACTTTTTTTGTGTTGGGGAGCGGAAAGCCTCATGTTTCTCTCATGGAGTGGCTGGTGGGCTCAAACTGTGGATCTTGTGGTTTGTAGTCCAGTGCTTATCCTATGGAACCACCATGCTCCCATGGCTACATGCAGGTGTGTGTATAGCCTCATTATCAAATTACTGAAGAAAAAAAATAGCAACCTAGGAGAAGAAGAATGGCTATGTATGATGTATGAAGTGAGCAGTCTTGCATTTTTCCCAGTCTTCAGTAAAATGAACAGTTCTGCCCTTAGCTCTGAGCTTCGACCCAGCAGAGCCCCACCCACAGCTGGTACCTGCAGCAGCCTGCCCATAGAGCCCTGCCCCACTCCTTGGGGGCGGTGCACCCACCTTTCACACTGCGTCCCTGTGTATCCGGGTTTGCAGGAGCACCTCACGTTGCCTCCATTCACAACACAGCCAGTGGCAAAACTTGAAAGAAGACAGACAAAAGCCCCAGTGAAAATAAAAATCAATAGGCTTCATGCTCTCAAGTTTTGTTACAGGGAACTGACTTGCATTAAAGTGGACATTGAAACTTGGGGTCTTCTGGCTACTTCTTGTGTGAAGAAAATTTTACCTGTCAAAATGTGTAGAGATGATGATGAAATGTCTCAGCTGACCCTGGGCATACTGTGGTGAATAACGCTGACGGCATTTATTTCATTTTATTTTTGGCTTGGAGAAATGCATTCCTGTCCTCAAGACAGAGCAAAGTAACTCCATTTGGAAAAGAAGATTACCACAGCATTTTTCCAGGGATAACATGGAAAGAATAAAACAAGTCTAGGCAAAAAGAGAACAGGGAGTTCCAATTCTTTTTTTATTTCCCAAATTTTCTCCTTGTTTATTCTAATTCTTTTATATTGGGCTCATTGCCTTCTGGGACAAAGGTGGGGGCAGGCAGACTCAGAGCCTTAGAAAGGTCTACGACACAGCACATGCTTGATTTAGTTTAGGGGTTCTACCTGCACAACATTGATGACTTTCACACTTTTTCAAACTAAGTAGTGGAATTCTGATCCCTTTCTTTTAGCTCTAAGCTGGCATGTAATTGAGAAGCAGCTTTTTTCTTTTATCTTCTTAACAATGAGGCCACAGGATAGCCCTGTCATCCTATGAAATGACTACGTCTGTCCACTGAGCATCTGTTGTTCACTGCAGTTGAGTTGGCTCTTGACTCACGGTTACTCCTTGCATAGCAGCCATAAATCCTGCCTGGTCCTGATCCACTGCAGATCTGACCTTTGTGATCCACAGGTTCTCACTGTCTGATTTTCAGAAGTAGATCACCAGGTCTTTATTCCTTGTCTGTTTTAGTCTAGAAGCACCACTGAAACCTACTCAGCATCACAGCAACACAAAAGCTTCCCTTAGTAGTCTGGTGATGACCAGCAGTAGAACGTCTCTGGGTCTCACTCACAGATGATTTGGAATTCTACTATACTCTGAAGGCTCTCATTCATCGCACATTACACTCGTGTAAATCTGAGGGAAAATGATTCTCCCTCATTGGATTGTGTGGATAATAGCAAATTTTGAGTAACATCATGAAGAAAGGGAATTCCAGAACACTTAATTGTGCTCCTGTGGACCCTATGTATAGACCAAGAGGCAGTTGTTTGAAGAGACCAAGGGGATCTGGCATGGTTTAAGTTAGGAAAGGTGTGTGTTGGTTGTATCCTTTCATAATATTATTCAATCTGTGTGCTGAGCAACTCATCAGAGCAACTGGACTACATGAAGAAGAACGTGGTGTCAGATCACAACCTGTGATATGCAGATAACACAACTTTGCTTGCTAAAAGCGATGACTTGGAACACCTAACAATGAACATCAAAGACAGTATGGATTACACTTCAATATAAAGAAAACAAAACTCCTCACAACTGGGTCAACAAGCAACACCATGATAAATGGGGAAAAAAATTAAATTCAAGTATTTCAAGCTACTTGGATCCACAATCAATGCTCACGGTAGCATAGACAAGAAACCAAAGGACATACTGCACTGATAACCTGCTGCAAAAGACCTCTTTAAAGTATTAACTAGCAAAGAAGTCACTTTGTGGACTAAAATGCACCTAACCCATGCCATGATCTTTTCAACTGCTTCACATGCATGCAAAAGCTGGACAATGAATAAGGAAGACCAGAGAAGAATTGGTGTCTTTGATTGTGGTATTGGCAAAGAATACTGAAAACATCATGGACTGCTATAAGAATGAAGAAATCTGTTCTGGAAAAAGTATAGGCACAGTGCTCCTTTTCAGGGAGGATGGAGAAACTTCTTACATACTTTCTACATGTTATCAGAAGGGACCAGTCCCTGGAGAAGGACATCATGCTTGATAAAGTGGAGGTCAGTAAAAAATAGGGGACCCTCAATGAGACACATGGACACGGTGGCTACAACTGTGGGCTCAAACGCAGCAATGATTGTGAGGATTGTGAAACACCAGGCAGTGTTTCATCCCACAGTGCACAGGGTGAGCTACAGACAGAACTGAACCAACAGCACCAAATAGTTTATCTTATAAAATAATTCTTGTTTGGGAAACCTCTCTTGGCCTATTAGATGAATACCTCTAGATGGATCTCTAAAGGGACTGTTAGAAAATTTTCAGTAGTACTATTAGTGCTGGAAGGAGAAGTTGATAAAATAAGTAGGGATTCACTGATAAATCAGAGGAAGTACATGTTACTTTAACTGCTTGGCAGCCGGGCAGGCTGACCTTGATGATAACCACATGCTTTGCACCCAAAGTAGAAAGGCATCTCTCCAGCACACCAGTGGAAATCTTTTTGCTCTCTGCTCTCTCTGGCTTCGTTCTAACAAGTCTGGGCAAGTGTTAATGAAAGCTCCCTTTATAAATAGAGTTGCAGGACTGAGCAGGCTTAAAGTATATCAAATTCATATATAACAAAGCAGGGTGAATATTTCAAAATCTATCTCCAGAGTGGGCACATGCCTTTTGGTAATTTTAAGCGTTGGCACATATGCCGATACCAAACCAAACTCACTGCCATCAAGTCAATTCTGACTCATAGTGACCCTACAAATATTTGTGAGATTGTGCATCGTTATGGGAGCAGACAGTCTCAACTTTCTCCCGTGGAGTGGCTGGTGGGTTTGGACTGCTGAACTTGCCTTAGTAGCCACACTTTTGCTTTGAGCCTAGGCACTGTGGCTACCTCATCACTATCTTCCTGATTTTCAAACCAACTCTTGCTTCACTTGGTTTCTCACAGCGGACGTGTAAAGATAAGCAAGGATATTAGAAGGAGCCAAACCAAAGTAGAATGTGGTTTACCATGAAAGGAAAACTAAAAGCTTGGCAATCTGAGTCTGCTCAGATGTTCCCCAGAAGAAAGGCTTGATGATCTACTACTGGAAAAGTAGCCATTGAAAACCCTGTGGAACACAACTGAGTTCTGACACACATGCACTGTAAGAGTTGGGACTGACTCCAGGGAAACTGGTTTTTTGGTCAGGTCTACACAGTCCATCAGAGCTCTGGTAGTGTAGTGGTTACAAGTTGGGCTGCTAATCTCCTGGTCAGCTGTTCCACAGGAGAAAGCTGAAGTTTTCTGCTCTCGTAAAGATTTATAGCCTTGGGAACCCTACACAGGGTTGCTTTGAGTTGGAACTGACTCCACGGCACACAGCCACCAGCCACACAGTCCATTGGCTACATTAGAGCCTGAACAATAACTTGCATCATGTCACTCCATTACTCAGAATTGTCCAGTGGCTTCCCATCTCCCTGAGTAACAAATACAAATGTGTATCATGGCTCAGAGAAGTCCGATGTACTCTGGCTGATCCACCAGCCTCGTTTCCTACCACATTTTCACAGCTCTCCAGCCAGCCCTGCCTTCTACAGGTTCATGAGCATACCACTGCATGGCCTTTCCCTTCTTTTTGTCTGGGGCATCATCCCTAAGATACTGCCACAGCTTTTTCCAGCTCATCACTCAGGTCCCTGCTTAAAATATTTAAAAAGTCCTCCTTCATCACCTTCTCTAATGAAGCCACTCATTTTCTGCCGCATTGTTGTTGTTGTTAAGTGCCATCGAGTCAGTTCCGACCCATAGCGACCCTGTACAGGGTTTCCGAGGGTGTAAATCTTTACGGGAGTAGAAAGCCTCATCTTTCTCCCGCGGAGCAGCTGGTAGTTTCAAACCGCTGACCTTAAGGTTCGCAGTCCGATTCGTAACCACTACGCTACCAGAGCTCCTTTCTGCCGCATAGCCCTATTTAAATTCGCTGTGTAACATTTATCCCTGTCTGAAGTTATACTTCTGATGTATTTATGTAGGTGGTTATTGAGTGCAATCCCAACACACACACACACACACACACACACACACACACACAGTAAAGTCCCAGGAGATCAGAGACTTTGTCAGTCTTCCTTACTTCAGTTTCCCTGGCTCTATAATGGGTGCCCAATAATTGTTTAACCACTGAATAAACAGCAAGGGAGGAAAAGTCCAAAAGAATATGACTTAGAATAATAGGTTTGTTTTGGATATTCTGCTTGCTTTAAAAACTATAACAGTTCTGTTGAGATTATTAGTCACCTATCATGCCATATGAAGAGTATATATAATTCAGTAGTTTTTAGTATCACCACACAACTGTGCAACCATCCCCCCCACAATCAATTTTAGAACATTTTCATCACTCCCAAAGAAACCCTGTACCAATTGGCAGTCTCCCCTGGCTAAAATCAGACGCTAAACTATTCTGTGTCCACGGGTTCTGTCTAAGCTTGCCAGTACCTGTTTGTATGAGGACAGGGACAGGCACTGCAGGATCCGTGGGTGGCACTTCCGTAATGACCCTCTTTACAGTGTTCACAGTGGTCCCCAGCAGTGTTGTGCTGACAGTTCTTGGGATAGAATGAAGAGAACAATTAATAGCAACCTGTTACATTGACTACTTTTTCGTTCACTGTAACCTGAATTGCTCACACAATTCTAACTCATGTCCTCTGATTTTGTACAGTGATATCAGTCCCAATAATCATATATGTTCCTTGTCTAGCCAAGCATTGTTTACGCTAGAAAAAAAGATGCCTGCCCTTTGTTACTGGACATCAGTCATCACTACACAGAACAGGAATTTTTTTTTTTTCTTTTTGCATCGACATCAATCGTCAGAAGGCACGGTGTAGTGGGGACAGACCAGCTGGGTACAAGTCCCACTCTAACAATTTGTTGTTCTGGAATCTGGGGCAAGTCCTTTCATCTCTTTGAGTTGCACTGACTTTTATATATCAATTTTACTAATGTATGATTTATATACCAATTTTATTACAATGTATAATTAGAAAAATATCCAATGCAAAATGTGATAAATACCCACAAATGTAGATATCTCTCCTTCTTCCCCTTAGGACTACCTCCATAAAAATTAATTTCATTTGACTTCATAACTCATCTAACAACAGTACACTGAAGAGCAACGAAATGGAAACGTGTTTTTAACACATGGATTTGTTAAAACAATAAAAACTTACCAAAACCAAACCCAAGGGCATAACAAGCCGATTCTCACTTACAGCGATCCTATATGACAGTAAAACTGCTCCTTAAGGTTTTTAAGACTAGATTTTTACCAGAGCAGACTGTTTCATCTTTCTCCCACAATGTGGTTGGTGAACTTAAACCACCAACCTGGCAGCTAACAGGCCAACACTTAACCATTGTGCCGCCAAGGCAGCTCCTACATAGCAAAAAAAAGCTCTGAAATTAAATGAAATGTCCAAAGGAAGCAAGCATTTAATTTTATCTAAGTATCTTGTTGATACTTAGATAAAAATCTAATGACTGTTATTCTTCAGAGCAAAGTACTGAAATAATGCAACTTCACAACTGAGCAATCTGCTGAAAACAGTCCTAGTGGTTAGGTCAAATTTATTTGATGGAATTTTAGCCACATATGCCCTTTCTGGGCTTTACTCTAATAATAAAAATCTAAAGTGCATAGGAGTTCTGGTGTGATGCTATAGGATAAGCACTGGACTGCTAACTGCAAGGTTGGGGGTACAAACTAGTCACTTCTCAGAAATCCTATACAGGGTCTCTGTGAGTTGGAATCAACTTGATGGCACTTACCAACAGCAAGTGCATAAGAATAGCATAGCGGGAGAAGTTCCCTTGTTGTTCTTGTTGTTAAGTGCTATAGCGTCAGTTTCAACTCATAGCAACCCTGTATAGGGTTCCTGGTAGCATAGTGGTTACGAATCAGGCTGTGAACCGCAAGGTTGGCAGTTCGAAACTACCAGCGGTTCCGTGGGAGAAAGAGGAGGCATTCTGCTCCCTTAAAGATTGACAGCCTCGGAAACCCTGTGCAGGGTCGCTATGAATCAGAACCGACAACAACAACATAGGGTTTTACAGAAAAGACTGTAAATCTTTTCGTGAGCAGAAAACCTCATCTTTCTCCCATGGAGTGGCAGGTGGGCTTGAACCGCTGACTTTGCGGTTCACAGTCCAGTGCTTTGTGCAAATTGCCAGTTATTAGCTGCTGTGGAGTCAACTCCAACTCATGGTGACTCCATGTGTTGAATCGATTGTGATTCTCGGAGACCCCGTGTGTGTCAGAGTAGAACTATGCTTCAGAGGGTTTTCAATGACCGAGTTTCCAGAAGTCTGTCACTAAGCCTTTCTTCTAAGATGTCACTGGGTGAACTTGAACTGACAACTTTTTGATTAGCAGCTGAGAGCATGAACTGTTTGCACCAGCCAGTGACCCCTTGTGTTAATCATATGACCTCAAATCAGTATACTTTTAAAAACTTGGTTTTGTGAATTTTACCCTTATATGCAGAGGTGACTCTTGAGTAGGTAACTTTAATGCATTTAGATTTACGAATAAAAGATGAAGCCAGCTTGGGAAAACTTAACATCCATGCATATCACAAAAGGGCCTTCAGTCATGTAATCAGTTTGTTCTGATTAAACAAATCAATCCTTCACCAACTCTTGAATAATGGAGAAAGGCACAATCAACTAAGGTGTTAAACACAGGGATACGTAAGTTCCCCAGACGTACAACTGTGCTGTAACTGCCAGGGATTCATGAGTATATCAAGAAGTGGGCGGGACTATACTGTGGAAACTGCTCACATGTCAATATCAGATGTCCATCAGAAGTTGACTCCTGCCTGGAATTTTTCCCTGTGTCCCTAACTATCACCATTTGTGGGATTTTTTTCCCTTTGGGTTCTGGCACTCCTACAGCTGACCAGCTCTGCCAAGGAGCCCTCAAAGGTGGTCAGATGAGGGCACAAGACGTCCTTCACCCTCACTTTGCTCAGCAGCTCTGACTCAGCCATAAAACATATGTTCTTTTGAACTAATCATTACTTTCCCACTTCAGTGTTCTTTCCTTTTCAACTCCCAATGATAATTTTAAAGAAGAACATTTCTGGATACATATATTTTAGTCCTACGTCTACCTAGTTATGAGGTTAAAAACCCTGGAGAAACAAGAAAAACATGAAGAAATAAGAACCACAATGTGGCCATCTGCAGTCTGCAGAAAGCTTTCTGAATACTGTTCTTCACAAGACTAAGAGTGTGTCAGCCCCCACGGGGACATGGGGGCGGATCGTGGAAAGGGGTCAGAGCCTGTGTTATTTGGTAAAGTTCCACAAGAATTTCTGAAATGCCCTGGCTCTCAGCTGAGCACAGCTATTCTTGAAGCTATCTTCATCAGTTCTGCGTACTTGAGACATTTGCCTCTCAGGGTCTTTGTGTTTCATTTTGAGCCTCCCAGAATGAATGAATGACAGAGTGCCCTCCTTCACTCTCACAGCATGTACTCTCCTAGTTACAGTTAACAACCAGCATCTACAGGCACTTGTTGAATGCCAAACTATGCCAGATGCTTGGGATGCAGGAATGAATTGGTACCCTGATTTGGGGGCAGATATAACCCTGTTAACTACACATATGGAGTCCTGGTGTGGCACTGTGGGATAAAGCACTGGAACGCAAGGTCAGTTTGAATCACAAGGTTGGTTGTTCAAACCCATCAGTTCTCCTCAGAGAGCGTGTACAGGGTCACTTTGAGTTGGAGCCGACTCGACAGACAATGTCACTTAACAATAACAACACATATGGAATATAATACTGAATTTGTTGCATTCAAAGTTCTGTGCAGAGTTGTGTAAGAGCAGAGGAGGTGCAGCTGACCCTTCTACAAACTCAGGGAAGGCCTCCCAAAAGTGAGGGTTCTGAATAAAGGATGGAAGAGTAGATTTCAGCTGGGTGGAGAAGTCAGGGAAGGCCATCGCAGGCCCAGAGGACAGTGTGTAAGGAACCTCAGAGTCTTGAGATGCCTCAGCATTCTGTGCTCTCAGACGGAGGGGTCAGAGGAGGCAGGCTGCACTGGTAAGGAGGCCCCACAGGCCCCCTAAGATTAGGGCTTCCCCCTGAAAGCTTCACTGGGGCCACTGGAAGATTTTAAATGGGGAAGCCCTGGGTCCCATAAGAATTGCAGATGAATCATTCTGGGGACAGCAGGGGAGATGGGCTCAAAGGCATGGAATTAAAAGAAGGAAAACCAAAGAAAGAGGATGGGAAGAGAAAGGGGAATATACAGAGAGGCTATAGTGGTAGAGGAGGTGAGAGAGACAACAACGGGGCTAGGGGAGCTAAAGGAAAGGGAAAAAGGAGTGAAGGCAGGGCAAGGAGAAGAGGAAAAGGCGGGGCCTTGACAAAGAAGGGAGCACTGGGGATCCCCATAGAGAGAGGGGAGCCCTGGGGGACCTCCACTAAGAGAAGGGAGCCTTGGTTACCTCCACAGAGACAAGGGAGCGCTGCCAGTCATTCCAGCAGCCACGTCAGTGTAACATACCCCATGATATTCCTGCCCTCAAATGAACATGCACAAGGGGTTGGGCTATTTACTTTTTAAACTTCGAAGCTTATTTTTTAATAATATGGAGACTTGCACGTGTGTGAAGGTTCTCGGTTTGAGAAATTTGCTCTGGACCTTTAGAGGTAGGGGTCAATTTACAGAGGCATCAGCCTGAAAGCATTCGACACTCATTTCCCCATTTCTGTTCATGCAGTCCTGGTGTGGCGCTGTAGGATAAGCACTGGAATGCTAACCACAAGGTCAGTAGGACATCAGAGGCTCCTTGGAAACCCTATACAGGGTTGCTATGAATGGGAATTGACTTGATGGCATTAACAACAATAACAAATTCATTGATGACTGGGGTTGTAACTGGGGTTGGCAACCTCGCAGTGGCTACATTACCACTCCCTGCTGCGCCACCACTGAGCACATGTGAGTGTGTCCAGACAAGGGCCCCAGTGTGTACAAACCTGCACATACCTGAATGTGTGTACACACATCCCCCAACTGGCTGCAAATGTTTCAAGAACAGGGATGATCTTTACTTTACAATTTTAACTCCAACACTTAGCTTAGTACCTGCACAATAGCAGCTGTTTAGTAAGGGTCTGCTGAATGATTTAGCTTCTAGAGACCCGCTGGCCATTAGGGATGAGTGAAGGCAGACTTACAGGAAAAGGAAGTGAAACAGCCAACTGTGTTTGATTAAAACCTGTGCATTGTGACTGTCACCCTCTCCCTGGATGAATAGACCACAGACAAAACTCTCTTTGTTTTCAGCAGTTTTTACAGAATAGACTTGACATGTAGAAATGGTTCAGTGATAAGTTAAATATTCATTTTTAATCAAAGCATCTACCTACATTACATACAACATACAGCATCAAAGATACTATCTTATATAGGGATACTTAGGAGCTGAAAATCCAATAGTTTCTGATGTCTTTTGTTCTTTCTGAACTTATAAGGCCAAAATCCTACAAATAGTCTATCAGGCTCTTCTTAGCAACATCCTGTTCTGGCCTGTCCAGTCTTGCAGGGGAAGTAATGCCTGGGACATGCTGAACTGGCTTAATAGGGACAGTTGAAAGGCACTCTAGTTGAAGTACACAATGCAAAGGAAATCCAGGCCAGAAAAATGCATTTCCAAAAGAAAGCACAACATAACTGTGGTGGGGGAGAGTCTGTATTCCTGGGGGTTCACACACTCTCTCCTTCCTTTGGAGCTGACCCTTATTACCAAGGGGCAATTTGGTAAGAGAAAGGAAAGAAGCAGAATAAGAAAAGGTTTCACGAAGGATGCAAAATAAAAGTTTTATAGGAACTTGATTTTATGGGTAGCATTTTCTAGCATATTACAAAGAAAAGATTGCTTTCCAGTGGATAAGTCATAGACCTCAGGGTCGCCCTGAAAGGAAGTTAACACTAGGAAGAAGGAGGAGGTTGGGGCAGGTGTGTGGGGGTTCCTTCTCCCTGACTCCCTCCCCTCACCTGGCTCCTACATAAACCCACATTGTCCTGGCGGTGGAGGAGGGTTCATGTTTGACTGAGCTATATATATGTTGTTTGTTGGTCAGAACCATTCTGTTGGTTCCAACTCACAGCAACTCTGTATACGGTTTACGAGGAGCAGCTGGTGGGTTTGAACTGCTGATCTGCAGTGAGCAGTCCAGTGCTTATCCTACAGCATCACACCAGGGCTGTATATATATGGTGGTGGTTATGTGCCGTGGAGTCGATTCCGACTCATAGTGACTCTGTACAGGGTTTCCGAGGCTGTAGATTTTTGCAGGAGCAGAAAGCCTCCTCTTTCTCCCGCGGAACAGCTGGTAGTTTAGAACTTCTGACCTTGCGGTTCGCAGCCCGATTCGTAACCACTACGCTACCATAGCTTATATATATATATATATGTATGTATGTATATATATATATATATACTTTCTTTAACATCGCCAGTGCCTTGTGGTGTTGCTGCTCCTCTGATCACAACAATACCCCACCCTCCACAACCTCCTGCCACCCCATTTATAATATCTTGGCAAGTTTTAGGATCCACCCCAGGAGAAAGATGAGACTTTCTGCTCCTGTAAAGATTTACAGCCTTGGAAACCCTATATAGGATTGTTATGAGTCGGAACTGACTCTACAGCACACAACCACCACTACCACGAAGGTTCACTCATCCATATCATTTAATGACATAGATTTAGAAGCTAATGTGTAACTGTTCAGACAGATGTTCTCAACTGATGAAATAGGGGCAACAGTAGAGTGTAAGATTATTCAGTCTTATAACACTTGAGCTGAGGGCAAGCTCCTAACAAGAGCTAGGGTAATGAGCTAGCTCTGATTCATGGCAACCCCATACATCAGAGTAGAACTGTGTTCCATAAGGCTTTCAGTGGCTGAGTTTTTGGAAGTAGATCCCCAACCCTTTTCCCCAAGGCATTTGTGGGTAGACTCAGACTTTCAACCTGTCCATTAGTTGCCATGAGCATTAACCATTTACACTACTTAGGGACTCCCATATATTACATAGGAACTCTATTAGGTGAGGAGCCCTGGGGGTGACATGGGTTAAATGTTGGGCTGTTAACTGAAAGGTCGGCAGTTTGGACTCACCACTTGCTCCACGTGAGAAAGAAGACATGCTCCCATGGGCTCTCTGGTGGGTTCAAACTGCTTTAGGGTCACTCTGAGTCAGAATCGACTCGACCGCAGTGGGTTTGATTATTGTGTTGGTTAGAGGGGAAATGGAGCAGAAACAGACTGCCTGCCAGGAACAGTAAGGCATCAGTTTACTCACAATGCATATCCCGGAGCCATCCTGGCATCGATTGGAATGCCCGTTGCAATTGCAGGGAACACACCGTCCAGTAGACAAGCCATTGTTATCCCGATAATACCCAGGGCTGCATCCCTGTTTTTCAAACACAATGTTTCATCAGTAGCAAGAAGGAAACAGCTATTATTCCAACATGACAAGTCTGACTGTGGAGCACTTGCTTTTTATCTTCTTTCCTTCATTCTGTATATGGATTTCTCACTTTAAACTCTAGCAAGGCCCACTTTCAGTGTGTGAGGTTGTGTTTAGTTCCTATGCAACTGTGCGAATGTGGGCTTGCACCTGAGTTGAGATGTGAGGTGGGGGAAGTTGAGGGTGGGCTGTGGAAATGGGGATCCTCTCCTCTGAGGGGGAGTGGGAGGGTGGAATGGCGAAAGAGCCTACAGGGCCAGGAAGTTAGTCCTCAGGGGACTGGGCAGCTAGCCAAGCACTTCAGGTTAGTTTTCCTAAGGGAGCCACGCAGGTTCCAAGCTTGCTTTGGGGACAGCTGGGGGGGAAAGAGAAGGAGGGGGAATTGTTGTTAGGTGTCATTGAGTCAGTTCTGATTCACAGTGACTCTATGCACAACAGAATGAAATACTGTCCAGTCCTGTGTTGTCCTCATAACTGTTGGTGGTGGTGATGGCGGTATGTCTTGGAGTCGGTTCTGACTCATAGTGACCTTGCATAGGTTTTCTGAGGCAGTAAATTTTTATGGGAGCAGAAAGCCTCATCTTTCTCCCATGGTTACCAGCCCAGCTTTTAACTCACTATGCTATGAAGTCTGAACTGGGATTCATACAATTATGGCAGATTCAATAGTCAGAATCACTTCATTATCACTCACTATCTGTGAGCAATGGGGACCTGGGCCACGTTCAAGTTCTCATACAGGACTCGGCATGAACGTGACCCATTTGTCCACACAGAACATTTACAGACCCAGCTTGAAGAAGCCTCTGTGAGTTTGGTCTTGTTTTCTTGTTCAATAATGTTTTCATTATTTCTGTTTCCAGCTTAATACAGATGATTATGCTTCATACTAATAAAAATGTATTTTTAAAAATTTTGATGAACTGATGTTAAAAATAAAAACCAAAAAGGGTTCTAGCCAAGAATGCCTCCAACTGGAAAATATAAAAACTATTATTCATATACTAGACTTGGTAGCTTTGTAGGATAAGCACTGGACTTTGAACCAGAAGATCAGCGGTTCAAACCCACCAGCTTCTTGGGAAAATGATGAGGCTTTCTGCTCCTTGGAAACCCTATACAGGGTCGCTATGGGTTGAAACTGACTCAACTGTACTTAACAACAACAACAAAACATGAAGACATTATTAGATTTCCATCTTTAAGAAAATGCCAGACATTTTCTTCATTCTGTCAGAACTAAGGATCAACATGAGTCAAAATTAACTCCATGGCAAGTGGATTTTTTAATCACTGTACAATTTAAGAACAGATTTATGACTCCCCCCCCACTACAAATCTCATATATGTCCTATCTTTAAAACATCAGGAAAAAATAGTATTTAATGATAAAAGACAAACTTTGAATCTGTAAGACATTGAGGTTACAGTTAAAAGGAATTTTGAATTGAACAGTACATTCCCATTTATCCGTGGCTATAAGGATCTCTGGAGTACAGTGTTGGCACCGTGGGTTAATGTGCCAGACTGCAAAGCTGTTTGAATTGCAAGGTCAGCAGTTCAAGCTCACCAGCTGCTCTTCAGAAACCCTACACAGGGTTGCTTTGGGTTGGAACCGACTCGACAGCACTTAACAACAACAAAAACAACATACAGGTCTCTAGACCCTGTCTCTAGCCTTGGTGTGGCTCTGTGGGCTAATGCACCAGACTGCAATCATTTGAACTGCGGGGTCAGTGGTTCAAGCTCACCAGCTGCTCCTTAGAAACCCTATGCAGGGTCACTATGGGTCGGAACCGACTTAACAACAACAACAACATAAGGGTCTCGGGCTGCACAAAATGAGGGGCGGGGAAAACATCTGAGGGACTGGAGGCAGAAACAACACTTACAACCCAGAGTGAAATAGCTCAATCGTTTGTTGGGAGCTTCTTCCAAAATTACCACTGACTGAAAACATACACAATAACAAGGTCGTAATTTCCCATATAAAATCCCCTTAAGCTATTAGGAACCATGTTTAGGCAAAAGTACACATTGTAAAAACTTAGATTACTTTATGTGCTATACGAACAGGCTTGTCTAAAGAAGAATCAAAGTATGAAAGGAATGTTTTTTATCTGTAAGCATGAATGAGAGATGAAATTTAGCTAATGATGGTGGGATTGTATCTACACACAAATAATCCCTATTCATAAGTGGCAATTACCTCATAATTACTGCTACAGATAGTATTACATGCTTGTAAAATAAGCATATTTGGTAAAGAGCAAATTATCCAAAGAGCAAATGCATCAAGTTGGTTTATGACAATACACATGAGTAAAAGCCTAAAGTGTACATCTTTGGTTATTGAATAATTTATCTTGATTAAAACTAACATTGCTCTTCTTAGTTTGCTTTTGATTATAAACAGAAAAAAGGCATCTTTGTGACTCTCTAAGAGCGTTTGTCAGTTACTGAAATACCATCATTTTGTCACTTCTATAAAGCAAGTAGCCCCCCGCACACACGTTACATAAAATTCAGCTCCTATATTCAGATTGCATTGAAGACTAATTCTAAATAAAAATGAATGTGTCCTAATATATTATTTTAGTAAATATGTGTTTCTATTTAGTTGTATTTTCAATGTGATAATTATTTATGACAACGTTTCCAGTAAACTACAACGCATGGTAAAATTATATCCCTTTCAGGTTTCCAGAGCTATTTCAATAGCCATAGAATCTATATCTCTGCATGCGTCCATATAACATCCAGGAAATTAACAGGAAGATAACAGAATTTATGAATGTTCAATGCCTAGCAAATTACAGCCTGTCTGTTAGGTACTGTGTAAATCTTATCTGATCACTCTCCTGAGCAGGAATTCCCCTGATTCTCAGGATTTATTTTATGGGTGATTTTTCTTCCAAGCAGATTTTGGAAACCTACAGAGATTGGACACCTTTTCCCTGAGGCAAAGGGCACAGTTTCAATGTATATTAACATCCCACAAACATTCAAATTCTTAACTCCCTTGGCCTTTCCAGGTGGGCTGATGTTTATGGGGTTTGTGGTTAACAGCTCAGGGAGCAATCTGCCAAGTATAGTAATAAATGCTGCCAGTCAACAAAATGGGGAAGCCATCAGCCCTCCCCCAACCCACCCACTTACTCACTAATCACCTTAACTGAAAATGTCACAAAGCTGGGAACCCTTCCCCACCCCAACCCCACATTGAGAAACCGACATTACCTGGCTGGGTCTAAACTCCACATAACTTGCTTGCAGATGACTTTGACTTTGACCAGGAGGCTGAGGGAATGCCCTTTGCTGCTGTGTGTTATATCCCAGGCACTGCCCCAGCACTGCCCCAAAGAGCCACAGCCATCCTGTGCTCCGGGCAGACCACCTCACTGAGGGGAGCATCTTGGTCCCTGGGTTCCTGCTGGCTGTGCAGGAACCTCTGCTGCTGCTTCTTATACCTGCCCTGCCCTTCCCGCTCAGTGCCCGGGCCTGCCTGACTCAGGTAGGGAAGGCTGTCTGCGGCACGAGCCCCACCTTTAAACTTCACGCATGAGTCAGACTGTGCAGAGCACACCTAAGAGTCCCGGAAGTAAGCACACCGCTCTGTAATTCCTGTGAGGTGGGGCCGACATCACCTTCTACCCACCTAACCCTGCAGACAGCACTAGACGATTAGCCGCAGTAAATCACAGGCTGAATCACCCCTTGGAGTATTCCCTGGGTATAAGAGAGGGCAAATCTGCTGCAGAAGGTCTCTGTAAAGTGTTCAGAAACAAAGATGTCACTTTGAGGACTAAAGTGTGCTGGACAATGAATAAGACTGACAGGAGAGAATTGAGGCCTTTGTATTATGGAGTTGGGGATGAATATTAAATATCACACAGACTGCCAAAGAAATAACATATTGGAGTTACTTGAAGTACAGTCAGAAGGGAGGGTGGAGCGAGACTTCATCTCATGTACTTTGGACATGTTATCAAAAAGGACCAGTCCCTGGAGAAGGACATCATGATTGGTAAAGTGGAGGGTCAGTGGAAAAGAGGAAGACCCTCATTGATATGGACTGACACAGTGACTGCAACAGTGGGTTCCAACATGGCAGCTACTTTGAGGAACGCTTTGTTCTGAGGAACATAGAGGGTCACCGTGAGTCAGAACTGACTCAACAGTACCTAACAACAACAATGAGAGAGGAACCCAAGACGTCTTCCCTTTGGGCTATGGAACTTAATCAGTTAGAAAAGAGGTAGCGGTAGGAGGAAGAATGCAGGCAATCTGTGGACTAATTGTTATAAAACTGGAACCCCCAGAAAACCATGGCAAGT
>NW_006408533.1:1081495-1082922 GCF_000296735.1 Chrysochloris asiatica | reverse complement strand
TCTCTTCTTATCAGCTGGACGCTTCCCTCTCCACTCTAATCCTCTGTGGTTATTTCCTGTACCTTTTGAGATACTTTTCATTTCTCTTGTGTATTTAACACCTGAAGGTACTCTAGGTAAAATGCAAGCCATGCCCAGAAGAAGCATATACAATGGACACGGGTGTCCAAACTGTCCTGCAGTGCTGGCCAGCAGCCAGAAAGAGCCCATCCCAGAAGTCCCCTCTGGAAATGTTACAGTAGAGGGAAATTTCCTACCTGGCATGAGTCACCAGTATAGCTGGGGGGGCAGGAACACATCTCTACATGATGTGCTACACTTCCCCTTCCTGAGTCGGAGGCCTGCTCCAGCCCCACCTCGCCCAGGGTGAGCCGCTGCGTCTCGGTGAAATAGAGGCCTCTGATGCGCACACCTTCCAGTCTAGACAGCACTGTCATCAGCTCTTCCCGAGACACCGGCGCGCTGCTGCCTGCATGTCTGAAGTTCCCCTGTAAGTACAAACAGAAGGACAAGGGCTCCCTCAGGAGTGCTCACCTCCAGGGGCTCAAGGAGGCATGTGCCCCCAGTGAATCAAAGGAAAGACATCTAACCTCCCTAAGGACAAAGAAAGGAAACATGGTTAAGTAGCCAGTATTTACATTCTGAACTCAGCTGTGCCAGGTTATTGCCAAGAAGAGAGGGTCCCAGGAGAAGCCAAAACAAAGAAGTACATGAAGAAAACAAGAAACAAGGAGCTACAAAACAAAATAATTTTCCCAGTGTTATACATATTTTATTTTTTTCCTTCCCCACCCGCCCCACACATATTTTAAAATGTACTTTTGTCTGTGCAAAAATAAGGTGAGTGAGGAAGATACAAGAAATAAATGTAATTCTGACAGAAAATACAATCTTGTTTTGCAAACAAACACACACTCATTATTGTAATAAAAGCAATATTATAAATTCTCTTATATATTGATGTTGTGTGCCATCAAGTTAGTTCTGACCAATAGCGACCCCATATAGGGTTTCCTAGGAGCAGCTGGTGAGCTTGAACCACTGATCTTACAGTTCATACCAACAGTTCAGCACAGCAGCCCACTGCCGTTAACAAAGTGGGAAATCCCATAAAGAAGTGAAGGACATAGCTCTTGTCCAGAGGCTAAAACTCTGAAGCAGCTTTGAGCAAACAATAGCCTTGGCATCAGCTAGCAGACCCTTCTGGCAATGGCGGCCCTCATTTTTACCTCTCTCTTACATAACTGATGATACAGGAATTTTCATCATTTACTGAAGGATTCCAGGTCTTCTGTGACCTGTTGTTTCAAATGTGAAGTGTAGGGTGCTAATATACACATGCCTGGGTTCCTATCTCAGCTTGTAACCCTGCAAGTTGTGTGACCAGAGAAAAGTTGCTTATCTGAGAATACAAAGGAGTGGCGCTG
>NW_006408533.1:1068884-1075393 GCF_000296735.1 Chrysochloris asiatica | reverse complement strand
TCCATTTTTTGCTATTGTAAATAGTGCTGCTGTGAACATTGGTGTGCATATATCTTCTTGTGTTGTGGTTTGTATTTCTTGTTCTCTCCTTCATTTTTGAACGACAGTTTTGCCAGAGGTAGAATTCTTGGTTGGCAATGTGCAGCACTTTGAATATATCTTCCCACTGGCTTCTGGCTTCCATGTCTTTTGATGACTAATTGACTGCTAATCTTATTGAGGACTTCTAGTGTGGCACTGTAGGATCAGCACTGGACTGCGAACCACAAGGTCAGTAGTTTAAATTCACCAGCTACTCCTCAGAAACCCTATACAAGGTCCCTATGAACCAACTCGATGGTACTTAGGAATAACAACAACAGTGTTATTGAGGATCACATGTATATGATAGTATGCTTCTCTTTAGCTACTTTCAAGATTATGTCTTTGTCTTAACATGTCTGTGTTATAATATGTCTATGTGGATCATTTTTCATTTATCCTACTTGGAATTCATTGAGTTCCATGAAGTAAAATGTTTTTCATCAAATTTGGAAAGTTTGGGGCCATTATTTCTTCAAATACTTTTCTGCTCCTTGTTTTCTGTCTTCCTCTCTATCTTCTCATTACTTCTATTACGTATTTGCTGGTAAACTTGATGGTTTCCCACCAGTCTATGTGGCTCTGTTCATTTTTCTTCATTCTTTTTTCTTTCTATGCCTTGGATTATCTCAATTGATCTGTTTTCAGATTTGTTGATTCTTCCTTCAACTGTCCAAATGTGCTGTTGAGCTCGTCTAGTGATTTTAAAATGTTTTCATATTGTATATTTCCATTCCAAAATATCTATTTGGCTCTTTGTTTTTCAAACTTCCTATGGGTCAGAACTGACTCAATGGCACTTAACAACAACAACAATATCGTAGTTGATATTTGCTATTTGGTGAGACACTGTTCTCATGTTTCTGTTGTAGGGGCTGTCGAGTTGACCTACATACAACAGAATGAAACACTGCCTAGTCCTGCGCCATCCTCACAATTGTTGTTACACGAGTCCATTGCTGCTGCCACTGTGCCAGTCAACTTTGTTGGAGGTCTTCCTCTTTTTTCACAAAAATGCTACTTTACCAAGCATGATGTCCTTCTATAAGGACTGGTCCCTTCTGATAATATGTTCAAGGTATGAGAAATGAAATCTCGCCATCCTGGCTTCTAAGGAGCATTCTGGCTGTACTTCTTCCAACACAGATTTGTTTGTTCTTCGGGCAATCCATGGTTACTTTCAATATTCTTCTTCAACGCCATAACTCAAATGTATCAACTCTTCTATAGTCTTCTTTATGTATTGTTCAATTTTGACATACAGATGAGGCTACTGAAAATACCATGGCTTAGGTCAGGCGCACCTTAGTGTTCAAACTGACATCTTTGCTCTTGAACACTTTGAAGAGGTCTTGTGCAGCAAGATTTGCCTAATACAGTATGTCTTTTGATTTCGTAACTGGTATTTCCATGAGTGTTGATAGTAGATCTAAGCAAAATGAAGTCTTTGACAACTTCAGTCTTTCCTACATTTGTTATTGTTGTTCTTCTTAAGTGCTGTCCAGTCGGTTTTGACCCTAGTCTTTGCTGACAATCTCTGTGTGCATGTTGGGGAACCTCTTCAATAATTAGTCAAGTAGTTAACAAACTCTGACTTCCCTTTCAATCCAGCTTACACAAAGCCACAAGGCTAACCAGATGCTAGCACTTAGGCCATTCTTGAGTCTTTCCTAAAAGTGCCCACAGCCCTAGGTGTGTGCACAGACCAGGCATGCAAAGCCTTCTTCTATAGTCATAGGAATATAGTGAGGCATTTCAAAGCTCTTAGAAACTCTTAGGTCTTGGGTGGCACTAATGGATTGCAGCGTGACTGCTAAGCTAAAAGTTAACAGTTCAAACCCACGTACTGGCACAGTGAAAGAAAAGCTTGAAGATCTGCTTCCATAAAAATGGCAGTCGAGAAAACCCTCTGAAGTAGTTCTACTCTGTAACACAGAGGGTTTGGCATGATTTTCTTAGCCCCCAGCTTTTCTTTTTGAGTGTTTTGTTTAGCCTCTTGATTTCCCCAACTATTAATTCATCACCTCAGGCAGCCATGAAAATAAATGGATGCCTCTGAATGGTTTCAACAAATATCCTCAAGGAAAAGGCTTTTTGTACTGGAAGAACAGTGAGTCAGACCAAATAAAGACAATCTTGCAAATGGTCTTCCAGGAAATTTGCTGACTGGTCAGATGACCGTTCACTGAGCCTTAGAAGGAGTCCAGCCCCACCCTGCCCCTTCTGGGGACTGTCAGGCTGCTGATTTCATGTGTCTGTGGATGACGATTTCAGGCTACTGCGGTGCTGAAGCATGCAGGAGGGTAGCAGGACAAGGGTTCTAACACCACAGAGCTCACGCTTCTTATTGCGATCTAGCCATTTTTCTTAAATAAATGCTCAAAGATTTCTGTACCTTAAGTCAACTGCCAGAGTTCTGAAAAAAATTGACTTTGACAATTCTTTGGCTATTACGGAGGAGAAGTTTTCCAAAGGTTCTTACTCCACTTTTTTTTTGCCAACATCACCCCTCTTCATATAAATAGATTCATATAATAGTTGGTCTTTTGAATCTTACTTCTACAGCTCAGCATAATGTTTTGAGGTTTATCCATGTCACATTGTTGTTAAGTGCTTCCGAGTCGGTTCCAACTTATAGCGACTTTGTATAGAGTTTCCCAGGTTGTACATCTTTGTGGAGCTGAAAGCCTCTTCTTTCTCCTGCAAATTGGATGGTAGGCTTGCACTGCTGACCTTGTGGTTTGCAGTCCAGCACTTATCCTACAGAGCCACTGTGTTCCCACCCATGCCACAGTTTGCAGTCCATTGCATTAACCCACAGTGCCACACTAGGATTCCCCACGTCATAGTAGGTATCAACATTTTCTACTTTTTATTGTTACTATTTTATTATTCATTCACCTTATTGTGAAAATTTTAAACCCATACATTTTGAGCTTAACTATTTTGTGTAACGCTGTTGGATAAGCATTGGACTGCAAGGTCGACAGTTCAAACTTACCAGCTGCTCTTCGGAAGCCTTTTACCAGGATGCTATGCATTGGAAATGATTTGACAGCACTTAACAACAACAATATTGTATGCATCTGAATGTAGGCAAAATCTAGAAGAACCAGATAAAAGAAAACCATGCCAGAGAAAACACAAAGTGATCGTATGGAAAGCACACAAATTAGAATTAAGAAAGATGCTTAATGTTCTGATGATTAGATAATAGTTGTTTGTAAAAATGTGAGAAGGGAAGAAAATTTAGTGGAAAGGGTAAGAAAATGGGATTAGAAAATGTGCAAAAGAATATGTGGGAAGTATATTTTTGAAAAGGAGATAACACAGTAAAGAAAGAAGAAAAGCTGTCCCTAGTGGGAAACTGACAAACTTCTGCTGCAGGATTTTCAGAGAACATGAATAGCCCCTCTGACCCAGGCAGGTAAGATAGTCAAGGCACATCTATGCTGAGGACTTGCTTATGGCACAGCAAGCTTTACAACGGGACAGCACTTTCAACAGGAATTGAAACTCTTATGATAAACCATGAAAGCCCGAAATACATCCCTCCAGAGGTGATAAATGCCAAAGATTAGAGTTTCCCTATCTAGGTTCTAGGAGTCCTGGTAGCATAGTGAGTTATACATCGGGCTGCTAACTTCAAGGTCAACAGTTCGAATCCACCAGCCACTCTAAGGGAGAAAGGTGAGGCGTTGTGCTCCTGTGAAGATTTACAGCCTCGGATGCCCTATACAGGGTTTCTGAAGTTGGGACTGACTGGATGGCACATCACCACCACCATCCTTGGTTCTGAATGGGTTCAAGGACTCTACAGATGATTCCCATCAGCTCAGTGTAGGTGAATAGGAAGAAGGCAGTCCAAACAAAGCAGTTCCAACCAGTATCAACTGACAGCCCCCAGAAGGGTGGTGAGAAACAGAAGGGAAACACCTTTATTTTTCAGATTAGAGACTCCAGCCTAGGATGTGGAACCAGAAACTAGAAAATGTGACACACTGGACATTTTTACGCACCAATAAATACTGATGTTTTTGTTAAACAGCGTCACCCACAAATCACAGGCTCTGCTTGTAACTGATCATTCTTCCTTTTGGGAATTTGGAAAGATTTTATTTGTGTTTACCTTGGGCCCCTTAAAAATTCCTTGTTTATTAATTAGCCTATTAATCTGCAACTCAATTTCAAACACACAAGTCAGGTTTTGTTTCCAATCAGAATTGGTTCTTTTCCCAAGCAGTGGGCTCTTCTGGCAAAACAATCAGCATAACTTTTACCACAATCTTTTACATCCAGCTGGTCCTGATGTCTCAACTGTTGTTGGTGTTGTTGCTAAGTGCTGTTGAATGAATTAGTTCTGACTCATACTGACCCTATATAGGGTTTCCAAGGAGCGGCCTGTTAGGTCAAACCTTGTCGTTCAAGCCGACCTTGGGGTTGAGTGCTTATCCTATGGTGTTACACCAGCACAGAAAAAATAAGGATTCAGAATTATTAGTGGCAAACCAAGAAGAGTTCCACAAATTAGAAGTTCACTCGTTCTCTTTAACTGCATAATCAGCTCCTGTAAGAAGGCTTGTGTGCTCACATCTTAACAGCTAAGTGTTACCATATAGACATAAGACATAACATAAGGCATACCGAAATGCTCAATTATGTCTGAGCTTCAGGTAGCATTCATGGTCTTATTCACCTTGAATATTGGATCATTTTAACAATACAAACAGAATACAATTTGTATTGGTTAATAGTTACAATCAAGTAGGTATGAAATGTTTTCTGATTTGATGCTGTTGCTGTGTGGTTAGTTGCTGTCAAGTCAGCTTCAAGTACTGGTGACTCATGGACAACACAATGAAACACTGTTCTTCTGGTACCATCTTCACAGTCATTGATGCAGCCACCATGCACACTGAATGTCAGCCTAGCTACGGGGCTTGTTTTCCATCACTCATTGTGTTGTGACCCGTAGAGTTTTCATTGGCTAATTTTCAGAAGTAGAGCACCAGGTTTCTCTTTCTAGTCTGTCTCCACTGAAACCTACTGGTGTTTGAAACACTGGTGACATAGCTTTCATCATCGTCACATCCTGACAGTCACCACAGTACGACAACCTAACACACGGGTGATAGGTGATTTGGTATGTTTTCCTTTATTTACCTATAGTACTCATTTCTTGTGATTTTGTATTTTCATGAATTTCTATCCATCTAAAGCATTTGTCCCACCACTTGTCCATCAGTTTGTCGTACTGTGGTGGCTTGTGAGTTACTGTAATTCTGGAAGCTATGCCGCGGGTATTTTAAATATCAACAGGGTCACCACCTACAGTAGACAGGTTTCAGATGAACTTCTAGATGAAGAAAAACTAGGAAGAAAGAGAGATGAACCACTTCCAAATATTGATATTGATATGGAAGTTGTTAAGGACTTCATTCTTCTTGGATCAACCATCAATACTCATGGAAGCAGCAGTCAAGAAATCAAACAATGCATTGCATTAGGCAAATCTGCTCCACAAGACCTTTTTAAAGTGTTGAAGAGCAAAGATGTCAGCTTGAGGACTAAGATGTGCCTGACCCAAGCCATGGTATTTTTAATAATCTCATATGCGTGCAAAAGCTGGACAGTGAATAAGGAAGCTCGTAGAAGAACTGACGCATTTGAGTTGTGGTGTTGCAGGAGAATAGTGAAAGTACCAGGGACTGCCAATTGAACAAACAGATCTGTGTTGGAAGAAGTGCAGCCAGAGTGCTGCTTGGAGGCCAGGATGACCAAACTTCGTCTCTCATACTTCGGACATATTGTCAGGAGGGACCAGTCACTGCAGAAGGATATCATGTTTGGTAAGGTGGTAGTGGTGGTGATGTGCCATGGGTCAGAGAAAAAGAGGAAGGGTCAGAGAAAAAGAGGAAGATCCCCAGAGAGATGGATTGGCTAAGTGGCAGCATCAATGGGTTCAAGTGTGGCAACAATCGTGAGGTTGGCCCAGAACTGGGCAGTGTTTGTTCTGTTGTACACAGGGTCTCTATGAATCGGCACTAACTTGATGGTACCTAACAACAACAACAAAGCATTTGTCAGAAATTCAATGGGTCCAAGACACTTGACAGAGGCCTAAGCCTGTAGGTCGCTACGTGGTAGCATCTACAATCTCATGGGGTTTTTAAGACAAAGGCAATTAACTGAAACACAGGAGTTGATGTTGTTAGGTGCCATTGAGTTGGTACTGACTCATAGTGACCTTATGCATAGCAGTATGAAACACTGCCTGATCCTGGGCCAACCTCACTATTGTTGCCACGCTTGAGCCCACTGATGCTGGCACTTGGCCAATCCATCTCATTGGGGGTCTTCCTCTTTTTCTCTGACCCTCCTCCTTGCCAAACATGATATCCTTCTCCAGCGACTGGTCCCTCCTGACA
>NW_006408533.1:1055779-1068679 GCF_000296735.1 Chrysochloris asiatica | reverse complement strand
CTAAATACCATATAGTGCAGATATAGCCTCAGAGGACCACACACTTATCTTTTTATCATTTATGCTTTAAATTGAGTGGGACAAAATAACTCAAGAGTCCTGATTATTTGAAACAATCAGAAATTATAGGACAAGAAGGCCTATAACGAGCCATTCTATTGAAGTACTTCTTTACCTCCACCAGTTGGACTCGCCCATAATACAGCCGGTCTGGTCGGGGGCTGTTCGGATCCTCATAGACCACTGACATCTGCCGACCCTATTTAAAGAGGAAGTGAGTGGTTCAGAACCTTGGTTGGGATGTTTTGAAGTTTATATAATTGATCTATGAACAAACTTCTATGGATCTTTACAACATGGAAAACCTGACTCCAAAAAATAGTTTAGAAATTAATTTGTTAAAGAATTAGAGCTATGGAAACAGAAGAAAAAGATCTAATACAGTTTATTTTTACAAATAGGATATGAGGGAAATTCCCGTGATTGAAAGTGACTAAAAAGGCAGGGGTCAAAACAGTAAACATACACAAATCCCACCATAGTGAATACATGAGGTTTTGCTTCCATTACTGCCTATTGCTTTCTAGGGTGCGGCTGAATCTGTCAAGACTCACAGCAATTCCTGCCTACAGGGCCAAATTTTAGTAGTAGAAAGTGCTTTGATGGATGGATTAGTGAAGAAGGGTGGACAAGGCTGAAGGATAAAATATAAATGGTAAAAACATGCATAGTAGGGGAACTGCAAAACAGCATGCTGGGGCTGGGGCTTAGCTCCACACCCCTTGCCCCATGGGGATTCAGCCTAGTTTATTTTCATCTCCCCCTCAACACACACACACACACACACACTTAACCTATTCCTGTCTACCCACTTCCACTGTTTCTCATTACTGTCACTCTTGAGAGGCTCCTAGCAGGGCAGAATGGGGAGGTCAGGACCCTTCAGCAGTGCCCCCAACTCATACATAAAGCCCCAGCCATCTTATTACAGCACCAAATCCAAAAGAATGTCATTCATTAGGATCCAAGTTTCCAAAAGAAATGCCTCATCAGGGTCACAAATTATTTAAAACCTGAACCTCAGAAACACGCCCCATAGGCTCTTAAAATCACAAGGGTGGGAAACAAAGCAGCAAAGCAAACATTTCATAAGCTAAAATTCTTTCCTATGTGTGAAGATAAAACTAAGAAGAAATTTTGGTCATTACTTCTAGGTGAGTTCCAACAGTTTGTACAATAAACTCTGGCAATAAAAATAGGCACATCAGTGGTCTGAATTACACGATCCTCTACAAAGACTATGCCACTGAAACAGAGCACTGTTAGGTATGCATTTTGATTGTGCAACTACTAGTCCTCAGATGGTCTGCAAAGGTTTGGGGGAGCTTTTGAAACAATAATTCAATAGATTTATTGTTGTAAAACCAAAACACAACACACCACAGTGCCGGAACACAGATATCAACTAAGGACATGGGCCCTCAGCTGTGTGAAGCTTGCTGGTTTCTGTTTCATGGGGAGAGACACAAGAAAACACCTTCAGAAGCTCTCGTTGTAGTGCACAGTTATAGCACATTAACTGGAACTAGCCTCAAGTTGAGTTTAAGGCACCCCACCTGTGTTTAGAGTCCTGGTGTGGCGCTGTGGGTTAATGTGCTAGACTGCAAAGTGTGTTTCAAACACAAGTTGGCAGTTCAAGCTCACCAGCTGCTCCTTGGAAACCCTATACAGGGTCGCTATGGGTCGGAACAGACTTGGACGGCACTTCACAACAGCAACCTGTGTCTGAGGTGCTGTGCATTACCTTGTGGGGTATAAAGTAGGATGTGATAGCAACCTTCCCCTCAAAGAATTTTCTAGATTGCAGTTCTGGACTGTCTCTTCTCAAAATGCCAGAGTGGCTATAGTAGGTCAAATCCCAGATCATTGCACATAACGCCCTCCATTCTACTCTGGCACCAATGGAGTCACTGCAAGTCGGGCTGAGCCTTCCAAGTTTGTTTTCCATGACTTGGCACCACTGACATCAGCCAAGTTGGACTGGTCATCCCTTGAGCACAGCATCCTGCCCTGCACTGTCCTTCTGCCTCAGTTCACCTTATTCCCTGCCCCTAGAAGGGAATTTCTCTTCTTCAGATACATTCTTAAATGCCCAGCTGAAACACAACTGCTCCCAGATGCCTTCTGAGGGCCTCTCAGACTACACAAGCCCCCCACATGTTCCCCTGCTCCTGTGGAGCCTTTTTAGACTGTTCCTCAAACTTGTCCTATTTGGTGAATGGCAGGGATCTGCACATTCCTCTTGTCTCCTCTGTCAGATTACACGCTTTGTGAGGACAGGGATCACCTTGCTCCCCTTTATCTGTTGCTGTTAAGTGTGATCCAGTAAGGGCTCCCAAGGCACGGCTGGTGAGTTTGAACCACCTTCGTTGTGGTTCGAACCGACTTTGCAGTCCTGAGCTCATCCTTCAGTACCACACCAAGACTCCCTTTATGGAGTCCAGCTCCACATGAAAGAGTCAAACACATCTGTTAAGTTAAATGGAAATAATATTTACCCTGAGGCAGTAACTTATGAGAAACAAGTTAAGTACTTTGGAAGGGAAGGGGAGAGAAACCATTTGATAGAGATTGTTCTGGAAGCAGGACCCTGATAAGATGCTACAGAGTCTAAGCTTCCTTTTAAATTTCTAAAAAAATATTGTAAACAAAATAATCCAAACTTTGTAGAGCACCTTATTAAAGGTCCTAAATTTGTATCAGCACCAACAACAATTGCCCTTCTTCCTGCCACTGGGGCCACATTCTGACACATACCGTGAGTTGCACATCTGGTTTCTTTCTCAGAAGAACCATGTCACTGGGCAATCCAAAGGATTTGATTTGGTAAGTGAGATACCCACCATATGAGGAAATCTAAAATTAAATGAAAATGAAATAAAAAGCATTAGAAAAGACAATGTCCTCATTAACTCACATGAAAAGTACTTAGACACATAAAGTCTGTAAAGATGTATATCTTCTCCATCTGTTAACAATGATTACTTCTAGAAAGCTGGGTTGAGGATGGTACTTTTTCTCTTTCTAATTTATACCACTTTGTATCATTTAAAATGTTTATCATGAGCACGAGTGAATTTGACAAACCAGAAGAGACTTCTTGTAAACGGAAAAATAGTTTCCATACTGAAAGAAATAAGATTCTTTTCCTTAGTGTGACCACTAAACCAGAATTTTATTTCAGCCACTGCTATTCTAAGAAATATAGGCCATTGACTTCTTATTTAATATTGGTTAATATCTATCAGGCAAAAAATGAAATTCTAAAAAAAAAAAAAATTTCCTGAAAGCAGATGGTGAATGACTGCAAAATTATTATGAATTCTGTTATTTTTGTTAAGTGCCATCAAGTCACTTCCAGCCCATAGTGATTCTGTACAGGGTTTCCAAGGAGTGGCTGGTGAGTTTGAACCGCCGACCTCGCGGTCCAGCGCTTATCCAAGGCTCCATGCCAGGACTCCCTGTATAATGGATTCTAGTAGATAAGAAAACCATCTGACTACTCCACTAGGGGTCCAGACTGGCTACCACAGCTGTGGAAGTGCCTATATGATGATGATGGGGATGGAGAAGTCAGAGTTTTCTGGTGGCAGAAAACTCATCTTTGGCCCTGATACGTCTCCATGATACCTCTCACTCTTGAAGCAAAAACTACTCGAAAGGGAAGGTATGACGAAGGGTGGTTAAGAAGGGGTCAGGACTCAGAGGCAACACCACCTTCAAGAAAGCACAACAAAGTATCTTGACTAGAAAATGTAAATGAGAGAAAGTGCAGCACTTCAGGAATTCCAGTTTCCAGAATTTCTTCCCTCAAAGCAATAACCTGACAAAGCTTCACAGAGTTATGATCTTAGAGTCTGGAAGTGTTGCAGATAACAGCTTGAATCAGCTTTTTGATATTAAGGATTGCCATTTTGATGGACTGCTGTGGTTTTAAAAAATAAGTCTACAAATCCTTTGATAGCCTGCTTCAAGAAGTAATGATTGATTCCCCTCCCCTTGAATGTGCACTGTACTTTGTGACTCACTTCTAAAGAATAGAGTAAGGTGGAAGAGAGAGTATGTCCTTTCCAAAATTAGTTTATAAAAAGATTTAATCTTCTGTTTTGGGTTTTCTCTCTCTCTCCATCTCTTCTTCCCTCCTTTCCTCTCTTTCTTCTCCCCTTCTCTCTCACAACTCACTTTAGGGAAAGCCATGTTACGAAGACACTCAGGCAACTTATGGAGGGTTCCATATTATGAGGAACTGAGGCCTCCTTCCAACATCCGGCAAGGAATAGAGACCTTTTAACAAACACATGAGTACACTTGGAAGCTGAACTTGTAACTACAGCCTCGGCTCACATCTTGACCACAACTTCATGAGAGATCACCTATCAGAACTACCCAGCTAAGCCACTCCTGAATTCCCAATCCACCGAAACTAAACATGATAAAAATTTTTACTGTTTTAAGTTACAAAGTTTCGAGAGTAATCATACAGAGATGAAGAAGATATTAAGTGAGAGAGAAGTGGACTTATCTGAGACAGGCATCATACCCACAATCCTTCAATCAGAAAACAGAATTTGATATTGTCGTAGTTAAGGTTTCGTATCAACTAGGCTGGGCCAGGATTCTCAGTGGTGTGGCAGTTGAGGTGTAATATAACATAATCACTTCTCAGGTGAGATCTGTTAAGAACAGCCAATCAATTCAAACATTTCCTCAGGGGTGTAGACTGCTTCCAATGTATTAAACACTGGGCAGAGCTTGTTGCTATCCACTGGGTCTGGATCCTGTATCTGGTTCATCATCCCACTTCCAGTTCTTTGGATTAGAGCCAGTGGTGTGCTTTCTTGCCTGTAGATCCTGGGGGTCATCAGCCGACTGCCATCATACCTGCCCAACCTGCCTACCTGCTATCTGACCTGCCAATCTTGGCTCATCAGCCCTGCAGCTATGTAAGTCAGAAGCCTCCAGCCTGACATCTGACTCATGGACTTGGGGCTTTCTCACCTCTACAACTGTGCCAGCCATTCCTTGATATAAACTTCTCTTTATGTGTACATATGTAAGCATCACTGGTTGTGCTTCTCTAGAGAACTTAGCCTAAGACAGACACCTCAGATTGACAAGGCCCTAATATATAATCATTCTAAATGTGAGACTACAGAATCACTTGAGCAGGTCCTTGTGAAATCTATTCCCATTAGAAATTCTGATCTTAAAGGGCATGGTTTCACAATATTGCAAATTTAATTAATGCTGTTGAAATGTACACTAAAAGACAGCTAAATTGGGTAGACTTCCAACAAGATGGTGGACTAGGAAGACTCACTACACATACCCTCTACAACAAAGACACTAGAGACCACATGAAACACATAAGAATAATCCTGGAACCTACGCTCCAGAACAAAGGATAGAAAAATGGATTGAATATTGACCAGGAGAAGAACCAAAGAACTGAGAGAAGAGATATAAAGGTGAGCTTTCAGCTGGCCTGATGTGGCACGGCCATTTTGAACTTTTGCAAGTAGCGTTCTATAGAGACAATGGCCTGACAACACAAAAATTCTGGAGGCTGGCCACAAGAAAGGAAGGATTTTTCCTTGTTCCCCACACTCTCCTAGTGACTAGAAGTGTGGCTAGCCCCCACCCTCACTCACCCAGCAGCTAGTGACATCCCTGCCATGCACAACTCTGGCTGCGTCTGAGGTTGGAGCTGCACCTGGTGCAACTCCCCCAAGTCTGAAGGCATCTGAATGCGGCTGTACCAGATGACCAGAATGTGCAGCACTACATACATATATATGTTGTTGTTGTTAAGCGCCGTGGAGTTGATTCTGACCCATAGCGACCCTGGATAGGATTTCCGAGGAGCAGCTGGTGAGCTTGAACCACTGACCTTGCAGTTCAAACGGCTTTGCAGTCTGACGCATTAGCCCACAGCACCACACCAGGACTCTCTCTCTGTATACATGTATGCATACACACACACACATATGTTGTTATTGTTAAGTGTCGTTGAGTCAGTTCCAACTCATAAGGACCCTGTATTGCTAACTGTAAGACTGGCAGTTCAAACCTACCAGCAACTCCTTGGAAACCCTATACAGGGTCGCTATGAATCAGAACCAACACATAACAATGGCGTGTAACAACAACAATAGGATTTCTGAGGAACAGCTGGTGAGTTTGAATCATCGACTTTATGGTTAGCAGTCTAGTGCTTATCTTATAACACCAAACCAGAACTTCATATACATATGTTGTTATTGTTAAAGTGCGAACTCATACCAATCTTGTATAGGATTTCCAAAGAAAGGCTGATGGGTTTGAACCACCAACCTTGTAGTTAGCAGTCCAGTGCTTATCCTACAATGCCACACCATATCTATATATGGTGGTGGTAGTTGTATGCTGTCAAATCTGTTCTGACTCATGGCAATCCTGTATAAGGTTTCCAAGGCTATAAATCTTTATGGGAGCAGAAAGCCTCAGCTTTTTGCTGTGGAGTGGCTGGCAGATTCAAACTGTTGACTTTTAGGTTAGCAGCTCAATGTGTAACCCACTACACTACCAAAGAGATATTTATGTCTATATAAATATATATGGTTAAGTGCCATCGAGTTGGTTCTGAACCTTGTACATGGTTCCAAGGAGCAGCTGGTGGGTTTGAACCACCGACCTTGTGGTTAGCAGTCAATAGTTAGCCTTCTGCACCACACAAGTGCACCATACAGATAGATGTACTATTGTTAAGTAAGTTGAGTGGGTTCTGACTCATGGTGACCTTGCATAGAGTTTCCAAGGAGCAGCTGGTGGGTTTGAAGAGCTGACCTTGTGGTTCAAAGTCTAGTGCTGATCCTATTGTGCCACACCAGGCGTCCTATATATACAGTGATGGCAGTGGTCATGTGCTGTGGAGTCGATTTTGACTCATAGCGACCCTGTATGGAGTTTCCAAGGCTGTAAATCTTTACAGGAGCAAAAAGCCTCATCTTCCTCTTGTAGTTTCGAACTGCTGACCTTAAGGTTAGCAGCCAGACTTGTAACCACTACGCTACCAGAGCTCCTTATATACACATGCACATATATATTTAATGTATCCTTGCTAAAAAGAATGCCACCTGATGATGCTCCTATAGAAGTCAACATGTCTGTCCTCATGAAATGACTGTGGATGATCAAGCGCTGGGATAATTGGTTATAATTTAATTAAAGGAAGAACAGCCAGTCAGTCATGAGTTGTCTCACTGAGTGCACTGAGGGTTCTGCTTACAAAAGTTGAACTGGGTCCTGTACCTCTTCAATAAACATATGAGTCACTTTTCAGCATTTGTTTTTATGACAAGGCATCTTTCTTCTGCTTTAAAAGAAAGAATTCTCAGAATTGGCATTTAAAAGTGGACCTATTCTACGTGCAAAAGATACTATTTAAATGGTTGCTTCCCAGGAGGAAAACTCTTAGTCATCAAGCAAAAATCGAGAAACAGTGTTGTAAATAGGAATTTGTTTGCTGGTGGGGTAGTGCAGGTAGGTTTGGGAGGTTCTAACTCAGCAACTCATGGCTGAAGGTAGAGTCGATCTCTTCTTCACTTTTAACCAGTAACCTGTTACCATGGCACTGACTCTGACCCATGGCGACCACAGGTGTGTCAGAGTAAACAGTGCTCCACAGGGTTTTCAGTGGTTGATTGGTTATAAGGAGATCACCAGGCCTTTCTTTTGAGGCACATCTGGATGGACACAAACTTCCAACCTTCTGGTTAGCAGCAGAGCACATTAATTTTTTGTACCTTTCAGTGACTCCATTTTATTCATCTGACTTTCTCAATGCTTCCTTCTAAACCCACTATAGATAATGACAATGCAGTGGAGGAGAAGACTCAGAAGGACAGGGTGACATTACCTTATCCCCCAGGTATGAAGGAGGTGCAACCCAGGACACACTGAGAACTGTTGCAGGCAGCTCTTGGATGTCGGCGACCACACTGTTGCTGCCAGGGTTGAATGAAGTGGGGATGTTCACGTGATCTGCCGTCTCCAGAAGCCAGCCCATCATATCAACAAACTGTAACACAAGAGCCAGGGATGCAAATGTGTAACTGGGGCATCAGGTATCATAGAATGAGGCATGCGACAGCTATTTTGCTTGCAAAGGCTTCCTGTGTGTGTCTCTTTTGGGGCGTCCCCTCAGACCTCCATGATAGTGCCCCCTCCCCACTACAGTTCAACCACAAGTTCTGGGATTGCAGAACACATGCATATGTAGTTTATCTTGGTGTCCCAGCACACACTTGGTTCTTGGTATTAAACAGATGCTCAATAAATGTTTGAATAATAAATGAATTACTGTCTGAATAGTAACTAGGGCTCTAGGGTTGTGGCAACATCATAATGGTGGGCTCCTTATAGAGGAAATGTGATGAGGAATGTCGTGGCCAGCTGCCACTATTTTTCCTCTAAATGAAGTAACACAAAGGAAACCAGAAGTTAAATATGAAAGAAGAAAAAAGTCAAAACTGACAAGACTTAGGTTAGGAATAAAGAGTCCTGGTAGCATGGTGGGTTATGAGTTGGGCTTCCAACCACAAGGGTCAGCAGTTCGAATCTACTAGTCACTCCATAAGAGAAAGATGAGGCTTTCTGCTCCCTTAAAAATTTATAGCCATGGAAACCCTACACAGGGTCATTAAGAGTTGGAACCATCTTGACGGCACACAACCACCACCACCACCACTAAGTTAGGAATAACGCTTTCTGATTCCACTTGGAAAGAGAGTACTAGAAAGGAGACTTCAGAATACATTTACAAATGAATTGGTTTTCCAAAGACCAATCTGTGCTCCTTTGAAGAAGCAGACAGTAAATACGTAAAGTACTCTCCTTGAATAGAAGACATTTCTTATACAAAGAGAGCCTGTATGAGCCTCTTGGATTACTAAAACTGCTGGTTCATGGAATAATGATGACAGCAAATATTTCAGTTTCAAGAAGTTAATTAAAAAGTGTGGTGGTGCCCAGGAGACATCACGGCAAGTGGTTGGGTCCCCTCAAGGCAAACCTCCTTCCCAGACTCAATGGGAATACACGAGCAGACATGCACTCTGACTGGGGACCAGGCTGGTCACCTATAACAGGAAGTGAGGGAAAAACAGCAATAAGCCAGCAAGCTAAGCCCTACCAAGTTCAATAGACTCCTGTAAATCTGGGTGGAGACCTGGTTGGCCAGCAGTGTGGCAAGACCTGGGGACTCCTGGGCCCAGAGTCAGTGACATAGCCAAAGAGGACTAGAGTGGAAAGTGAAGGGTTCAGTGGATAAGAAGTGAGGGCATATGCACAAGAACACCCACTTGCAGATAATACCCACTTGACCTGGCTACAATGACTGGATGATCAGAACTCAACTAGAAGAAGAAAAAAAGAGTAATCTGATACAACTTGATGAACTTTACTTACACCTCTGGATGCTGTAGCTCAAATGAGGGAACAAATCTTTACAGCGAGATCATTCCCACCCACTCGATACACAAGGTAAACAGGGATGGGCAACTTGGACATTGGCTACCCAAAACGGGGGGCTACAAAGGCAAGAAGTGACTGGCTTACAAGCTTTCAGGAGGAAGCCTAGATTAAGAGGGTGCAGAGGAAGGTAGAATCTTCACTGAGTAGTATCCAATCTGTCTAGGCGGGGCTGATGAAAGGAGATGGGGATGGCACACATGTGACACAATAGTGAATAATTGCTATCAGGACCAACGGTGAGGGTTGGAAATGTAAAGGTAGACATTTTGTAGCAAAAGGAAGGGAGTGGTTGACTTTGCAGTCCAGAAGCGGAGGTCCCTGAGACCATCAAGGGAGAAGAACGGAGGTGGGACTGTACCCAGAGAAGCAGTGACACCAGAGATGGAGGCAGATGGAGAGATGGAGCAGCTAGGGACTCTAGACACAGAGAGGGAGAGGGGCTGTGTGCTGACGACCAGAGGGAAGGCTCACAGGGTACAGCCTCTGGTTGGTTGATGATGCATGGAGGGGATTGTAACCATGGCAATGAAATGAGATACAATAGGACAAATATAAAGCTACTGTTCTCCCATGTAAACTATCACATAATTCACAATAAAACATTTTTAAAAAAAGTGGTGGCGGTGGTATGTTGTGTGTAGTTGGTTCCGACTCAAGCCCTGTATAGGGTTTCCGAGACTGTAAATCTTTATGGGAGCAGAAAGCCTCGACTTTATCCAACGGAACAAGGAAAATATATGTGGCATAATAAGTGAAAAGAAAACTAAAACGGGAAGAAGATATAAGGAAAAGAGAAATGAGAGGGAAAAGCAACAAAAACTCAGTTGATTTGTTGTTGTTCGGTGCTGACAAGTTCCGCTGTGACTCACAGTGGCCTTCACAGAATGAAACATGGGACAGTCCTGCATCCCGTCGCCACCGCTGCTGTGTTTGAGTCTACTGTTGTAGCCACTGTGTATGCTACGAGTCGAAACTGACTCAATGGCAGCAGGTTTCCATTCATTTCCCAGATATTAACTGAGCACCTACTGTATCCCAGATCCTGTTCTAAGACTGGAAATGTATCAAGGAGCTTACCCACTAGTGATGGGGGAAGAGACAGGTAATAAACCAATTTCAAAACTAAAAGTACAGTACATCAAGGAGTGAGAAATATTGGGGAGAAAACAAAGCAGTGAGGGCCTAGAAAGTAACCAGTTGCCTACTTTATGGGGTGTGGGAAGGGAAGGTCCCTCTGAACATAAGACATTTGGAAAGAAGCCTGGGGACATCTGTGGAAGGGAACAGAGAAGAAAATGTTTGCCATTGTAAAATATTAATATATAGAAAGTTCCACAACACTTAATATGTCATGTTGATTCTTTCCGTCAATCTGAAGTACTAAAAAAAAGGAAGCAAAAACACTTCCATTCCCGGGATACCTTAGTTCTTCGCTTATGTGTACTGGTACAATGATTAGTCACTCCAAAGCAAAAGCAGCTGGTACAGCCCTTGGGATTGGCTGGGTCCAAATAAAATGATCCTTCTCGACATACACTGCAGTGTGTACCTTCCACATTTTCCTATTGATGTAGAAAATGAAATGAGATCATTCCTTCTGCAAGTGCACTGTTTGCAATCAGATACTTATACAAATTTAACACCAACGCAAGGTATTAGAACACAGTTGTTAGCAAAATACTAAAAGGTATGTAATTGCTAAGTATTTGTACCACATGATTATTAAGCATTTATACCACACACAGATGGAAGAACGAATTCCCTAAATATTTTGGGACATCCTTTGGTATTTTAAAGGTATGTTACAGCTCCAGAGAGACTCACAATATTGGGAACCCAATTTATCCCACTTACCACCACCTTAAAACAACCTCCAGAAGTGGAAGCTTTTCTATCATCTGGTAAAACCCTATGAGTAAAGATTACTCATCCAGGAACAATGGTCCAGACAGAAATAGGCTACAGGGAACCTATGTTATTGTTGGTATTAACTGCTGTTGAGTAGGTTCCGACTCACAGCGACCCTGCATAGGGTTTCTGAGGATGAAAGTCTTTGTGGGAGCAGAAAGCCTCATTGTTCTCCTGCAGAGCAGCTGGTGGGTAAATAGTTCAGTGCTCATCCTACAGAACCACAGCACTTCCCAGGGAAACTACAGGTGTCTATAAATTCTAGACGAAAGTCTACACTTGCCATCAAATTCTTAAAGGGGTCTATGACCTTTAAATGATAACAGGGTTCTTCCATTCTAACCATTTCTGTCAAATGAGACGCTGTTGTTGTTAAGTGCCATTGAGTTGATCCCTCTTCATAGTGATCCAATTCATTCCAAGGAATAGCTGGTGGGTTAGAACCGGCAGCCTTGTGGTTAGCAGCTCAGTGTTTATCCTACAGTGTCACACCAGGAGCCCATGACTATCAATGACTACTAGTCATGGACTACTATAGTCCATGACTACTATACACCTGATGAAAATCTCGTGTGGAAGTCAGTCCCATTATCCATATATTTGTAGACGTTCACTCAACATGAAAGATTTCTCACTAATGGAAGTTGATGCACCTGGCTATAGCATTCCTGGCCTTGACATGGTTCATCTTACCTTGCAGAAGCAAACTCCAGTTCCTGGGTCACAGACTTCTGGCTCCGTTCCTTCTCTGTTGCAGTTGCAGGGGACACAGTCAGGGAAGTGGTAAAAACCAGAAAAGCACCGGTCACACTGCCGCCCTGTTATCCTAGGCTTGCATCTTCACTCAGACAAAAGGAAGAAAAAGTTCTCGTCATCTTTCTAAGCATAACTCTAAAGTGTCCTGCTACAAATCAGGAAAGAATGCTTTTTACAATAATCACTCAAAGGTTGAAAACCTTAGGGGGAAATCTAAAAAGAGAAATGAAACACCTACTCCCAAAAAACTACAAGAAACCAAAAGAGACTTACATAAATGGAAAACTATACCATGCTAATTGATAGGAAGAATTAACATTGTGGAAATGTCAATACTGCCCAAAGTGACCTATACATATAATGCAATCCTGATCTAGAGTCCAAAGTCATTCTCTAAAGAGATGGAAAACTAATTACCAACTGTACATGAAAAGGAAAGAGAACCTGAATAGGCAAAGCACTATTAAATAGGAACAAAGTAGGAGGCTCAAACTTCCCAATCTCAGAATGTACCACACAGTTATGATAGTCAAAACAGCCTGGTACAACAGACACATAGACAAATGGAACAGAACCCTGAACCCGGAAGTAAATCTCCCCACCTATGGACAGCTGATCTTTGACAAAGGGCATAAACACATTAAATGTGGAAGAGATATTCTC
>NW_006408533.1:1053858-1054964 GCF_000296735.1 Chrysochloris asiatica | reverse complement strand
CAAAGAAGACATTCAGGCAACCAGCAAGCTTAGAAAGAAATGCTCACAATCATTAGCCATTATAGAGATGCAAATCAAAACAACAATGAAAAATCATTTCACCCCACCATTAAAAGCAAAGTCAGTAAATCAGAAAACAACAAATAATGGTGAGAATGTAGACTGGAACCCTCATACACTACTAGTGATAGTGTGAAAGGGTGCAACTTCCTTAAAAAGCTGGAAATAGCAGTATCACATGAGCCAGCAAGTCCTCTTCTTGGTATAAATCCTAGAGAAGTAAGAGCCATAACACAAAGATACATGTACAATTGTGTTCACTTCAGCAAGGAGCCTTGTGGTGTAGTAAGTTATGTGTTGGGCTGCTAACCACAAGGTTACAGACCACCAGGCACTCATCAGGGGAAATATGAAGCTTTCTGCTGCCATAAAGATTTTTAGTTTCAGAAACCTGATAAAGAGTTGCTATAAGCTGGAAAAGACTCGATGGCCGTCAACTAGTCAGCCATGTTCATGCAACGCTACTCACAATAGCAAAAAGATGAAAACAAACAAAATGCCCATCCAGGGAAGAATGGTACATATACACAATGCATAACATTAAAGAATTATTATGAGGGGAAAGGCAACAATGAGAAATGGCTGAGTTCAACCATGTTCCATAGACTCCCATTGACCTGGAGATGAGAGAGAAAAGAGAAAGGGCTGGTTGCTCCAAAGTGTGATGAGACCTGGGGACTCCTGAGCCCATGGACAAGGATATAGCCATGAAGTGCTAGAGCTGAGAGTGAAGGATCCAGCTGATATGAAGTAAGGAGAGACGCACAAGAACATACAAACTCGCAGATAGTACCCATTTGACCTAGCCTCGATGGTTTAACAATCGGAATTCAACTAGAGGAAGATAAAAAAGAAAACTGTTTTGATAAAGGAAGCGAGGGTAAATTGCTACAATTTGATGAACTTGACCTATACTCATGGAGGTTGTTGTTGTTGTTGTTAGGTGCTATTGAGTCGGTACTGGCTCACAGCGACCTTATGCACAGCAAACGAAACACTGCTGGATTCTGGGCCAACCTCACTACTGTTGCCATGCTTGAGCCCAT
>NW_006408533.1:1013589-1033521 GCF_000296735.1 Chrysochloris asiatica | reverse complement strand
AATAAATTTTTGGAAAAAAAAAGAAAGTACCCTGGACTGTCACAAGAACAAACAAAGGAAGAAGCACACCCAGATTTCTTCTTAGAAGCAAGGATGGCAATACTCCGACGATCATACTTTGTACACATTGTCAGGATGGACCTGTCCTTGAAGAAGTACATGAAGCTTATAAAAACAGGATCAGTGAAAAAGATGAAGACTTCCAACAAGATGAATTGACACAGTGGCAGCAACAATGCACTCAAACATAACAATTGTGAACATGGTGCGTGGCTGGGCAGTATTTTGTTATGTTGTAATAGGGCCACTACTCAATGGTCCTTACAAAATCAGAACCTACTCAATGGTCCTTACAAAATCAGAACCTACTCAATGGTCCTTACAAAATCAGAACCTACTTCATGGTCCTTACAAAATCAGAACCTTCTCAATGGCCCTTAACAAAATCAGAAACTATTCAATGGTCCTTACAAAATCAGAACCTACTCAATGGTCCTTACAAAATCAGAACCTACTCAATGGTCCTTACAAAATCAGAACCTAGTCAATGGTCCTTAACAAAATCAGAACCTACTTCATGGTCCTGACAAAATCAGAACCTTCTCAATGGTCCTTAACAAAATCAGAAACTATTCAATGGTCCTTACAAAATCAGAACCTACTCAAGGGTCCTTACAAAATCAGAATCTACTCAATGGTCCTTACAAAATTAGAACCTACTCAATGGTCCTTAACAAAAACAACACCTAGGTCTCTTATTTAATACATGACTGAGATAATTAATTTCATAAATTAATGTGGCTATACTATTGCTCCCAATGATGCTGTCAAACACGAGATTGTTTGCTGTTCCATACTGTAACCTACTCAATTAACAACCTTTGATATGTAGTTGACACAACCTTACTTGGGAAAAGAATAGAGGACTTACATCACTTATGATAAAGATAAAAATATGGATTACATTTTAATATAGAGCAAACTAACAAATGGATCCATAAGCGACATCATGATAGAGAGAATATATATAATATTGAAGTTGTCAAGGATTTCATTTTACTTGGATCCACAATCAACACTCATGGAAGCAAAAGTCAAGAAATCAAATGAAATATTGCATTGGGCAAATCTGCTGCAAAATAGCTCTTTGAAGTGTTAAAAATCAAAGAATGTCACTCTGAGAACTAAGGTGTGCCTGACCCAAGCCATGGTGTATTCAATCACTTTATATATATATGAAAGTTGGATAATGAATAAAAAAGACCAAATATTAATTGAAACATCTGAATTGAATACCAAAAGTATCATGGATTGCTAGATGAACAAACAAATCTGTCTTGACAGATGTACACAGCCAGAATGCTCCTTAGAAGGAAAGAATGCTAAGACCAACCACTCTGCCTATTCTATTTGCTAGACTTCTCTTTCCTGTTACCGAAATATTTGTGCAAATTTGACATAAAAGTTTCAAATTACTCCCTTTTATTTGTTCTTTGATTATATTAAAGTGAAAACAGTTACTCCTAATTCAATCTGCTTCCTTTGTATAAGATCTTGGATTTCATTATTTGAAGTCAGATTTAATTTTATAGTTTCATTGGGTCTGATAGATGCATTAGGGAGTCTGAGGGGTTTGGTGTCATGATGAGGAACTACAGTTGTGTTTTAAGAGTAGCAGGCTGGCCTGGTAGTCCGTCTCTTGACTGTTGTACTAACCATGACCACCTGTTCAACGCCAAGAAGGCAGATCTTGTCAGCGTTGTTCTCTTGGTTTCAAAGAGAGAAACGTTCCCATCTTCTAATCCTTACAGACGTTTTTATTGAGCGCCATCCATGTTATATGGAAATACTCTGGAGCTTTGATGCCAAATGTTCATGATCAATGCATCAGTATCCTATCAATAAAGAAATTTGGTTTTCAAGAAAGAGAGATTGGTACTTATCTGAACACAAAGTGGGAGATGTCAGTGATGATGGAGCATGGAAAAGAACAGGGAAACATTTGCTGTCTGAGGGAAGAAGGCCCTGGTAGAGGCAGAAAATAATGGAATGAAGAGCTTATGGGAGGGTTAGCCTTGGAGAGGAAAATTGTATCAGTTGATTAAATAGAAGAAGAAGAGAAAATGGAATGGGAGAAAACAAAACAAGGTGAAATGGAGAAAGCAGCAGAGATGTTAAGAAGAATGCTGAATAGCTCCACTGACGTTAGGCAGCATGGCCACGTGATGGACCAAACATGCAAGGTTCTGCCATTGTCCAATGCTCTTTGGACCAAGGGTTGAAACAGAAGAAGTGGAAACAATTTTCACTGAAAAAGAAAATCTAGGTCAATACTGAAGTCCCAGGATCATGTACATTTTTTCTCTTTCTCCTTTCTATAAGAGTAATTTGACTGATCTTGCATAATTGGCACATATACATCATTTCAAGTTTCCACTTATCCGTATTCTCCAGTCAAAGACTGCTGGCATGGTCTGTACATATGTGTCCCTTAGCAACCCCTACATCTTACGTTTCCACACTAAATGCCATTATCCTCATACATTAGTACCTTACTAGAAATAAGTTAAACTTTGTCACAGGCACAAAGGAGAACTTTTAGTCAAGAACTTAGTGCCTGACTCCCTTCCAAAGAATAAGTTAAGCACTGGAGAGAGCAGAACTATTATTCACTGTGGTGAAAACTCCCTAGGTACCACCTCAAACCTTTCCTGCAAATCACATTTAGTTCATGCTCACGAATTGACAAGGATGAGGGCTAACTAACTTGACTCAGCGAGGACTCATTCACCCATGGAATGTTTCCTGACTAAAGTTTTCTCTCAGCTTCCTTACAAGGGCCTGGCACCATAAAGGAGTTTCATCAGACAACAGTGAGAGGTGTGGTTAAGGGTTGGTCTTAGGAAATGCAAATGTGGCTATCCTCAAACTGGAGTCCTTGCAGCTGGCCACCAGCTGTTACAGGTCCTCCCAGCTATCACACCCAAATCATAGGCCCTAAACCCTGAACCATGGCCCTCCTGTATGTGTGTGTGGGGGGGTGGGGGGTGGAGGGGAACGGGGACAGTGTGTTGGCAGGAAGGGTGGATGGTAAACCCTATGCTTTCTCCTGCACCTTGCCATTCTGACTGACTCTAGATACTCTGACATGGTTTCTGTCTATAGCACCCCATAAGTAGTTCTTGTCAACTTCTCTTTCTAAGAACTGAATTCTGTTCTTTGTTCCCCCCAATTCTTCCAAAATTGGACTGGCCATTTGGAATCATGAGACATCAATCATTTTCATTCAATGCCACTGCCTACCCATAAGGAACACAGCATGTACCTGAGCCACTCATGATGGGTACTGGCCTTGGAGCTGTTAGGCACTCGATGATGGCTCAGTGGCCCCTGTGAGGGCTGCCTCATGCTCACATTAGGCTCTGCAGGTGTGTCCTGCTGCCCTACCTTCCTCTCCACAGACACCTCTGATGCCTGCCTGTCTGAGTTATGGAAGCAGACCTGAGGATTTCAGACTTTCCTACACTGTTCTTCACAGAACCCTGAGCTAACACTAGAATAAAGGTTTGGAACCCACAGCTGAATAAAAATGGATTGTGATAACTGCAAGTAAATATAAACGAAGTCTCGGCTACAATGGAAGGAATGGATAAGTAAATTATGTAACAATCAGCACTTCCTGTCTTTTTATCATCACGGTGATTCATGATGGGGACCAATTACCCCACACACCTGCAATCCATACTGGTTGGGAAGCTCTGTCCTAACAGTCACAAAGCTCAAGCCTGAAAGTCAACTCAGCGTACTCCCAGGACCAGTGTGTGAAAAGAGGACACCTTACCTTACCCAAAGATCCTTAGAGACCATGTGGGTTTACATGTTGGGCTGCTAGCCACAAGGTCATCAGTTCCAACCAACAGCTGCTCCAAGAGAGACAGATGAGGCTATCTGCTCCCGTAAAGAAACCTTAAGGCACAGTTCTACTCTAGGAGTTGGAGTGAACTCAAAGGCAGTGGGTTCAGTTTGTTAGTTTTTACCCATAATTGGACCTCAGCCAGTTGATTCCCTGCACTCACCTGCATTGCCCACTCTCCTGGTCACACTCTGGGATGGTGGTCTCCAAGGAGCCCCTTCTGGAGCAGTTGCAGCCCTCGCAGCCGGCCAGGGGGTGGAAGCTGAAGGAATTCATTTCACACACTTCGCACTGGGGCCTGACCGTGTGGGGTGGGCAGAGGCATGCTCCCGTGGTCTCCTCACAGAGGCGTCGGCCACAGCTACACACTGGTGGGGATGAATCGACACCGAGAAAAGATCAGATACCGCCTGAATCCAGGGCCTGCACCAACAGCCAGGACGAGCTCAAGTTGGTCCCAGGGGATCTTTCCCTGCACTATGGACAGACAATGTGAGGGTGAGTTTCATGTGTCCATTTGGCTCAGTTGTGAAGATCTATTATTTGGTCAAACACCTTGTTGTCATGACAGTATTCACGTGTGATTAGAATGTAAGTCTGTTGATCTAAAAGTAAAGCAGATCATACTTCATAATGTGCATGGACCTCGTCCAATCAGTTGAAAGTCTTAAGGGCAAAATCAAGGTTTCTTAGAGAAGGGTTCGGGCTCAAGACTGTAAATAAACATCCTGCTGGCATTTCCGGCCCACCACCTAGCCTACCCATTTTGGCCTACCCTGAGTTCCCAGCCTGTTGCCTGATTTTGGACTGACAAGCCCCCACAATTACATGAGCTAATTCCTTAAATGACTCAATCTCTCTCTCCATACATACGTTATTGTTAAGTGACATTGAGTTGGTTCTGACTCATAGAAACCCTGCATAGGACTGCTGACCTTTTGGTTAGCAGTCCATTGCTTATTCAATGGCACCACACCAGAAGTCCTCTCTATTGTTGTTGTTAAGTGCCATCAAGTTGGCTCCGACTTATAGCAACCCTGTATAGGACTTGCAAGGAGCAACTGGTGAGTTTGAACCACTGACCTTGAGGTTCTAACTGACCTTGCATATGTCTCATATAGATGCATGTCTCAAGGTTTTATGTTGTTTATGCCACCGTTAAAACTTTATTCTTTCCACCTTTTTTTTAAAATGTCTGTTTTCATTTTTGTTGTTTTTAAGTGCTATCAAGTCAGCTCATGGTGGCTGCAGTGTAAGTGCTGAATGAGACACAGCAGACCAAGCTCTGATACTCAAAGGATCCACCCAGCTGCCATCTGATGCCATTCTAAGGTGGGATCTCCTATTCATTGGGGAGCCTATAAGTAAAGAAGCAAGTGGGCTTTTGTAGTGGCTCCTCATGCCGGGAACCTTCAGCTCAGTACTTGGGGCAGAGGCCATGGTCCTGTTTGCCACCGTGTGGTGAGGCTGACCTCAGGTAGTAAGACCTGAGGGACTATGCACAGCTCTGCCACATGTCTGGGGCCACAGTACAATTCCTAAAAGCCATGAGTTTCTCCCCCAGTGAAGATTCTGGCTGTGAGTCCCTCATGCCCCTATTTCAGTTGAGTTTTGTTTAAAACAAAGATTGAAGTGGCTTCCACTGGCTAGGAAGGGAACTCAGCTGTCCAAAAGTGTGAATCATAAGGTTATTAATACTCACCTGCTTTGCCAAGCACAGGGCTCGCACAGTTGAGAAAACACAAATATGTACCTTCTAGAACAGTCTTACTCAAAATATGGTCCATGGACCAGCAGCATACACACCACTTGGGTATCCATTAGAAATACAGACTATCAGCATTGCCCTAGACCTGCTAAATCATAATCTTTATTTTAGCAAGATCCCCAGGTGATTGATTCCTTTACATGGTAAATTTAGGAAGCATTGCTCCAGATGAACAATCTGTGTGTGCGTCATCCACCAAGAGGCATAGGGACCAGGTGACAGGGCTGCACTTACGCCTGCAGTGTGGGAATCCGTAGTAGCCAGTTTGGCAGCGGGTACACCGCCGCCCGATGATGTTAGGCCTGCAAAGGCATTGCCCGCCCTCTGGGTTGCAGCCTGGGCCCAGGGATCCAGTAGGGTGACACTCACAGGGCACTGCACCATTGTGGTACAAGACCACCAGGGACCTGGCGGAGTTCTTACAGAATCCGGAGGCTGTCTGGGGGCTGTGGAGACAAACGCAACTCACAGTGGGATTGTAAAAGTCAGCTAAGAAAGCACCCACCAGGGCCACCCTCTCCTTCTCCATTCGTCCCACATAGCAATGTCTTTAGGGGTAAACCCCAGAGTCTGGGAAGAGTGAGAAACCACCCCACTCCTAGACGCATAGCTGGTGACATCCCCTGCCAGCCAGCCAGCCCTGAGTCTAATAGTAACTGATGGTCCTCTACTCCCACCCATCCACTTCCGAAGGCACTCAAACCCATAGCTGCTTGACCTCAAAGTCTTTGTTCTTCCTATTCACCCTAGTGGAGGTTTCAGTCTCCCAGGGCCCTCTGGAGCTCCCAGGTTCCTCTAAACCTACAAAGTAGATGTGAAGAAGAGAATGGCAGGAGCAGGCTGTCCCGGGCACTAAGCCTCCAGGAGCCCAGGAAGAGTGCTTGGGAGAACATGTCTCTGCGGTATTCCCCGCTCAGTAAGATGGCAGAGGAGAGGGGAATCAGGGCCAACATTCCTTCCTGCAAAGAGCACCATGCCTACTAGCTTTTAGGAATCTAAGTTGGCAAACGAAGCAGTCTGGGAATCCCAGTGAGGAAAGCGATCTCAGCTGAGCTCTAAGTTGCTGGCAGAGACCCTGCCCAGACAGCTCACCACGGGGTCACTGTAAGATGGTCAGTTAGGAGAAAGAGCACAGAGTCACTGTCACTCCTGTGGGTGGTGAAAGGAGATCCACAGGTCACCCCTATCCCTGGCTGTGAACTGGCTGGAAATGTAGCAGTGCCTCAGGCACCCCAGGCCCTTCCCCTGAGTGGTACTTACTTAATATAAAAACTGTTTCCTCCACAGTTGTTGATAAACTCTGATGACTTGTCCACAGATTTTTGGTGTAGTAATTGGGAGTCGTCACTCTCCAAGGGCACTACTAGAACACCAACCTAAAATAAATCCATCAGAGTGCCTTTGGACTTCCAAAAACAGGCAACATGAAAGAATATTCAATGTAGTTTCCTTCTCTAGGAAGCCAGAGTGACAGCATGTGCATGGTTATACTATATCCTGTACGCAATAAGGAGCCCAGGAAATTGGTCATGCAGAATGGCATGTCGGATCTGCTTTAGCCAGGTGTGGAGGATAAGAGAGGGAGCTCAAGCAGGGGGTCCTGGTGCAGTTCAAGTGAGAGAACAGATTGTCTGACCAGAACAGTGGGACTCAAACTGATTGGATGTATTCAGGAGACAGGACAAAGGAAGAAACCACACACTTGGGGACTGGCCATTGGAGAAGACTAGAGAGAAGCAGAGGCATCACTGGATTCCATCAGCCAAGATGGCAAACAGGGTAGTAGATGTCCTGGCTACAGAGGAAACGGGAACTCCTGAGCTATATGGCTATGGGGCTGATCGGTCACATATTGATCTTGGAGTTCAGGAAAGATTGGAGATAGATTCACAGATGTAAGCATCACTGAGTGGAGGAGAGAACAGCATCAACAGGAGAAGATGTTCTTGAAAGAGGTGATATAGGAGAAGAGGCTCTTACATTTGAAAATGAGAGCGCTACAACACATAGGAACAAGGGGAAAAGAGAAATTACTGAAGGAATACTAGAGGAAGTAGAAGAAAACGTAAAGAAGGTAACATGTGGAAAGTAAAAGCAAACAGCTTCAAAAAGGAAGGTATGTTAAAGGTTCCAGGAGTGATCAATCATGTGAGGAGAGAGGAGGGACCGGTCAATGGAACACTGAGACTCTCTTTTCAGAGCTTCTTTCAGGGTAGTTTTTTTCTTATTAATTTCTCTGTTACTCCCAGTCCCCTTGATTTTAATTGCCACACACTTTTCATATTTTTTAGAAATACCTGTAAAGCTAAAACGTGTTTCTATAACTATGACTTCACCTATTTTGAGGAATTATGTTCATGAGCCAGACAAACACACCAAACTGCTGACCAATGCAGCCACACCAAGAGCACGCTGAGAAACAAATGGAACGCACCAGTATCAAGGACTTCCCTTCTGGAACCTTCACAGTCACGGCAACTTCAGGCTCTGAGATGTCCAATGCAACCTGATCTCCAGAGATGACTTGCTCTCGGCAGCCAAGTGCATGGGGGCAAAAAGAGGCATGGAAGGAACCTAAACAAAGAGAGAAGGGTTCACGTCCCACCACCGCAGGGATGGCTCCCGGTGAGCAGCTGGCAGGACCCACTCATAGCAGCTCACCTGACCATGGCCGCGCTCCATCCACAAACACCTGTGCAGGGAACGTGGGGTGCTCTGGTTGACAAAAATGAATGACAAAGACATGTCGGCCCAGGTGTGCTACATGTCCTCTCAGAGTCACCTGATTCTAAGAGGAAAATAAATAAATAAAAACAAAACCCTCAAATAAAGAGCTATAAGTAATTATTTAGAGGTCAAAAGACAACAACAAATAAAAATGAGAGGCCATCTAGCATCATTCTCTCCTCTTTCAGATGAAGGTTACCTTTTAGGGAGGGTAAGTAACTTACCAAAGGTCAGACACTAAAACTAGGACTAGAACTTCTATCAACAGTCTCAATTTCAATTTATTTCCACTACTATTCTAAGTTGTCTTCATCAATTAAATTTTATCTCTCAGATCCTGTTAATTTCTAAACTAGATGTAAAGTATGAGCAATTGTTAGGATTATAAGGACAGAATAGGATCAGAGCAAGCACATTAAACACATTTCCATAACAAAGAATGAAAAAAAGTCCTGAGATTTGGTAATTTACCCTGAATAACAACAGCAACAAAATCTTCTAGTATTATACTTCACCTTGGTGCTCTACATGAGAAGCTAATAAATACTCTTTTTATTGAATTAATTAATTTCCTACTCGCACCGTACTATGCTAAGTACTAGAGTCTTGGTGGGGTGCTATAGAATAAGAACAAGGTCAGCGGTTCAAACCCTCCAGCTGCTCCTGGGAAACCCTATACAGGACCACTGTGATTCGGAACAGCCTCAACAACAACAACATGTTAAGTGCCTGGGGGAGACAACAAAACTTGTTAGTAAGAGTAATCATTCTGAAAGTGCTTATGGTGCAATTTGGGAAGACAATAAACCCAACAAAATTAAACACCCTATGAACATATTGAGCTCTGGTAGCGTAGTGGTTACGAATCAGGCTGCGAACCGCAAGGTCAGCAGTTCGAAACTATCAGCTGTTCCATGGGAGAAAGATGAGGCTTTCTGCTTCAGTAAAGATTTACAGCCTTGAAAACTCTGTACAGGGTCGCTATGAATCGGAACTGACTCCATGGCACATAGCAACAGCAACAACATGAACATATGAGGCATTACAAGATGAGCAATGGAAATTTTCCAAACTGCAGGAGAGAATGAGAGCATCAGGCTACGGTGGTTACACAGGACTAACAGATGCCTGCCTTTCTGGAAGTTTCCACAGGTTAGAGCAGAGGTCCTCAATTTCAGGGACACCACACTTACCAGGAGGGCTTGTTGAAAGACAGATTGGTGTGGTGGTCTGAGAATTAGTATCAGTAACAAGTTCCTAGGTGATGCAGATATTACTGGTCTGGGGACCACACTTTGAGAATCTCTAGCGAAGGAAGAGGAGTCCTGGTGTGGCACTGTGGCTTAATGCGCCAGATTGCAAAGCCATTTGAACTGCAAGGTTGGTGGTTCAAGCTCACCAGCTGCTCCTCGGAAACCCTATACAGGGTCGCTATGGGTTGGAATTGACTTGACAGCACTTAGTGACAACAACAGTGAAGGAAGAACACTCTCAAGGGAAGTTCTACCTGTGGTGCCTTCAAGGTGATCCCAGAAACAACATTAGCAGAAGGTAGAGGATCCTGGGGCAGAAGAGGAGAAGGCTCAGCACTTGGGGCATTCAAAACCAAAACTCCTTTCGGAGGAGTTTCGTGGGCCAGGGAGACACAGGTGGCACTGGAAAAGAGAAGATTTAAAAATCTTATTTTAAAAAAACTAAAAGGTGCCATCAGTGAAGAAAGCTATCTTTGAGCATAGATTGTGTGAGCCTGGAAAGGCTCGCCTGCTGGGGATGTTACAGAATTCTGCAGATCTTGATGTGACAACACGCAGAGAAGCCCTGTGGCCAAGTGTCTTCCAGCTGCCTGCTCAGTACAATTAGTTAAAGCACAAAGTAGTCTTAATTCTGAAGTCAAGCAACCTAGATTGAAATTTATTAAAACTTGCTTTACAGAACTAAAATGAATTGTTACAATGAGATCAATGCAGCCTACATGTTGACATAAAAACTTACAAAAACAAAGAACAAATGCACTCCATTTCTTTAAAGCAGACCCCGACTGACATTGTCTTCATGGTTTCTGTAGCCCAACCAGATGTCAGGACTATGCATATAAATTGTTTGTAAATGTACATCAAAACTACCTTGCAGAAGCTTGGTTAGTTAATTCTTAAAATCATTCTTTCTGTGGTTTTTCAAGTAAATCGCCTCAGACACAGACATTAAAGGATTATACATGGTGAGTCTTTCCTTGGACTCAAAACAGAACTCAGGGAAACTGTTCTCCAGGGTAGGTTCACCCCAGTTCACTTCTGTGTCAGCTTCCTGCTGTTAGTTCTGGAAAAACGGTTGAGGTTAATAATGAAGCCTTTTTATCCATTACAAGCCTTAATTCCCTTAGCCTTTGATCATCAGGCAGTCAGGTATGACTTGCGAGGGAGGCACTGTGCTAAGCGCTTACAAGCATTGCAGTATTACTCAGAGCATAAATTAAGGAGAAAGGAAAGAAGCACATTACCTTTCATTTAAAAGTTGCCCATAACTGGCAATGCAGTGGACTTGGGGTCTCACATATTCAGTTGAGAATTCTTCAATTGGTATGATACAAATTTGATGCTGTTGAACAAAGACAATGCAACCAGTGTCACGGTCAAATACACTATTTTAATGAAGCTGTTAACTACAAAGGCTTCACCCAGAAGAACTGTGACTGTCATTTCAAAATAGTGAAATCTGCAGGATGATAGTCTCCACAGCATCATTAGGTATAACAAATCCTTGTTACTTTGACACAGGACAACTGACTAAATTGTTTTTGGATTAACTAAAGGAAAACAAACAGAGAACAAAATCTTAACAAAATATTAAAACAACTCTGTTCAGTGAGTCTCGGTGACTTGGCTTGACACTGGGCGAGGATGAGGTGGGCGGCCAGGGAGCCAGCTTCTCAGAGACAGAGCTACTCCTACGAGGAGTGGAATGATGCTTGTTAATAAAGGATGACTTGAATTTCAGGCACACCTGGACATCGCTCCAGGAACTGTCTCCAGAGGTAACTTTTGAGTCACATGAGAAACTCAATGTATCAGTATATTTTGTTTTAAATCAAACTGTACTACCAGCTTGATTCCAAAGCTTATTCGATAACAATGACAACAATTTTACTGAGCCTCTCCTGCCCCTACCAGGCATCAAGATCTTGTAAGACCATAATGGATAATGCTCCAGCCCTAATGGACAATCATTTTATGCTAATCAGATGAGTCACTGAATGACAGTGGATGATTTCAAATAGGGGTGTCCTACCTTTAAGGAGCTCTGGTAGTGTAGTGGTTACGAATTGGGCTGCGAACCGCAAGGTCAGCAGTTCGAAACTATCAGCTGTTCCACGGGAGAAAGATGAGGCTTTATGCTCCCATAAAGATTTACAGCCTTGGAAACCCTGTATAGGGTCACTATGAGTCGGAACCGACTATGAGTTGGCACAAAACAACAACAACAACCTTTATGATACAAAGAATCACCCCTATAATTGGCAAAGACAAAGAGGTTGATTCACCTGGATTGTTCATCTTAAAAAAGAAAGACTCAGTATTTCATATTTTTTTTAAAGGAAGCAAAGCTGAACTCCAGGTACTTCTCAAGGTCAAGCTCAATATTTTTAATATTGTCAAGCACAAATATTTTAAACATATTAGAACAGGCTAGCCCAGCATTTTCCAGGGTGTGATAGCAGCGTAATATCAGCAGTAACAGGAAGCTGCTCCATGCTTAGGTAATCCTACATTCCGAGTTATTTATTGGAAAGCTGGACACTCCTTCCTAGGCCCGAGGCCACACCTCTGCCCGTCATACTTCTTCACTATTCAAGACGTGCCATTACAGTGGAGGGCATGAAGATTATTTCATCTGCCAGACCAGTCAACGTAGCTCTTATGTTTCTAATGAGTTGAGTCATACTTTCTTACCCCCTTCTTTTAAAATAATATTTTATTGCGTTTTTGGTGAAGCTTGACACAGCAGTGTGGATCCTCATTCGACAATTTCTGCTCAGATTGTTCAGTCTCATTGATTACATTCTTCACACTAAGCCAACATTCTCATTATTTCCATTCTAGTTGTTGAACTTCCATTAAACTAAAGCTTCCCAGCCTCCTTCCTGTCCCATCTTTGTTTTAAAGTAACTGTTGGCTGTTCTGTCTCACAGAGATGATTTTTTTAAGGACTGCAGTACTCAAGGGTGATACGTTTATTTTGTGAGACAAATTATTATTTAGCTAATAGGAGACCTCAGGGGCTAGTTTCAGTTCAAGGTTAAAGATTATCTCAGAGAAATAGTCTTGTAAAGTTCTCTAGTCTAAACCAGATTAGTAAATCTGGATTTTTTTTTTTAAAGAATTTGGGGTTCTGGTCTTCATTTTTCTTCCATTCTATCAAGATCCATCGATTGTAGGCCTGATCATGACTCACACTCCTTTTGAAACAGATTAACAGTAGTTTGAAATAAAAAGTTTAAAATTTTGAAAGAATATGGCAAAAAGCTAATCATGATCATTAAATACTAAAATGGAACCGAAAATAAACAATAACCCACGGTATTTCTATGCACCTGCAAGAATAATGAAATAGGAAATATGACAAAAGACATTTCATTCACAATAGCAAGAGCAAACAAAAATGATTGAAATAGAGTTTTGTGAAACATGCTCAGATTTGATGACTAAACTTTACTGGGTAATGTAAAAGAGGCTCAAAGAAGTATGTCAAATTTGTAGATGGAAGATTTGTTATTACGTGCTGTCGAGTTAGTTCCGATTCATAGCAGCCCTGGAAATTCATCAAGGTTAATCTTAATAGATTTAACACAATCCCAGACAAAAATTTTAAACGCTTTAAAAATATATAGACATCATCAAAATACTTCTAGACTTTAATGGGCACAATGGAAACATACCAGGAGTAATGAGGCCAGGTGCGCCTTGATATGAATGTCCACATCTGCCAATAGCTCATACACAGCAATGCGGTGTGCGGGGTCAATCACAGCACTCCGGCACAGGATGCTGGGGAGGGAACAGAAGGTGCTAAGCCTGACTCTAGGAACCCTCATTTTGTACCTCCCTCAGTGACGTCTGATTGCTTTTCAACTTCTCTTGGTCATAACTGAATGAACAACGGTGAACTTTTCCTGCTTAAGAGAGACCAAAACCAGATGCTCAATTGCTGTCCATATGACCCTTTGTTTATGGTGATTCTTTGCATGTCAGACTAAAATTGTGTTCTGTAGGTTTCTCAGTGGCAGATTTTTTTCAGAAGTAGATCAATAGATCTTTCCTCCAAGATGTCTCTGGGTAGACTAGAACTTACAACCTTTCACTGAACAGTCAAGGTTGTTCACCATCTGCACTGCCTAGGGGGTTCTTAAGAGAAATACAACCCCACAATCTGTTTGCAGAAAAGAGCATTTCAAATACAGCAAGGGCTGCATCTGTCAGGGCTAAAGGCCCCCTCACTTTTCCTCCTGACTTTGAGGAATACTTGGTTTAGTCCAAGGGGTGAGAGTTCCAGGGTCAGTAATGGCTGATGTCTAAGGTACACCCTTCTGTGCAATTTAACAATAATTTCAGTTCCGTTAGTGAGTATAGTTACCCATGAACCTCGGACTGGCCAACCCACACCAAGTCAGTAAGTACGCTTGATCTTAAGACAACATGGTGAGAAAACTGAATTTACCTTTTGAAGCCATTATCTGTTTTTCCTCATTCTGTCTCCCCCATTCCTATCAGTGATGGTTTCCCCTCTCTACCAACAAGTAAAATACAGAGTTCACCAGTATGTAAAAAGTCAGAGTTTGGGATTAAATACCAGAACTCTAAAGGTAAAACCGCTTAAAATATTTTTGAGTATTTTTTGTTTCTGACTTCATACTCCATACACAACTGTTGTATCTATAAATATCATTTGGAATTAGTGGCATACTAAAATAAAATGCCCATCGCTGGTAAATATTTGAGCTAATGAAGCCAATGGTTTTTGCAAGGATTAAAGCAAGATAAAGTACAGATACCAAGCAAGTTTGTATAGAAACTCAATACAGTTATATTCTTTTCCCTTTAATGTGTTTGTGTTGATTAAAACACACTCCTTTTGGATTCAAGCATAATCTCCAAAGTTAAATGTATTAAATGATTCCATTAGATTTAGTTCCATAATTTGTTCTTGTTGTTCAGTGCTGTTGAGTTGGTTCTGACTCATAGGGCTCCAAGGAACAGTTGATGGATTTAAGCCACCGACCTTGCGGTTAGCAATCCAGTGCTCATCCTAAAGCGCCACACATTAAATTCTTACTAAGAAATAGACTAACAGTAATCTCTTGATTAATTTAATTATTAATAATTATCTCTTTGATGGAGAGCATATTAGATTTATCACAGCACTCGAACCACAAGGTTGGCAGCTCAAACCCACCAGCTGCTTCTCAGAAACCCTATACAAGGTCGCTAAGTCAGAACCAACTCGATGGCACTTAACAACAATACCAACAACAATTCCTATTAGTACCACTATTATTCTGCTGGGACATTACTTTTTCATACAGAGTCAGCACTCACTTGAGAAATCTTAAAAAAGGCACAAATCTCAGCAACAGATGTAACAATATTGAAAGATTCTGTCATTTGGAATGGATTTTTATGGAACAAATATTTTCCAAATGCACCATATTTTTAGACTTTAAATACTTAAAGCCTGCTTATTTTCATTTTTCTGCACAACAAACAATATAAAGAAAAAAGAAATATTTTACTCAAATGGAAAAAAAAAAAAAATCAGGTATTCCTGGGAGTGGTAAAATACACTAAAAGTGATTCCTGGTTGAATGCAATACTGCCGTGGCCTTAAAATGACAGAGACTCACTCCCAAAGGCCAAGTTTGGTGTTGTTATGTCCTGAGACCATCGGGAAGTTTCCCTGCAAAGGTCATGAACCAAAGCTTATGGACACCTGAAAGTATACCCTTTCTGGTTTTGGTGTGGAGATCAGTATAGAATTTCTTAGGGCTTCTTCTGAGATGGTCCAAGGATCCCTCAGGTATATCCACTTTTGATTCTATAGAACAGGGATCCACCATGCGACCTGAAATGTGGACAGAATTGGGGGCTGGGCTGAAAGGTGGGCTTTGACAGAACATTATGGAGAAGACCAGACAGAAACAATGAGAATCTCTGCCCCAACCTCCATCCAACAATCTCTAGGGCTCAGCTGGGGTAGTGACCCACCCATCTGGGAGGGGACATTCCAGTGGTTGCTGATGTCACATACTGATTCAACTAATATTTCCAGATAACAACAGAACATTCTGGGAACTCTTTGGGGCCCATACAGTGCTACTATTAAAAATTCAAGTGTATTTACATTCCTTGGTTTCTTTATCATTGCCATGAAGAACAGGATTTCACGGCTACCTTCTAGAGGTGTGCTGAGGGCCTGGTGTTAACTCAATCGTCATTTTATCAATTCTTATAAACATTTCCAATAGAAGTTACTAAAAGATACTCATTTCAAAAGGTCTTTTACTTGTACAATGGGAAAATGTCCAGCTACTACAAGTTATCTCGGGTTCAATACAATTCAACATGAAAGTAGGGGGAATAACATGTCCATGCCTTTGCTCAAGAACTGGGTGTGTTCACTCATTTCTACACCTGTTCTTTCAAGGATCTCTGACTTTCTGTGCCATTTAACTATAGAATTAATTTCAAGTGGAAACACTCGATGCAATATTCTTTAATTAAGACATATCTGCATGTTGTTGCTGCTGTTAAGTGCCGTCGAGTCGGCTCCAACTCATAGCGACTCCTTGCTAAGGAGTGGCTGGTGAGTTTGAACCACTGACCTTATGGTTTAAACAGACCTTGTGATTCAGTGCATTACTCTACAGCGCCATATCAGGACTCCGAACATTTTCATATATCTTGCAATATTATGCAAAGAAAACAATTTTGAATAAACCTTTGTGAGTTCGAGTTTTTGGAAGCGAAGAATTTCATTCAGAAAAAATGTTTTAATCTTTTGACAATGTTTTTCATCAAACATTTATTATTCCCAGTTCTGAAGAGTACGTGGCCTCAGCAGGAAAACAAGGATATACCTACCAGCATAGTTGTGAACAAGTCTTTTCCACTATGCAATGCTGCCATGTACTGCCAGGCTTTCAGATAAAAACACAGAGTGTATTACCACCTGATGTGACAGGAATAAACCAAAAGGTTGTGCACCCAGTCCCCTCACTGGCAATGCTGCTACATCATATGACTAGTCACCTGCTGGTTTTCAACATCTGCCTCAAAGAAAAAGAAAACAACTTTCCAATCCAACATGCCAAGGAAGCACGGAAGTTCCTAAGCAGAGCTCCTACAGATTCAGAGATGAAGCCCCTGAGATGGGGCCAATTACCTGTATTTGCAGCTATAGATGTTCACCTGACCTGTTGCAACAGACCCGGGGCTCTTCACGTCCACATCAACCACAGACAGTTGGTTGATTTCTGTAGCATATTCGACCAGGACCACATAGTGGCCCACCTGTGGGACATGCAGCCGCAACCGCAGCTCCACCTGTCAAAGAATGCATGTAGATACACCATCATCCAGATGAAAAACACAATGGATACTTTAACAAAGCTGTGATAACATCTTGAAATTTTTCTTAAATGCTATTATGGTAACAAATAGGATCTTTTATGTATGGCTGCCAGATAAAATATGGAACGTCCTGTTCAATTATTCATTGCTTGTCTGGAAGTCAAATTTAGTGGGGTATTCTGTATTTTTATTTTCTTTACCTGTCAACTCTACATATAGGGGGTTCTATGCACTCTACCCCGGAGTATCTCAACTACTGTTTCTCACACAAAAGCCATTCTAAAATTTGAACTAAAAAAAGACTGACCAATTTGGAATATGGGGAATAGAAAGATGCCTTGAGGTTCTTTCTTAATTGTTCTTTCATTAAAAAGGAAATTTAAAATACATGGATGCCAATAATGTAATCACGACACACACACACACACACACACACATCCCATTTCCATGATGGTGACTGATAATAGCCTAGTTTTCGTGCTTCCAAACCAGTTTCTATGCCTGAATATGCACAAGCACATGTTTTGTTTTGTTGTATTTAATAATAAAACAAAAACAACTACGATCATAGTAGGCAGATATGAAAGCTTTTGCATTGTAATGTCAGAGTTGAGTAGTTACAACAGATCATAAGACTCACAAAGCCAAGCAAAGGTACTCTCTGGCCCTTTATAGAAAAGTGTGCCAACCCTTGATAGAGTCAACTGATTGGGAGCTTGGATTCTGAGATCAGACTGCCTCCAGTTGTGTGGCCTTGAGCGAGTCCGTCAGCATCTGTAGCTTCTTCAGCGTCCTCTTGTTTAAATGAGGATCACAGGAGCACCCAACTCGTCAGACTGATGTGAGGACCAAATGAATTCAAGCACGTAGAGTGTTTACAATCGTACTTGGCACACAGCAAGTATTATCCAAACACTGACTATTATAAATGTAATCACTGCCTTTTGCCACAACTTGCTTTTCTACCCAATAGTTATTTTATGTGTCTGCATCAGTACGTGCTTCTGTAGACTACATTTTTTTCCGCTGGCTGCTTAGTATGCCATAGCACAAATGTAAAACAACTTAGTGAACTAACCCTTTATTTATGGACATTTAGGTGGTCTCCGATTTTCCCTACAACATACAGTGCAACACAACCAAAAAGGAGAAGTTTCTGCTGAGTTTATCCCAGTGCACGGCGACCTCATCAGTGTCACAGGACCACTCTTTTCTGTGGGGCTTTCAATGGCTATGATAGAAGCAAATCACCAGGCCTTTCTTCTGAAGCACTTCTAAGTGGATATGAACCACCAACCTTTCTGTTAGTACTCAACCACTTAACCATTTGCAGTGCATATATAATGGTAACTCCTTGGTCACCCTTACATATTTCTGTGAGATAGGTTCCTACAAGAAGAATTCTGGGGCCAAGTGTGTTGCACATTTAGTGCCTGAGCCAATATTAGATCTCCAATCCTTAGCAGTTCAACCTATTTCATTCCGTGAGCTTAGGTCCAGTCATGCTTTACCACATATTAAAGTCATCCTCCCCGACCTTGGCATCAGAAAGGTCACATGTACTATTCCTTCTATGCAGCTGTGAACCACACAACTGCTGCTTTCCACGGTGATTTTTCTACTACTTCAACAATTTTATAAAATTCCCTCAGGGAAAAAGTGTGGATTACCCTTACCACTTTTTCACTCTACCTTACAGAGTGACATTTGTCCCTCACATTGCTCTAGAGGGAGAGACGTTCTGACCAGCACTTCTCCCTGGGGCATCTCCAAACAAGGGTGCATCTGTCTTCACCCCACCACAAAGCACACACAGGTCCATGATAGATTGGGTTTTCTCCCAGAAGTTATTATTGGTGCTGGTTCCATCAGAGCACTCTAGTATAATTCCTATTACTCTCCCCACTCTGATTCTTACAGCTAGATTTTTGGAACACTTTTTGGAAGAGTTTTAAATATATTTGATGGTGAAAGTTAGCAAGTTTTGAGCAACTCAGATAAAAACATAAAAAATGGAAAACAAAGAAGAAGTAAAACTCTATTTCAAGATTATATGGTTTTACACATAGAAAATCCCAAGAACTCAGCAAGAAAGTTATTGGAACTTATTGAAAGATTCAGCAGAGTCAGCATACAAGATTCCTTTACACTTTACATAAAGAGAGAACTCTGAAAAGGCATCAGGAAAACACCACCATTTACACTAGTCATCCAAAAGGTGAAATACTTAGGATTAAATCTAACCAGAGAAACAAAAGACCTATACAAAGAAAACTACAAAACACTACTACAAGATACCAAAAGAGATTTACGAAAGTGGAAGGATATGCCATGCTCACAGAGAGGAAGATTTAACACTCTGATAATGTCAAAACTACAAAAAGCAATCTATAGATATAATGCAATACCAGTTCAGATTTCAACATCATTCTTTAAAGAGATGGAAAAAACTAATCACTGACTCCATATGCAAAGAAAGAGAGCCCAAATAAGCACAGCATTACTAAAGAAGAACAAAGAAGGTGGGCTTTCACTTCTCAATCTCAAAGCTTACTACAAATTAAAGTCATCCTTTAATTTGACAACCACAGTGGTCAAAAGAGTCTGGTACCAGTACAATGAAAAACATATATATCAATGGAACAGAATGGAGAACCCAGAAGCAACTCCATCCACCTACAGTAAGCTGACTTCGACAAATAAACAAAACACTTCAAATGGGAAGAGTCTCTACAACAAATGGTGTTGGCAAAATTGAAAATTCATTTGCAGAAGAATGAAACAAAATCCATGTCTCACAACATTTACAAACACAAATTCAAAGTGGACTAAACAACTAAATGTAAAACTTGGAACTATAAAGATCAATGAAAAAGTAGGGACAAACTTGTTGTTGTTGTTGT
>NW_006408533.1:997520-1012189 GCF_000296735.1 Chrysochloris asiatica | reverse complement strand
CTCCTGTGCCGCATCACTTTCTTGAAAGATTTCAATTTTTATTCCATCAATTCCTGGTGCCTTGTTCTTTGCCAATTCCTTCAATGCACCTTCGACTTCCTCCTTCAGTATCATTAGCTCTTAATTATATGCTACCTCTTGAAATGGTTGAACAGTAACCATTTCCTTTTGGTCCAGTGACTCTGCATATTCTTTCCACCTTCTCATGATGCTTTCTGCATCATTCAATAATTTTCCCAAACTTAGAGGCTCTCATATATGGCATAAATACACTATCAAAAATACCTGAAAACACACAAACAGAAAACAAAATAGATGACTGAGACCTCCTAAAAATTAGACACTTTGTGCATCAAAAGATTTCACCAAAAGATTAAAAAGAGAACCCACAGACTGGAAAAATATTTTTTGCAACAATATAATGGACAAAGGACTAACCTCTAAAATTCATAGAAAACTTTAACACCACACCAAGAAAAAGACAAATAATTCAGTTTGAAAATGGGTAGAGGCCATAAACAGACACATTACCAAAGACATTCAGGCGGCCAACAAACATATTAAGGCATTTTCACGATGATTAGCCATTAGAGACATGCAAATCAAAACAATAAGGTATCATCTTTCCCCAGAACTTTGATAACAAAGCTCAAAAACAGAAAACAACAAGTGAGGGTGAGAAGAGACTAGGATCCGCCTACACTGGTTGGAGTGTAAAATAGTGAAACAACTGTGGAGAAAATTTGGCGATTCCTCAGAACGTTGGAAATAGAAATACCGTTTGAGCAAGCAATCCTCAAGAAATAATAGTTGTGACATGAATAGCCATGAACAGATACCCAGGCTCACAGCAGCACTGTTCACAACAGCAAAAAGATGGAAACAGCCTAAGTGCCCATCAACAGAAGAATGGTTACCATACACGCAACCAAGTATTATAGAACACTGAGAAATAATGATGAAATTGTGAAACACCTCACAACATGGTTGAACCTGGAGGACATTGTGCTGTTGTGAAATGCCGTCGAGTCGATTCCGACCCATAACGACCCTGTATAGGGTTTCCAAGGAGCACATGGTGAGCTTGAACCACCAAACTTGCAATTCAAACGACTTTGCAGTCGGATGCATTAGCCCACAGCACCACACCAGGACTCCTGGAGGACATTATGCTGAGTGAAATTAGTCAATCACAAAAGGACAAATATTGTATGAGACCAATGTTGTAAAGAGTTTTAAAAGGGGGGGGAGGGGTTCTTTGATAAAAGAAAAAAATCTATGGCAGTTATTGGCGGGGGCAGGGAAAATTATTCACGGGCTAGAGAAGAAAGACATGTTAACATGGGTGGCAGGGCAGGCAATATACAACAAGAGGGAAGTTAGCAGAGGAAACGATGAAGGTAACAGGAGACAAAGAAAGAAATGCAATGGCTAAAGTGAATAGATGTAAATGCTGTTAGCTGTCAGTACATGGAGGGGATTGCAACTAAGCAATAAAGCAAAGTACATGATTTGTTGAATGTAAAACTGATGATTTGTTCTGTAAACCTTCAGTCAATTCATAATAAAAAGTTGAAAGAAAACAAAAAGGAACGTAAAGAAAAAACTGCCGTACCTGTGATTAGTGCTTTAGGAGACAGGCATAGCAGTTTTCCTCTGACACACAGGAGTTTCTGTGAGTCAAAACTGACGACAGCAATTAATTTGGTGTTTTAAGGAGCTCTGGTAGCGTAGTGGTTATGAGTCGGGCTGTTAACCTCAACTCAGCAGTTCAAAACTATCAGCCATTCCATGGGAGAAAGATGAGGTTTTCTGCTCATCTTACAGCCTATGCAGGATCACTGTGAGTTGGAACTGACTCCACAGCACACCACCACCACCACCACCACAGTTTGGTGTTTTGGGTTTTGGTATAACACATTCAGAAGAAAGTAAGGGGATGCCTTAGTGGTAAACAACACAGATGTGGTCTCTGTCCTGAAGACAGACTTTAAACAGAAACACACTATGTAAAATTACAAGTGTGATAAATGCTCTGAGGATGCACTGTGAGAACTGTGGTGGGGTGGGGTAGGGATGGGATAGTTTTAATCGGTCAGCGGGATGTAGACGGGAAAGGAAAGCTTCCCTGAGGAAACAGCAACTGAAGCGCTGGAGGAAAAGCAGCAGGTAATAACCAAGCCACAAGGCCAGGGAAAGCCGGCAGTGGGAGGTTACACAGCATCGGCAAGACTCAAGGTAACAGGGAGTGGGAGAGAACACAGAGCACCAGGAGCTATGATTTTAAATGGAAACTAGAAGGGGCAGTCTTATAAGCCATGTTGTAATTTATCATCTCTAGAACCATGAAATGTAGTGTTCTACACTTGCATATTGGGTCCTGGAATGGCGCTGTGGACTAATGCACTGGACTGCAAAGTCATTTGAACCACAAGGTGGGTGGTTCAAGCTCACCAGCCACTCCTTGGAAACCCTATATAGGTTCACTATGAGTTGGAACCAATTCAAAGGCACTTAAAAACAACAACGTGTGCACTGGAGTCCTGATGTAGCACTGTAGGATAAGCACTGGATTGCAAGGTGGTTTGAATTGCCAAGTCAGTGATTCAAACTCACTAGCCACTCCTTGGAAACTCTATACAGGATCACTATGACTTGGAACCGACTCAATAGCACTTAACAACAACAAGTATGCAAGGGGAGAAGTGATGATCCAATATTTCTATCAAAATGAATGTGATAGCTACAAGTGTGGGGATTGCAGCAGGCAAGAGTAGATGTGGGTGAACCAATGAAGAAATTAATGCAGACATGTAGGTGAAAGATGATGATGTATTGGGTAAAACCCCAAACCTACTGCCATTGAGTTGATTCCAACTCACAGCGACCCTATGAATGGTTTCCAAGGCTGTAAATCTTTACGGGAGCAGAAAGGTAACTCTTGCTCCCACAGAGAGGCTGGTGGGTTCACACTGCTGACCTTGTGGTTATCAGCCTAACATGTAACCCACTAGGCCACCAGGGCTCCTGTACTGGATAAGGGAGATAGAGAATGAGGAGTGGAGAGATTGGGAAGGAGTATAGAAACTAAAGTACTAGAAATGAACAACAGGTACAGTTAAAGACAATGCTGACCCAATGTGAGAAATGTAACTATGTCATTGATTAATCTGTGGAGAAACTGTTAGATGGGAACCTAACTTGCTGTGCAAACTTTCATAAAAAACACAGCAAAATATTATAATTATTATTTTTTTAAGTTTGAGAAGTAATACTTGGGGATGGATTGTCTTTGAGATGAGGCTGGAATCGTGAGGGACCCTAAGAATTCTGGCAGATGTAACCACATAAGTGGTGGTACCATTTACTTAGGTCAGGGATGCGAAACATGCATCATTTGAGTTTGAGATCCCTTTGAGACATTCAAGATGTGTCAAGAAGAAAGTTGAATATATTGCTCCACATGTATAAGGGGAAGTATGATTTGACATTCTAACCTGGGAGTTATCTGTGTATATTGGTATCTGAAGCCAGGTTCAAACTCACCAGTCGCTCCTCTGACACCCTGCACACAGTGGCTTTGAGTCAAAACCAACCTGACAGCACTTAGTAACAACAACAGAGGAGGATACGCCTGCAAATGCTATTTTGAGGAAACAGCTAGAGAGGCAGGAAGAGACATGGTGGCGGTGATAGTGGTGGTGGTGGTGGTAATGTGCTGTGGAGTCACTTCCGACTCATAGCAACCCTGTGTAGGGATTCCAAGGCTGTAAATCTTTATGGGAGCAGAAAGCTTCATCTTTCTCCTGCGGAATGGCTGGTAGATTCTAACTATTGACATTAGTTGTTGTTGTTGTTAAGTGCTGTTGAGCCTATTCCGACCCATAGACATCCTGTACAGCATTTCGGAGGCTGTAAATCTTTACGGGAGCAGAAAGCCTCATCTTTCTCCTGCGGAATAGCTGGTAGTTTCAAACTGCTGACCTTAAGGTTTGCAGCCCGATTCGTAATGACTACGCTACCAGAGCTCCTTACTGACCTTAGTGGTAAACAAAAAAAGTGGTTAGCAGTTCTGCTTTTATAATCCACTACCCTACAGCCTCTGGTAGCGTAGTGGTTACGAATCGGGTTACGAATCGGGTAGCGTAGTGGTTACGAATCTCAGGGCCACGGGAGGCAGAACGAGGGTTTCAAGAACTAGGAGAAAACTAAACATGTTTAAATGATGAGGGGGGACTTCCATCAGATCAGATGACACTACGAATTCACGTCTGTAATATACCCGTTCTGTTGCAAGGGATAGCAATATGGTGAAAATGTTAAAAAGAAAGAAGTAAAGAGAAACAAAAAACATACATTTGGGACCAAAATAAGTAGGTGATGGAGCATAAATAGGAAAAAAAAAAAAACCCATCTGAAATGGCCCTGAGACTGAAGTTTGTTGTTTTGTTGTTAAGTGTCATTGAGTCAGTTCCAACCCATAGTGACCCTCTATAGGGTTTCCGAGGAGCAGTTGGTGAGCTTGAACCACCAACTTTGCAGTTCAAATAGCTTTAACCCACAGCGCCACACCGGGACTGAAGTTATGAGCCTGTTACTCTCCAGGTCTGGAGGCAGGCTGCTTTGGACAATAGTTCAGCTCATGCAGAATGAGATAAACTAAAGCTTCTCTATGTAAAGTAGCAACCAGAACCAGGTTCGTTTTTAAAGCAAAGAATAAGGGAGCCTTCAAATCATGAAAAGAAGCTTAAAAAAGAGAAATGCCATTACTCCTCTGCCTGTTATGGCTTTATAAGCAGCGATGGAATTAGAGAACCAAAGATCATGACCAAGAACTAAGCAAACCACCCACTAGCTAGCTCAATGTCTGAATCTGGGCTGTCCCCAGTATCATATTTACTATAGGTACGTTGTCAGGAGGGACCAGTCCCTGGAGAAGGACATCATGCTTGATAAAGTGGAGGGTCGGAGAAAAAGAAGGAGATCCCCAATGAGATGGATCGGCACAGTGGTAGCAGCAATGGACGCCCCCCCTAAGACTGAAACTCAGAGGGAACACATGAGCAGGCATGTAAGCTTGCTGGCAACCACATTGGTCTACTGCTGAGTGAAAGAGGGGGCAAGGCAACAATGAAGAAATGGGCTGAGTTCAACTACGTTCCATAGACTCCTGTTGACCTGGAGATGAGAGAGAGAAGAGGAAGGGCTGCTTGGTCCAAAGTGTGGTTAAGACCTGGGGACATCTGAGCCTATGGACAAGGACATAGCCGCAGAGGGCTAGAGCTAAAAGTGAAGCATCTAGCTGATATGAAGTGAGGGGAGACACACAAGAACACCCAAACCTGCAGATAGTATCCATTTGACCTAGCCTGGATGACTTGATAATCAGAACTCGACTAGAGGAAGATTTAAATTTAAAAAAAAAATTAATAAAGGGAATGAGGGTAAATTGCTACAATTTGATGAACTTGACCTACACTCATGGAGGTAGAAGTTCTAAATACCAACAGAGAAGGAAGGAGTCTTCACATCAAGTATCAATGCTATCCCTTCTGTATACAGGGTAGACAGGGACGGGCAAGTTAGACATTGGCTACCTAAAATGAGGGGGCGATAAAAGCACGAAGTAACTGGTTTATGAAGAGGGAGTTTCAAGAGGGAGTTTCATTTTAGAGTGTATGGGGGAAGATAGAGTCCCCACTGAATGTTTTCATCTTGTCTACATGAGTCTGGTAAAAAGATATGAGGATAAGATTCTTATGATTCAATAGTGAGTAATTTTTATTATGACTAATTGCAACTGTCTTATCTGTAAAGGTAGAAATTTACCAAAAATGAGGGGAGTAGTTAATCTTACAGTCCAGTAACAGAGGACCCTAGGACCATCAAGGGAGAAGAGCATCAAGGAAGAAGAATCGGGGACCTTATCCAGAGAAGCAGTGACACCAGAAATGGAGGCAGAGATGGGGACATGGAGAGAGGGAGCAGTTTAAGACTCTAGATTCATGGAAAGAGAGGGTATGAGAGCAGGTGCCCAGGAGGCAGACTTGCAGAATGTGCCCTTTGGTGGTGTCAATTATTATATATGCCTGAGTGTCAAAAGAAAAAAGAGCTAAAACGAATAGAGAAAAACACTGTTAACTGATGATACATGGAGAGGATTATAATCATTGTAATGAAACAAGGTGTATAATTTGATGAATGTAAAACTGATGACCTGCCCCGTAAAATTTCACTCAATTCACAATAAAAACTTAAAAAGAAAAAAAAAAAGCTCAGGACTGGGCAATGTTTCATTCTATTGTGCATAGGGTCGCTATGAGTAGGAACTCACTGGATGACACTTAACAACAACAAATCTTTGTAGAAGCAGAAAGCCTCATCTTTCTCTCACAGAGTGGCTGGTGGACTCATTATAGATGTACAACTGGGAGTGTGGTGGCTCTGTAGGAAAAGCACTGCACTGCAAACCACAAGGTCAGTGGTTCTAGCCTACCAGCCACTTCATGGGAGAACGATGAGTCTTTCTGCTTATACAGAGATTTACAACCTCAGAAATTCTATACAGAGTCTATGTGCATCAGAACCGACTCAACGGCACTTAACAATAACCACAAACATAAATGAAAGAATATTATCCCTTTAAAAAATATATGCAGTTATAAAACAAAAACTAGCAGAAAAGAAACAAGAAAAAGTAAAAATAAAAAAAGAGCCAAATAGAAATCTTTGAAATCAAAATTGTAAATTAAATTAATAGTTGTTGTTGTGGTTAAGTGCCATCAAGTTGGTTCCAACCCATAGTGACCCTGTATAGGATTTCTGAGGAGCAACTGGTGAACTTGAACCACTGACCTTGTAGTTCATACCGACTTTGAAGTCCAGCATATTAGCCCACAGCACCATGCCAGGACTCCAAATTGAATTAATAGACTGGACAAAGTCAGATGGTTAAATGGGAAATTCACATATTAAAAGAGAATCTTGAGGAAAGCAGCACAAAGAGAGAGAAAAATAGAGATCGAGAAAAAAGAAAGGAGGGTATGAAGAAAGAAAGAGAAAGGAAGAAAACAAGAAAGAAGGAAAGAAAGAAAAGTGATGTATTCGAATTAAGAGAAAATTTACATCTGTCTGAAAGGTAAGGGGGAAGATAAAAATAAAATTCTAGACATCAATAATAAATTGGAGGTTGGTTTACAATGACAAATAAGCATTTTAATGTCTGAAATATTCATGAAGAGAACTGAATTGCTGAATAATCTCAAAGTTTGTTAGAACAAATTTAGCTAACACATTAAGGGTAATCATTAAGGTATTAGAAAACAATCCATGCATAGCAAATAAGCAAAGGAGAGATATAGAAAACTATCCATTAAAAATTAAGGAAATTTGAAAAAATAAAAAGCTACTAAACAAAAACAAAACAAATAAGATAGCAAAAGTAAATCAAAATATGCTAGCAATCACAATAAATATAAATGGATTAGAATAACATTTAAAATACACAGATTTTCAGGTTGAAATTTTGAAAAAAAAAATCCAGTTTTGTATTTGTTTACAAGAGACAGAGTGGTCTCACCTAAAAAGATGAACTGTCCAGATTCTCTCTTTGAGAAACAATAAATAGTGAAGACTCAAGTGATGGTGGAGTCCTGGTGTGGTGTTGTGGGTTAATGCACTGGACTGCAAGGTCGGTTTGAACCACAAACAAGTGATGGTACTAGAACTGAAACTGCTACTGTTGTTGTTAAGTACCGTCAAGTTGGCTTCAACTTATGGCGACTCTATATAGGATTTCTGAAGAACAGCTGATGGGCTTGAACTGCCAAACTTTCAGTTAGCTTTTGGTTAAGAAAATAGGACCAGAGCAACTTTCATGGACTGTGTCTAAGACAAAGTTTCTAAGAACTATAAGCAGAAAGTAGAAGCAACTTGGAAAGAGATAAGAACAGGTAAACCCCAACAGTGAAGAAAGAGAGGGAGACAGGTAAATGTAAACAGCAGGGTGGCCTCTGAGAAAGACTGGACACAAAGCTACTTCTGCTCCTTACAGATTCCTGCCAGATCTTAATGCATTTGGTTCTTGCCCTTGGAATCCTATCGACCTCTCTACATCCTAAAAAACAGAACAAAACCCTTTCACATGAGCTAGATTTGGTGGGCCACACTTCCTTTCAACCTAGAGACCTGACTAGTACATATAATAGTAACATAGTAACAGTTACTCAGTGATCACTATATGCCACACAAGACAACAAGAGGCCCGCAAGGATTATCGTATTTAACAGCACTGGTGGTTCTATAAGATAAACACTGAACTGCAAACCACAAGGTTGGTGGTTCAAATCCATCAGCTGTTTCTGGGAAACCCTATATAGGGTTACTATTAGTCAAAATTCACTCAATGGCACTTAGCAATAACATGAAGTAGCTACTATTATTGTGCCCACTTTGCATATTTGTAAAATGAGGCCCAGATAGATTTCATAGCTAGTTAATGGTGACTCACTAACTAGCTAGTAAATTAGTAGAGACACAAGGCAGACTTGTTCCATCGTCATCCTCTTAACTACTTGCTGTTGTTGTTAAGTGCCGCTGAGTCGGTTCCAGCCCATAGCAATCCCGTATAGGATTTCCAAGGAGCAGGTGAGCTTGAACCACCAACCTTGTGGTTCAAACCAACTTTGCAATCCAGGGCACTAACCCACAGTGCCACATGAGGACTTTTCTTAACTACTTAATTTTCAAAATGGAGGAAGGATTACTTTTCACTGCTCCAGATGAACTGTTCATATCAAAAAGTCAGAAACTATAATGAACCATATTTTGGTTTGATATATATATAAAAAAAAAAAGGCTTTCTAGCAATTACAATTTATTTTAAAAATGGAACAGGCTACTTTTGCAAAAAAGTAAGCCCCTTATTAATTTAAATATTTGTTGTTGTTGTTGTTAAGTGCCGTCAAGTCAATTCTGGCCCATAGGGACCCTGTATAGTGTTTCTGAGGAGCAGCTGGTGAGCTTGAACCGCTGACCTTGAGGTTCAACGACTTTGCAGTCCAGTGCATTAACCCACAGCACCACACCAGGACTCCAATTTAAGTATTTAACAGAGGCTAAAATAGTATCTGGAGTCTTGGTGTGGCACTGTGGGTTAATGCGTTGGATTGCAAGGTCAGTTTGAACCACAAAGCTAAAGGTTGAAGCTTACAAGCTGATCCTTGGAAACCCTATACAAGGTCGCTGTGAGTTGGAACTGACTCAGCAGCACTTAATAACAACAAAATAATATCTAACAAGGAGAGTATAGAAAGGATTTGTGCATAATAAGGAAAATAAGATTATTTCTAAGGTCTCTGCCAATTCCAGTGGAATAGTCCCTGAATCTTAGCACAATGTTCTACAATGATACTGTCTGATAAAACTTTCTGTGATGATGAAAATATGATCTACACCTAGCATCCCATAAGGTGGCCACTAGACATAAGTGACTGAAATAGGAGCACTTGAAATATGGATAGTGGAACTGAATTTTTTTTTAATGTTTTATTGTGAATTATGTGATAGTTTACATGGGAGAACATTAGTTTTACATTCATCCTATCATTGCCATGGTTACTATCCCCTCCATGCATCATCACCCAACCAAAGGGTATACCCTACAAGCCTGCCCCCCAGTCATCAGCACACAGCCCCTCTCCCTCTCTGGGTCTAAAGTTCCCAGCTGCTCCATCTCTCCACGTCATCGTCTCTGCCTCCATCTCAGGCATCACTGCTTCTCTGGGTAGGGTCCCGCTCTCTGCTCTTCTCCCTTGATGGTCCTAGGGACCTCCGCTCCTAGACTGAAAGGTTAATCACTCCCCTCCTTGCTACAAAAGTCTGCCTTTACAATTCCAACCCTCACAAGCAGTCCTGATAACAATTATTCACTATTGTATCACAAGAGACCTATCCACATTTCCTTTCATCAGCCCCACCTAGACAGATTGGATACTACTCAGTGGAAATTCTATCTTCTTCCACGCCCTCTGGATCTAGGTTCCCTGAGGAACTGAATTTTTAACTTTATTTATATTTTATTAATTTAAATTTAAACAGCCACCTGGAGTTATGGGCTACAGTACTGAGCAGCATAGGTCTATAAACATTCAGATAAAGCAGTAAAAAGGACTGTTAAATAACACTGGACAGCCCAGACCTTAATTTTGTAAGTTATCTAACAGTGGGCCCTTCCCAATAGCTGATCCCTGTGGCTCTGAAATGAATCAGGGATTAGAAACTTCCTGATGAATCATCAACATCATTTCCTGAGGCTGGCCCTTCTTGACTGTTCCTCCCTGTTGTCTGGGGGACATAAACACACACACACATGTATATGGTATGTACAGAGGCCTATGCGTGTCATAAATGGTTTGTGCTCAGCTACTAACTGAAAGGTTGGTAGTTAAAGCTCACTCAGCAGGCTCACGGAAGAAAAGATTTAGCAATCTGCTTCTGTAACGATTAGCGAGCATCTAAGATGCAACTACTGGTCTCTCCCTGTCCAGAGAAACGAAGAGTGATGAAGATTGAAGATGGTCTCACGGACCGTGTGAGTATCAGTCTCCACAGCCTGGCTACTACAATCTAGTTCAACTGCTCTGAAGGAATCACATTAGAATGTCCTAGAGTAGAGAAATATGTGGAATAAAACTCAAATTCATTTAAAAAAAGACAAATCTTACTGAATGGATTGAAACTGGTGGCCCTTAAGGTCTGGAAGTGAACTCATCCCTGTGGATTCAATTTTCATCTAAGCAATAGACTATGTTGTTGTTGTTATGTGCCGTGGAGTCGGTTCCGACTCATAGTGACTCTGTACAGGGTGTCCGAGGCTGTAAATCTTTATGGGAGCAGAACACCTCATCTTTCTCCCGCGGAACTGCTGGTAGTTTTGAACTGCTGACCTTGCGGTTCGCAGCCTGATTCTTAACCACTACGCTACCAGAGCAATAGACTATAAGGGGAGCAATAATACTAGGGAGGTATGCACACCTTATAATCATCAACCATTTGAGATCAGAAGAGCAGCATTTATCCCAGGACAAAGTTCAGAAGGGTTAGGAAAGAAGGAGGAATGGAAACAGGAAACACAGGGAGGCAGTGGGCAGAGTGGTGCTACACTGTGGGGAATACAATCAATGACATGAAACAAAATGTGTGTGAATTGTTGACTGGGAAACTGATCTGCTCTGTAAACTTGCACCCAATTCACAATAAAAAGTCATTTAAAAAGAAAAGATAAAATCCTACTCTACAGCACATTGGATCTGAATCTATTCAATAGTACAAGACAACAATAACATGTGTATGCTCATATACATGTATGTTGTTGTTGCTAAGTTCTGTCCAGTTGATCCTAACTCACAGTGACCCCATACGGGGTTTTCCAGGAGCAGCTGGTGGGTCTGAATCGCCAACTTGTGGTTCGAAGTCCTGTGCTGATCCTACAGTACCACACCAGGAGTCCATATATTTGTGTATATACTTCTGTTATTATGAAGGCACTTAACAACAACACCTATATAGGTATGTGTGTGCACAGCATGGATAAAGAGGAGTAGAATTAGTATTAGTATTAGAATGAATGGGAGAGAAGATTATTTCATTGGTAGCATAGTGATTACAAATCGGGCTGCTAACCTTAAGGTCAGAAGTTAGAAACTACCGGCGGTTCCGTGGGAGAAAAACGAGGCTTTATGCTCCCATAAAGATTTACAATCTTGGAAACCCTACACTGGGTCGGTATGAGTTGGAGCCAACTGCAAGGCACACCACCACCACCACCACCACCACCATGTATTACTTACAAGCATATATTATTTTGATAAAAAAAAAAAGTAATAAAATTAAATGAAGTCTGCATTTAAGAAATACACTAAACCTCCTGTAGCTGCTGCTGCTCTCAAAATGTCAGGAATGTAGTTAATAAAAATGTGCTCTTTTAAATGTTAATTGATTTAAAATATATGGATCAATGATAATTGATTCCACATATATGTTCATTCCACAAATTAAATCCCTTAAAGTAACATATTCCTCAAAGATATAAAACAAAGAATGCTATAGAAAATAAGAAATGAAAATAGAGTAGAGGAAGATTTTTTTCATTCTTTATTTTGAGGTGTAGCATTGTGTGTTGTTTTTATTGGTATACTGCATTTCCAACGCAGAGCTTAAATCAGTACGCTATTGTTAAGTGCCATAGAGTCAGTTCTGACTCATATCAACCCTGTATAGGCTTTCCAAGGAGTGGCTGGTGAGGTTGAATCACCAACTTTTCTATTCATTCTGACCTTGCAGTCCAGCGCATTAACGCGCAGTGCCACACCAGGACTCCTAAATCAGTACAGGAGGCTCAACGAACTCCTGGACAGATGGCATTACCAAAACATGTAGTAACCTGCCATCCAAGCCATGAGGTAAGTGCCTTGGGGCTTAGCAGTTCCAGAGTCTGAACTCGAGGAATTCAGTGGTTACAAATCCCATATCCTAAGGGGTGGGATAGTCAGCAAGTGTTGTATCCTTTTAGGGTAAGCTGTGTCTTTTCTAGAAGCTTTTTAGAAACAGCTCAGTCTCATCTGTCTTTTTAAAGGTAGATTTTGCTCCAAGGTGGACACAGTGGATGCTGCTTGTAAGTCCCGTTCCCCTGCATGTTCACACAATGCTCTCCAAGAACAGTCTCAGCTTCACAGAGTGGTGCCTACACAGAATCAGAAAACTCAACCAACCCCTGATTAAGACTCAGAGGAATTAGCTCCCCTAAATCTGAGAAGCAATGTGGCCCAAGTGTTTTCAGCAGACATAGACAAGAAGGTTGCAATAGCTTTACAGCAAGGGGAAGTTGGCCCCACCTCTCTCCCGCTGAGGTCCACTAGGATGGGGTGTGCCGGGGTGGGCTGCCTCATGGCTAAGGGTCTCAGCTCCCCATCCAGCAGGAACTGTCTGGCTTCACAAGCCAGAGCACAAGGGAATCTGGTGAGCGGCAAATTCCGGTAAAGCAGGCAGCTTCAATACAACAATAAAAATCAAAACAAAACAATAATTACAACTCAGAATATAAAACAGTGTCAAAGTGCATCTCAAGGGCTTTTCTTCATTCAGTTCATTCACTCCTTCATCAAATTCTTATGAAGTACCTCATTTAAGAATGGGCAGTCACTGTTTATCTACATGAGGGAATAGAAGAAGCAAAGGTGCACAGGCCTGGATTCTATTTCAAGGCCTTCGCTCCAATAGATACACAACTAGATGCATAACAATTGGCCAAGAATCAACCTTGCACATGCTCTAGGGTAACATCGCTCTTAAGCTAGCTACAATGTCCAAAATGCTTTGTCTTTCTTACTTAAAAGAGTCTACTGCCACAGAGAAAAATGTCCATTAAATAATTATCCAGAGCACTGTGTTACAGTGATGCTCACTTCTCCTGGGTGGGTCCTGAAGAGGCACATGGTTCTGTGACTGGCAGCTGCAAAGCTGATGCTTCATAGTAGTCCCTGGGTAGCAGCACGACGTAATCCTAGGAAAGAAACAACCAAAAGACTGTCACCCACTTTCATGTTAGTTCTTATTTCATAAGAAAACAACCAAACATATTGGGGCTCACTATGAACTCCGTATGCGCAAAGCTTCACCCAAGCGCTCAAAGCAACTCAGCACAGGTTCTGTAATAATTGGCGATAAACTCCTCAGTGTGGACATTTTTATTTCAAATCTCAGGAGAAATTTTACCGTCTTTTCTGGGCTGTTCATAAATTCAAACAAACCAAAGAACAAAATTTAAAAACCCAAATCCATTGCTATCAAGTAAATTCTAATTCATGACGACCCGATGTATCCCAGTGTAAAACTTCTCTCTCGGGTTTTCTTGGTTGTAATAGTCACAGCAGTAGCTCATCCAGCCTTCCCACAGCACCACAGGGTGGATTCGAATCATCAACCTTTCATTTGGTAGTCAAGCACACCCTGTTTGTACCACTCCGACCAAATTTTAGATCATGTATTTCCACACCAGGATAACACACAGCTGGTAAGGTGCTGTTTTATGATCCTGGTGATTCACAGAATGAGACTGCCCCATTGCCTGTCCTAAAAAATGAGAGAAGAACATGTCCCATCATGTGTGCCAAATTGAGCCCACAATGTAAACCAACCAAGTAGCTCTTCAGGAAGGAGCTGAGCTTGGGCTTCTGAGACACAGATGATCTAACAGCTTCCTAGTTCTCCTGGCATCACCGCACAACCACTGAGGGAGAGAATGTTTGCCACAACCACACTACTAGGCCTTTTCTCTCCAGGGATGCCTCCATTTGTCTATCATGGAAAAGAACAGAAACAAACAAGAGGATGGAATCAGCAGAGTGTGGCACAGGGCACTCAGTGGTCCGAGTGAGGGTTACTTTAAAATGGTTGTGTTTCTATTAATAATCTTTTGGGGTTGGGACCATATAGCCTCATCACTTTATGGACTCAAGAGATTTTAGCACAGTTGTTGTTGTTGTTGTTAGGTGCCATCAACTCAGTACCGACTCATAGCGACCCTATGCACAGCAGAACGAAACACTGCATGATCCTGGGCCAACCTCACCACTGTTGCCACACTTGAGTCCATCAACGCTGCTGTTTGG
>NW_006408533.1:985705-996239 GCF_000296735.1 Chrysochloris asiatica | reverse complement strand
TTTAGCACACTAACAGTTATTAATACGTGCTCAATAAAATATTTTTTTGCCAAAAAATGGGGTGGAATAAGGCTGTGTGAAACTGGCTTGCAGAATATGCCCTTAGGATATTTAAATGAATATATATTTTTTGTTTTGTATATGTACATCAAATATTTTTGCTTTGTTCATTTGTCAAATATAAGATGTAAAAGGGAAGTCACTGGGAGGAAGTAGGATAACTGTTGTTGAAGGGAGGGGATTGTAATCATTGAGAGGAAGCAAAGCGTATAATTTGTTGAATATAAACTTGATCTTCTCTCTTAACCTTCACTAAATTCACAATAAAATTTTTTTTAAATGGGATGGAAGCATATTAAGAAGTTAAATTGGAAAAAGATGTGTGCTAGATATATTTACAACACTGACAGATAAAAGATTTTATTTAAAATAAGAACCTCATGGGATTTAGTTTCTTGGTTTAGACTCATAGTTTTATGGGGCATCTCAGTTAAGTGGCCTAATAACATGTTTAGTGTTTCTGTTCTTCCTCCCAATTTGACATGTAGTGCCTGAAGTCTTATAAGTTTGCAAATGATCCTCCAAGGCACAAAAATTGGTCTCAATTCACCTGGAACAACAGAGGAAGAAGAAGAGCAGGAACAGGAGAAGACTATGGAGGAGTCCTGGTGGGCCATTGTAGCATAAACACTGGGCTGCTCACATCAAGGTCAATGGTTCAAACTCACCAACTGCTTTTTGGAAACCCTATACAGTGTTGTTAGGAGTTGGAACCAACTGCCAGAACAAATGGATGGTGTCTAGCTACCTTTACTGAATATTTAAATTTAAGATTCCATAGAAAAATCTTGATCAAAACATGGGAAATACAGAATAGAACTTCTAGTTTCATGGAATCTAGACTTTCCAGAGTCAAGAAGGTTGAACGAACCCTTAAAACTATTATCCTGAGATACTTTTTATACCTTAGACCACAAGTAAGACTTCTTCTTCTTGTTACTTAAGTGCCGTCAAGTTGGTTCCAATTCATTGTGACCCTGTATAGGGTTTCTGAGGCTTTAAATCTTTGAGGAAGCAGAACGCCTCATCCTTCTCCTGCAAAGTGGCTGGCAGGCTCAATCCTCGGACCTTATGGTTCACAGTCCAGTGTTTACTGTATGGAGCCACCACGCTGAAGAAAAATTTAAATCTTAAACCAAAAATTGTTGTCATTGTTAAGTGCCATAAAGTCGGTTCTGACTCATAGTGACCCTGTATAGAGCTTCCAAGGAGTAGCTAGTGAATTTGAACTGCCGACCTTGTGACTCAAAGAATCTTACAGTCCAGTGCTTATCCTATAGCACCCCACCAGGTCTCCTTAAAATCAATGACTTTTGTTAGGTACCATCAAGTTGATTCCAACTCATAATGTACAAAACATTGCCCAATCTTGAGCCATTCTCATACTCACTGCTGTACTTGTGCTCATTGTTGTAGCCACTGCATCAATCCATCTTTTTGATAGTCTTTCTCTTTTTCCCTAACCCTCTATTTTACCAAGCATGCTGTCTTTCTTCAGGGACTGGCCCTCCTGATTTGTTGTTGTTGTTGTGTGCCGTAGAGTCAATGCCAACTCATAGTGACCCTATATAGGGTCTCTGAGGCTTTTAGATCTTTGCTGGAGCAGAAAGTTTCATTTTTTCTTCCACGGAACAACTGGTGGGATTGAACTGGGGACTTTGTGGTTCATAGTCCAGTATTTATCATATGGAACCACTGTGTTCCTTGGTCCTCCTGATAATATGTCCAAAGTATCTGAGACAAAGTCTCACCATCTTTGCTTCTAAGGAGCATTCTGGCTGTACTTCTTCAAAAGAAGATTTATTTGTTCTTCTGGCAGGCCATGGTATATTCAGTATTCCTCAGAACCAGAATTCAAATGCATCAGTTTATTTTCAGCCTTCCTTATTCACTGTGCAGCTTTCATATACATTTGAGGCTACTGAAAATACCCTGGCTTGGGTCAGACACACCTTAATCCTCAAAGTAACAGCTTTGCTTTTTTATACTCTTAGGAGATCTTTTGTTGTTGTTGTGTGCCGTGGAGTCAGTGCTGACCCATAGCGACCCTGAACAGGGTTTCCGAGGCTGTAAATCCTTACGGGAGCAGAACGCCTCATCTTTCTCCCGCAGAGCAGCTGGTAGTTTCGAACTGCTGACCTTAAGGTTCATAGCCCGATTCGTAACCACTACGCAGGTCGGAACCGACTCGACGGCACTTAACAACAACAACAAGGAGATCTTTTGCAGTAGATTTGCCCAGTGTAAAACATTGTTTGATTTCCTGACTGCTGCTTCCATGGACGTTGATAGTGGAGCCAAGTAAAACAATTCCATTTATCATGATGTTGCTTATTGGTCCAGTTGTGAAGATTTTTCTTTTCTTCATGTTGAGGTATAATCAATACTGAAGGCTGTAGTCTTTCATCTTCATCAATAAGTACTTCAAGTCCTCTTTACTTTCAGTAAACAAAATTGTGTCATCTACATATTGCAGATTGTCAATAAGCCTTTCTTCAATCTGATGCTTTAGTCTTCTTCATACAGGACATCCAACGCCTCAAATTATTTGCATACACGTTGATGAAAGGATACAACCCTGACACACACCATTTCTGATTTTAAAACACATAATATCCCTTTGTTCTGTCCAAATAGCTGCCTCTTGGTCTATGTAGAGGTCCCACATGAACTAAGCAATAGTTTAACTAGCAAGCATTGTCTCCCTGGAGTATTATGCTCTTTTAAGAAGTATATATACAGGGACTGATAACAGGAACTTGAAAGACCAGATAGGAAATTGAGAAGGTAGTGGATTTAAGTTAGTGGAGTAGGAACAACTCAGAAAAGGAGGGGAAAATGGTTACACAACTGGAAGGCTGGAACCAATGTTGTTAAATGGTACCTGTAGGAATTCTTAAATTGGTGTATGTCTTGCTCTGTATATTCTCCACAATAACAAGAAAATGATAGTTTTTTAAAAGTCACTAAGCATTTTCAGTGTCTATGAAGCAACTTTTCAAATGTATGTTTTTTTCTTTCCATTAGTTCAACTTATTGCCCATCATGGGTATTAATGGAATTTTCCTCTTCCTCATTTCTCACATCTGTGAAACATTTGTAAACTTGTAAAACAGCAAAGCTTCCTGCCAAGAAGATTGAAAAACAAAAAACAAAAACCCCACAGGGCATGGACAAACAGCACAAACCTTCACAGTATCTTTGTAAGACCCTGATTTACAATTGCTGTTCTTTGATAGAGAAGAAGCAACAGACTTGGGGTTAAGGGAATTGCCTGAGATTTGGTAACTTGGGCAGTCAAGGGGGCCGTGTTAATAAAAAGTGTTTTTATGTTTTCTGCTCTGGGTTCATGAACCCAAGCTTTTCCCAAACACTTGATTATGAAAAGACCTTCTTGATATAAGCTAAAACCACACCAAACCAAACCAAAACCCTCACTGCCACTGAGTTGATTGTGATTCACAGTGAGCCTGTAGGGCAGAGCAGAGCTGCTCCCTAGGTTTCTCAGACTGTAAGCCTTTACAGAAGCTGACAACCTCATCATTCTCCCTCTGAATGACTGGTAGATTTGAACCACCAATCTTAAAGTTAGCAACACGATCAGGGCTCCTTTCCACAATAAGCTAAAGCAGACACGAAATCACATATGAAAGAGGGATGTCTCAGATAGTGGGTTCATCCATCCAGCTCCCCACAGTTTCTCTGGCTAGTCTAGTCATTTGAAAACACAGCCTTTTCTTTGTCCAAGGCAATCTGTTCAGGCAGAATACTGGATGCCTGTGAGGAGGAAGAAAAGAACAAGAGTGTCTCAGAGCAGCCCGGGCTCCTCCCGCCTCATCCTCGGATAGTAGGATCGAATCTGCCTTCAGGGACTTCATTCTGTATAGTTCCCAAAAAAGGCTGACTTTTCTTAGGTGTCTTTCTGATTTAGGATGGAAAAGTCCCAAATCAGCTTTTGAGTAATAGGGACATATGTACTTGTTCTGTTAATTTCTGGGTCATTATGAGTTATAATTTGTTTGTTGTTTTCCCAGAGGGAAGTTGGCTGGAAGATACAGAAGACACTTGATTCTTAAGTCATTTGAGGGCAAATGTCATCATAGATTCATAGGTTCTTGTGTCTAGAAGGGAACTGCCTGTAATTTCAATATTTAATTGTCAGGAATAGTGTCAGTGGGACTGTCCCTATGGGGGAAGGAACTTTGCAGAAGTTTCCACTGAGAACCACCTCTTACCAGGAGGACTCCCTCCACCTTGATACAAGCAATCCATATTCCTGGTACAACTGAAAATGGTTCTGAGAAACCGTTTCCAGGGACAGTGACAAAGGCTGGCTCATTACTCGGCAGGAAGATGATCTTTTTGGTTTGAACAGCACCTATCGGAGGTAGAAAAGAAGAACACAGGGCATTTTGCTAGCTGTCAATGCTACGGTTTAGATACTGTATTTCTTATTCAGTTTACAATTGAAAAAAGATTAAGGGAGTTCCCTGGTCCATTCTATTTACTGACCTTATTTTTAAAAACCACATGTATACACACAGGTAGATGCATAAAATGACCAGAGAGATATCGGTAAGATGTTAGCAGTGGCTATTTCTGCAGGGGTTTTGAGTGAGTGATGTTTTTCATTTGTTAAATGATTAAATAGATTAGCCCACATCACTGCTGAGAAAGTGCCTGGCATGTAGTAAGTGTTGTATATATTATCGATCAAATTATTTTCTCCTTATTGTTTATCTGTAATTTAGAGGTTTTAATATTTCTTTTAAAAAACATGTATTGATTTTGTTATAAGAAACACTTGGGTTTTCTGTGTGTTTGTTTGTTTTCAGGATACAGTATGCTTCCTATTACATCAAACAGAGGAGATCTAGGACCTCCCCTGAGGCAGGAGGTATGACGTCTTTCTCTTGGTGTGTGCCTACCATCTGGCACCATGCCAGGTACACAGGCGATGCCCCAAAGCCACATCTGGTTAATATCTTTGCGATTGTTATTACCTCCCAAGCTCAAGCCTTCAGGAGCGAATGATAGGACATTCTCTCTCTCTCTCTTTTTTTTTACTTTCTATTATGACTTTAGTGAAGGCTTACAGAGCAGATCAGTTTTCCATTTAATGATTCATACATATTTTATTTCATGTCATTGATTGCAAAGCCCACAATGTAACTTCACTTATCCCACGTCTTCTCTGTGTTTTCTGTTTCCATTCCTCTCTTCTTAAAACCGTTGCTGTTAAGTGCTGTCAAGTTGGAACCAGCTCATAGTATAAGGTTTCCAAGGAGCAGTTGGCAGATTGACCTTCTGGTTCAAACTGACCTTGCGGCCCAGTGCTTTATCTCACAGCGCCACACCAGGACTTCTTAAAATTAGCATCCATCTTATGTGTTAGGGCCTTCCTCATTGCCTGTGTCAGTGGACAGCAAACTCCATGCGGGATCCCAAACCCTACCTATGCTATATGTCTTCTAGTCTGTTCGAATACAGCCTAACACGGAAGACCTTGACTCTATGATCTTTTCATCAGGCAAAGATTTCAGTAGTCTCCTGTCCCCTAGATTGGCTTTTATAAATATACAGGCCCACCTCCCTTTTCTACAGACAATTCAGAAACAAATAAAACAGTTGCATCTGAATTCAACTGTAACTTTTTTTCTTTTTTTGGAAGAAATACATGTGACAAATCCTTGCTTTCACTCTTCTGTTCAACAAGTATCTTTGGGATACACATTAAGTGGCAGGTATGAAGCTAGGGTCTTGGAGGCATGGCAGTGAACAAGGCAGAGTGGCCTTTATTGGCTGATGGTGGAGGCAGGGCTGGTCAGGGACAGAGATCGGAACTCAGGGGCCTATGGTAGAGTATGAACACAGCGACTGAGTCAGTTCTGACTCATAGTAACCCTACAAAGGGTTTCCGAGGAGTGGCTGGTGGTTTTGTACCTTCAGCCTTTCAGTTAGCAGTCCAGTGCTTATCCTACAGCACCACACCAGGAGCCCACAGTACCATTTAGGAGGAAGCTGAGAGAGCGTAGTGGCTCTGAAGGATAAGCACTGAGCTGCAAAACTCAAGGTTGGTGATTTGAACCTACTAGCCGCTCCAATGAAGAAAGATGAAGCTTTCTGCCCCCACAGAGATTTGTAATCTTGGAAACCCTATACAAGGTTGGTATGAATCAGAACAGACTCAATGACCCTAAACGGCAATATAGGTTACTATGGGAATAGATAACAGCAGCTCCTGGCACCATCTTGGGGATGTAGGAAAGGTGATCCAGGGAATGAGAAAACAAATCTGAATGTGGATTAACAGAGGGAAAACCGCTGGTACCACTACCACATAGGAGGAAGTGGGCATCTGGAGACATGGACGCAGGCAATTTCAGTTCTGTTTCCTCTTCAACCTTCTTCAGTTCACAAAGTTCTAATGAGACTCATCTGAGGATATGGGTGCTAAACGATTCTAAATGATAAAACAAATCTGGTAGCTCTTCTATTGGTTACGAGTTCATCAGCCTCCAACTACACACCCCTTGGGAACATCTGCTACAGATGCTAATCAGCAAAAGCACTTAAATCTGTCCTTAAATCATTGATTATTGTGTATCTTTGGATTCCCAATGCTTCCCAGAGCCTGTTTCCAGGACTGATGGAAGCACTAATTCCTTGGTCTTGTCTCTGATTATGATCGGGTTGTTCTCTTCTACTGTGCTCCGTCCTCCAATGCTGAATAAAGATTATACAGCCTATCTGGAGTACTCTTCAGCTTCATGCTTTTCAGCATTCATCTAAGAATTCCTACAAATACTAGTTGCTATTGAGTCTAGCCTGACTTGCGGTGACTCCATGTGTGTCAGAGTGGATATGCACTCCAAGGGTTTTCAGTGGCTGATTTTTCAGAAGTAGATCACCAGGTGTTTATTCTGAGGCAGCTCTACTGAACTCCAATCTTCAACCTTTCAGTTCGCAGCTAAGCTCATTAACTATCTACCCCATCCGAGAACTCACAGCATTCCCCATCCCCAACCCATTCCTCCTTGAACTTTGTGATTTACTTGAAAAAAATGTGAGAAGTTAGGGAAGTAATCGAATGTCTCTCTGTCTCTCAAGCAACATCACAAAGATGACACCTACTTCACATGAAAACCCTCCAAACCAGTCAATTCCAATTCATATTGTTGTTGTTGTTGGGTGCCCTGGAGCAGGCTCTGACTCACAGCAACACTACACACAACAGAATGAGACACTGCCCAGTCCTGTGCCACCCTCAAAACTGTTGTTATGTTTGAGCCCAGTGTAGCAGCCACTGGATCTAGCCATCTTGTGAGGGCCCTCCATTATTTTGTCGACCCTCCACTTTACTCTAGGGACTGATACATCTTGACAGCATGTCCAAAGAACAAGAAATGAAGTCTCATCATCCTTGCTTCTAAGAAGCAAGCAGCCTGGCTGTACTTCATCCAAGACAGATTTTTGTTTGTTTGTTTGTTCTTTTAATAGTCTTCATCAACACCATAATTCAAATGTATCAATTCTTCTACAGTCTTCCATAGTCACCGTCCAACTTTCACATGCATAGGAGACAACTGAAAAGACCATGGCTTGGGTCTGGTGTACCTCAAACTGACGTTTTTGCTCTTTAATGCTTTAAACAGGTCTTTTGCAGCATAATTGCCTAATGCAATATGTTATTTGATTTCTTGCTGTTGTTTAGTGGTCTAGTTGTGAGAATTTTCTTTTTCTTTATTTGAGGTGCAATCCAAACTGAAGGTTCTACCCTTTGATCTTCATCAGTATGTATTTCAGTTTCTCTTCATTTGATAAATGACAGTTAACGATAAATTTAATGTTGTTAAGTGCCATTTAGTTGGTTCTGACTCATAGCGACCCTGTATAGGGTTTCTGAGGCTGCAAATCTTCACAGGAGCAGAAAGCCTATTTTTTTCCTAAGAAGCAGAGAGTGGGTTTGAACTGATGACCCTGCAGTTAGAAGTCCAGTGCTTATCCTACAGAGCCATCAGGGCTTACTTCGTGTGAATAAGTTATAAATTAGCTTTTCTCTTAGGATGCAGGGGTGCACCCATGGGGTGCAGCCAAGGTACACTGCTTGTTATATTGGTATTTTAAGTGGCAGTTAATGACACATTTAATGTTGTTGTTAAGTGTAGTCCCTATATAGAGTTTCTGAGGAGTGGCTGGTGGGTTTGAACCACCAACACGGTGGTTAGCAGTCCAGTGCTTATTGTACAGTGCCGCACCAGGACTCCGGTAAATTTAATAGTGTGATATAAAGAAGCAGAACACTTAGAGCATGAAAAACAACAAAGGATAGGACACGTACAGAAATGTTCTAATGAAATAAACTTAGTATTTTCTGAAGGTTGACAGATTTCTGAGAATTGATCATTTCTTAATTGAAAAGGTGCTTGAAAATTTACCTACCTGCCTTCGACCGGGATGGATATAGAGTTATACGGCCAAATACAGTGTCAATTCCAGGGTTAACGTATCTCAAAATAACACGAAATGAGGAGAGGTTTGGCTTCTCCATATTCAACATTATCTTTACTTCGTTCTGAAAAATACAAAAAAGTCATAAAGGATAAAAGAGACAACTGGATTTTTAAAATGCTAGCCAAATAATGACTTCATTCTATTCAAGTTTCTTTAATGGACTTGCAGAACACACACACACAAATACCCATATATTCATTCACAGCCACTCAACAATCACACAAGTAACCAACTTTATATAAAGGTGGAAACAAGTGAGCCTAGTCATGAATTAAAATCCCTTACAATTGTAGTTACAATGGAAATGAACTCCCTCAGCCACTGAGACACTCATTTGCCCTTTTTGTGACAGGTATGCAGAGCAGAGTACTAGGTGGACTAGTTTAAGGAAAGCCACGGTGACAGGAACAACCACCACTGGCTGGGGAAAATTAAAAGGCAGGAAAAAGGAAAGGCAAGGGCAATGTTTGCCCCAGCATGGTCTCCCCAGCATCCACTTCACACACCCAGCATTCTGAAGGTCATGGAAACCCACGGTGCCTAAAGAAAGGCTGGAGATCCCAAGCACCTTAGCGGTAAAATCTGGGTGCAACAAAAGCAGGCCTCTTGAGTCTTAGGAACTTTTATCTCCACCCCTTATCCAAGGAAGATGTGGATGGGGTTCGTCTCCAAGCCCCTGACATTCACACAACAGACTGTGAGCATTCCACAGCCCGTGATCTTAAAGGAATGAGTATCAAAATCCAACAAGTTGTCGTTGAGTCAAGTCTGACTCGTGTTGACTCCATTGTGTCAGAGTAGAACTATGCTCCACAGGGATTTCAGGGACTGATTTTTTTAGAATTAGATCACCAGGTCTTTCTTCCATGGTGTCTCTGAGTGGACTCAGACCTCCAAACATTTGGTTAGAAGTCAAGCACATTAAGCACTTATTTCACCTGGGGATTCTGAAGGAAAGGATAACCTGTTTACATTCTGAACCACACACATGTCCAGATACTGTTGTGACCCAGGGGAAGTGCATGAACTTTGGAGATGCCCAAATCAGGGGCTCTTTTGGTCTCTTTCCTAGCTCCCTTGGTTAAAATCAAGAGCACATTTGTTGAATAAGGCATATGTGACAATAAAGGCTGATTTGGGGTAGGATCACTTGGTCTAGGTGCACAAAATGCAGGTGACGTAGAAGAGGAAGCCCAGGTGTCACTCTTGATTTGACTCAAGTCAGAAAGTCAAATGCAAAGATGAATTTATTGTTGTTGTTAAGTGCCGTCAAGTCGGTTCCGACCCATAGCGACCCTGAACAGGGTTTCTGAGGCTGTAAATCTTTACAGGAGCAGGAAACCTCATCTTTCTCCCACAGAGCAGCTGGTAGTTTCGAACTGCTGACCTTGCGGTTCGCAGCCCTATTCGTAACCACTTTAAATCACCACTTTGCTCTGCTCCTAATACATGCCACCATGACCTCAGAGTCCTGGTATAGTGCTGTAGGATAAACACTAGACCACAGGTCAGTTTGAATTATAACGTCGGCAGCTCAAAATCACCAGCCACTCCTCGGAAACCCAATACAGGGTCACTATGAGTCAGAACCTAGTGCATGGCACTTCATAACAACAACAAGGCCCTCCAACCATAACCACTTTCACAGAAAATCAATCGTTAAAAACCCATTCCTTTTATTTTCTGCTTTTCCCATAAGGTTGTAGGTTCTTTGAGGAAAGGGGAAATTTCAGATATTTTGGTCTTGTTTTCACTGGAGTGCTCAATAAATAAACACTTATTTATAAACAAAAAAATGTATTCCTTTGTGTCAACCAGCTCTTCCAAAGTGTAAATCCATGAGCTCTCTGTCCTTCACAGCCTATTTGATTCAGTGCAATCTGCTGCTTTTTTATGAATACTTAAGATCAGAGATATACTCAAGACACTGAATGACTGTGTTGTTGTTGTTGTTGTTGTT
>NW_006408533.1:981831-983915 GCF_000296735.1 Chrysochloris asiatica | reverse complement strand
CTATAGCATCACACCAGGACCCTATAAAGGGTCACTATGAGTTGGAATTGACTCAGCACTTAAAGCAATAACAACAACCTCATTCAGGAAACACCCTTCATCTTTTAAGAAGGGTGTTTCCCAAAGAAAAACACCATTTTTCTTTACTTCATTCATTTTATGAGTTGATTGGTGGCCAAATGAAAGTAACAATGAACTGTGAAATCCACATCTATATTTTTCAGTGAAAATCCAACCCTACCCTGAACCCTAACCCCAACCCCAACCCCAACCCCAGAAGAGAAAGACTTCTGGAATCTGTTCGGTGACGGTTCGTTTCTCTGAGCTCACGGTGAGTGCTGTGAGAGGCTATGGGCTGTTTCCTATGGCCACATACCTGTGCTGAGGTCATCTGGGCATACCCTCTCCAGCTAAAATCAGGAAACTCCAGGGGATCAAAGCCAAAGCGAACGTGTCTTCCAATAGGTGTAGTTTCATCTTCTATCTCATACTTCATATGATGCAAATCCGGAAAATAGTAGTTGTTTTCAGGTCTTTTATAAATGAAAAGTAAATGCATTGGTAATCTGAATATCCTTTAGTATCATTTTTTAAAAATATTCTCCATTGAGTTTTCAGTGGCTAATTTTTCAGAAAGAAATCATCAGAACGTTTTCCTGAGGTCTTTCTGGGTACACTTGACTTCCAGCCTTTCGGTTAGCAGCCAAGCCAAGCACATGAACTGTTTGCACCATCCAGGGACTCCTTAATGCCAAATTAAGGGATTAAGTATTTAATCCCAGTTGCTGTTGTTGTCTGCTGTCGAGTCGCTTCTGACTCCTAGTGACCCTGTATAGGGTTTCCAAGAGTGACTGGTATTTGAACTGTTGACCTTATGGTTATGTCTAGTGCTTATCCTACAGTGCCAATCCCAATAGCTACTGCTAATAGAACTCCCCACAAATTAGCAGAGTGTATTAAATAAGGATGAATGAGAGAGCCTCCCCTGTTCTTCCTATAAATGATTGTTTACACTCAACGTAAACATTCACAGAAAAACTCATTCCAAGAATTAAAATGGGAAACTCATTTTGCACAGCCCATAGCAACAGCATCCTTTAATATATTCTAAACTGTTAGCAGAAACTTATAAAGAAATGTGCAAAGACCTGCAGTTAGAACACTAGAAGGGAAGAGCTCATTCAGCATTTCTCAAGCTAAAAGAACTGAAGAAAATATTCAAGTCTCGATGTGAAATATTGAAGGATTTCATGGGAAAAAGATTGAATGACATGAAAACATCAAAAGATGGAAGTAATACCCAGTCAATATCAAAAATAATTGATGGATGTTTAATCATTTCAAGAGGTACCATCGGGTCAGGTGCCAATGGTATTGAAGGAAGAAGTCCAAGCAGCACTGAAGGCATTGGCAAAGAACAAGACTTTAGGAGTACAAATTGAAATGTTTCAGCAAATTAATGCAGCACTAGATGCATTCATCCATCTATGTCAAGGTATTTGTAAAACAGCCACCTCGTCAACCGACTAAAAAAAGATATATATTTGTGCTCATTTAAAAAAAAAGTGACCCAACGGAATGTGGAAGTCATCAAACAATATTATTAATATCACAAGCAAGTGAAGTTTTGCTAAAGACAATTCAAAAATAATTGCAGCAGTCCATCGACAGAGAAATACCAGAAATTCAAGCCAGATTCAGACGAGGACATGGAACAAGGGCTATCTTTGCTATTATCAGATGGATCTTGGTTGAAAGCAAAGAATAACATAAAGATGCTTACTTATGTTTTAATGACTATGCAAAAACATTTGACTCTGGATCATGACAAGCTATGAACATTTCAAGAATGAGTATTCCAGAACACTTAATTGTGCTCATGAGGGACCTGTACATAGACGAAGAGAAAGTCATTTGAAGAGAACAAGAGGATACTGAATGGTTAAAAACCAGGAAAGGTGGGCATCAGGGATGTATCCTTTCATCTTAATTCAATCTGAGCAAATAATCCAAGAAACTGGATCGGAGGAAGACTCATTAACAGTCTGTAACACAACCTTGCTTGCTGAATGTGAAGAAGACTT
>NW_006408533.1:979297-981186 GCF_000296735.1 Chrysochloris asiatica | reverse complement strand
CCACCAGCTGCTCCACAGAAGAAAGATGAGGTTTTCTGCTCCCTCAAAGATTTAAAGCCTTGGAAACCCTATGCAGAGTTGCTTTAAGTCAGAATCAACTTTATGCACTTAAAAACAACAACAATATATAATGCAGAAAGTCAATAGTTTTACCTCAAGGTAGGTAATTTAATTTCCATTAGGTTACATTACTTCAATTTAGAAATTAGCCAACTTTTGGAGAATCTTGAGCCCCACAGAACCTTCTGAGTTGAGACATTCCCACTTGAAAAGACATGAAGACTACTCCAGAACTGCTGGGAAAACAGATTATTATTGAAAGAAAGACCTGCAGAAAAAAATCAGACTGTGTGGCTATTTGTTTGAATCTCAAGCAAAATGTTTGCTTTGGAGGCATCAAGGCGAGGAAAATCAGTTAGTTCATCAGGGAAAACACCTTCTAGGATTAACACTTAAAGGGAGTCCTCAAGCAATATAGTATGCTTGCTGAACCCACTTGGGTCTCCTTGTGAATGGAAGTGAGGAAAATGTAGCAATGAAGCATGGGCTGAGTATGGCCATGTTCCATTGGCACCCTTGAACTTGAGAGGAAGAAGAGAAGGGCTGACTGGTCTGAAGTTTAGGGAGATGTGTGAACTCCTGAGCCCAAGGGCACTGACCTAGTCCCTGGGGGTTAGGTTTGAGAGCTAAGGGGCCAGCTGATCTGAAGTTCAGGGAGGTGTGTGTAAACTTCCAAACTTGCAGCTAGTATCCACTTGACCTAGCTTGGATGGCTACCTGACCAGAACTCAACCAGATAAAGATAAAGATGTTTGATACTGTGAACAAGTGTAAATTACTACAATTTGATGAACTATACTTTTGTTTATGGATGCAGTTACTCAAAATTCCAACCAGAATGGAAGGATTCTTCATATCAAGGAACAAGCTTGTGTCCTCAATGCACTGGGTTGATTGCTGTTGTTGTTGTTAGGTGCCATTGAGTCAGTAGCAAGTCATAGCAACCTTATGAACAGCAGAATGAAACACTGCCCGATCCTGGGCCAACCTCACTACTGTTGCCATGATTGAGTCGTTCGATGCTGTCACTTCTCCAATCCATCTCTTTGGGGGTCTTTCTCTTCTTCTCTGACCCTACACCTTATCAAACATGACATCCAGTGCACTGGGTTGATAGGGATGGGCAATCTAGACATTGGCTATTAAAAATGGGGGGAGGGGACTATAAAGGCATGAAGTGATTGGCTTACAAGCTTTCATGAGTGTACTTAGTTTCAGAATAAGGAGGGTAAGTAGAATCCCCACTGATTAGCTGTCCTCTTCCCAGATGGATCTGGTGAAAGGGGATGTGGGATGATGGTGATAGGATTTTAATGATTTAATTGAGAATAACTGTTAGCAGGATTAATTGTGATTGTCACAAGTGTAATTGCAGAAGATGTGTAACTAAAAGGCAGAGGAGGTAGTTAGTTTTTCATTTCAGGAATGGATGATCTAAGGACCATCAAGAAGGAAGAGCATGAGTGGAGCATGGGATCCCTATCCAGAAAGTGGTAACAGCAGAGATGGTGGCAGAGGCGATGGCATGGAGAGACAGAGCAATCTCAGGCTCTGGGTCCGTGAGCTTTCTGCTTTTGTAAAGATTTACGCCTCAGTATGAGCTCTGGTGGTGTAGTGGTTACAATTCGGGCTGCTAATCTCAAGGTCAGCAGTATGAAACTACCAGCTGTTTCGTGGGAGAAAGATGAGGCTTTCTGCTCCCGTAAACATTTACAGCCTCAGATACCCTGTACAGGGTCGCTATGAGTCAGAACCGACTCCATGGCACACAACCACAACAACAACAACAACAACAACAAGCACTATACAAAAACACCATTCGCCTGTCT
>NW_006408533.1:975908-978931 GCF_000296735.1 Chrysochloris asiatica | reverse complement strand
ATAAGGGGAGAAAAGATTGAAATTGTCCAAGACTTCATTTTGCTCCAATCAACCATCAACCTTCATGGACGCAGCAGCCAAGAAATCAAAATTACGTATTGCATTAGGCAAATCTGCTGCACAAGACTTCTTTAAAGTGTTGAAAAGCAAAGATGTCAGTTTAAGGAGTAAGGTGTACCAGACCCAAGCCATGGTATTTTCAATAACCTCATATGCATGTGAAGGTTGGACAATGAATAAGGAAGACCATAGAAATATGTCTTTCATTCTTTAAACATATTACCAGGAAGGACCAGTCCCTGGAGAAGGATATCATGTTTGGTAAAATAGAAGGCTGGAGAAAAATAGGCAGACCCCCAACAAGACAGAGTGGCACAATGGCAGCAGCAATGGACTCAAGCATAGCAACAACTGTCAGGTTGGCACAGGACCAGACAGTGTTTTGTTCCATTGTGCATGGGTTACTGTGAGTTAGTATAACAACACCTAGTCAAAACCTACCCAACTGCGCAGAACAGCAGAAGCATGTATGAAACAAGGGAATTCTTCCACATTATAAATTTTCATATCCCTACAAAGGAGACTTAAAACATTCACTGATGAAGATTAAAAAGCACAGCCTTCAGTACTCAATGTCAAGAAAACAAAAATCCTCACCATTGGACCAATAAACAACATTCTTATCAATGGTGAAATGATTGAAGTTGTCAAGGACTTCATTCTTCTTGGATCAACCATCAACACTCACAGAAGCATCAGTCAAGAAACGAAACATCGTATTGCATTAGGCAAATCTGCTGCACATGATCTTTTTTAAATGTTGAAGAGCAAAGATGTCAGCTTGAGGATTAAGGTGTGCCTGACCCAAGCCATGGTATTTTCAATAACCTCATATGCATGTGAAAGCTGGACAGTGAATAAGGAAGACCGTAGAAGAATTGATGCTTTTGAGTTATGGTATTGGAGGAGAATATTGAAAGTGCCATGGGCTGCCCATAGAACCAACAGATCTGTGTTGGAAGAAGTGCAGCCAGAGTGTTCCTTGGAGGCCAAGATGGCCAAACTTCGTCTCTCATACTTCAGACGTATTGTCAGGAGGAGCCAGTTGCTGGAGAAGGACATCATATTTGGTAAGGTGGAGGGTTAGAGAAAAAGAGGAAGACCCCCAACGAGACGGACTGGCCAAGTGGCAGCATCGATGGACTCAAGCATGGCAACAGTAGTAAGGTTGGCCCATGATTGGGCAATGTTTCATTCTGCTGTGCATAAGGTTGCTATGAGTCAGTAGCGACTCGATGGCACCTAACAACAACCCCAGTGGCATACACCTGGCCATCCTCAGTTCTGTCACCCCTGGGCCCACATGAGAAGCAGAATCTGAATGTCTTTGGCATGTGGAAACTGCCCCTTATTACTCCCTCTCTCAAAGTGGACTCATATTCTCTCCTCTCCCATGTTCTTAATTCTACACAGAGGTTCTGCCATTTGAACCTACCCTAGTGCTTACTGTACCTGTTAAGTTTCAGGCGAAGCCCTCTGTGACCTACAACATGAAATCAGTTTTGCATGCAGACTAACAGACAAGTGTCCATAGTTCAAATTGTAGCACACTTTCATTTGTCCTTAACACAGACAGATAGGACTATCGAAGATCATCTTCAAAAACACTGGCCTGAAACTCAAAAGAAATGTCCCTAAAGACTTACCGCTGGCATGCCTTCCCCACGACATGCTGTCGGCACTGGCAGTCTCCAGAAGGCCCACTGCACGTGGGGGTTAGAGCCCCACCAATGTCACATTGACACCCTGAAAGTCAGAAAACAGCAGCAGTTACCCGTCACACCATCTATTATGGACTGAATTGTGTTTCCCAATATAGGTATACTTAAGACCTAGTCCACTACCCATGGATGTGACCTAATTTGGAAATCGTATCTTTGCAGACGTAATTAGAGGGTCCTAACACAATAAGACTGATGTCCATAGAAGATGAAAAAAGACAGAAAGACATATATGGAAGACAGCTGGCCATATGAAGGTGAAGGCAGAGACTAAAGTGATACTTCCATAAGACGAGGAATGCCTGGGATTACCAGAAGCTGGAAGAGACCAGAAAGATTCTCCCCTAGAGCTGTCAAAGAGAATATGGCCAGTCAGCACCCTGAGTTCAGGCTTCTCTCCTCCAGAGTCCTGAGAGAACACGGTTCTGGTGTTCTAAGCCATTCTCTCTGTAGTCATTTATTAAAGCAGCCCTAAGACACTGTGTGGCACTGTGAGTTAATGCACCAGACTCCAAAGCCGTTTGAACTGCAAGGTCAGTGGTTCAAGCTCACCAGTCACTCCTCGGAAACCCTATACAGGGTTGCTATGGGTCAGAACGACTCGACGGCGCTAACAACAACACCACCAACAAGAAGACACTAATACACTTTCTCCTCCATGCTGAATGCTTCCCCTCTCTCTGTGACAATAATCAATAATCTAGGTATTGAAGGGGTCCTCTTTCCCCTGCCACATCTTATACTTGAAAGGGGCTCTAAACTAAAACAGTGTTCCACTACAAATCAGCTGGTAAATTGGAGGAAGCAAGCTATAACCCTGGTGTCCAATCCAAAGGTAACAGAAATGTTGTTAAGTGCCGTCGAGTGGGTTCCGACCCATAGCGACCCTGTTTCCAAGGAGCAGCTGGTGAGCTTGCATCACTGACATTGTGATTCAAACTGACTTTGCTGTCCAGAGCATGAACCCATAGCGCCACACCAGGACTCTATCAGAAATGTACTACTAGTATAAATAATGTATGCTAAAGAGTAGCGTGCAAGAGATAAAAGAGCAGAATTGTGGGGCAACTGTCCTGTATTAGTTAACACAGCATCATTTCTTTAAAAAAATTTTTTTAAAAAACCTAAGGGAATTAGATGATTCTCCCCCTTCCCAATTCATGTTGTTGTAATTGTTGTTGCTAAGTGCTGTCCAGTAAGTTTCAACTTGCAGCAACCCTGTATAGGGCTTCCAAGGAGTGG
>NW_006408533.1:944979-975303 GCF_000296735.1 Chrysochloris asiatica | reverse complement strand
ATCAACTAGATAATTGGCCAGATTTCCTGCACAGAATTTTTCAGTTCCACCTCACCAGAAAGACTGGCAGTCTTTGTCCATCAAAACTTTTGCTTTACCAACAGGGTCCACTGGAGGCATTTACCTTGACATCCGAAGTAATTGCTGTTTTCCAAGGCAAAATATCCCTCTTCACATATGTCACAGGAACCACCGCAGACATGGGGCTTGCAGTGACAGTTACCATCTCCCTATAGGACAAGCCAGGAAATAAGATGTGATCAAATGACAGAATTCTCTAAAGTTCAAAAATTAAAGCTGTTTCATTGTATAATGTGAAGCAGTTGCAACCAGGGTAGTAAAATTTCAAAAAGATTGCTATGCATTCTGCAATTACTGCTAGCTGCCATTGAGTCAGTTCCAACTCATGAGGACCCCCTCACCCCAGCCCCTGAAAAACAGAGGAAACACTGCTGGGTCCCGCACCATCCCCATGACTGATTACAGACTCTTGTGACCTATAAACTTTCGTTGGCTGACTTTCAGAAGTGGATCACCAGACCTTTCTTCCTCACCTCTCTTAATCTGAAAATTGCCCCTGAAACTGGTCCAGCATCATAGCAACATGTAAACTGTGGAACTGAACCCCAGTCTCCCATGTGGAAGACAAGAATTCTACCACTGCACCATCACTGCCTTCAACCCTGACTCACTACTGCTGAGTCTATTCTAACTCATGAAGACCCTATAGGGCAGGATAGAACTGCCCCAGATTTCAAGGTTATAAATCTTTACAGAAGCAAAATGTCACATCTTTCTCCCATGGAGAGGTTGGTGGATAGGAACCACTGACCTTTCAGTTAGCAGCCAAATGCTTTACCCACGGAGCCACCTGGACTCACTCCCACTGCCTCTATGCCTTATAATTGGAGAGGTACTAATAAATCCCACTGCCGCTCCACAACCAGCTGTTAAAACATTCTGTTGTTACTATATGAAAAGAAAGGCATCCCACGTTACCTGCCCACATTCTCCAATTCCACTCACTGTTCCCATCACATTGCACTGGCACTCTGTGGAGATAACCAAAGGTTACACAAGGACAGTCCTCACCTCCGGAAGCATGACGCACCTGCAATACTACACGTGTACAGTTTCTAGCACACTTCAGCAGAATTGCAGTCTGCACATTGGGGCCTAAAAGTGTATTGCTTTCTGCAGCTAGCAGAACAGAAAGATCAATACTATCCACTCACGAGGAGTAATTGTAAGCTCTGGCCACTCCAAGATAAAAGCTGCAACATCATGAAATGTGAAGCATCAAGGTCATCACTGATATACTTAAGATGGAAATATACTCAACCTAATGATATTCACTCAGTTTGGAAACTTCAACTCAGTGTCTTTAAGTTCTTAACTTGGCTTAGATATAAGCAGAAAGTTACAGTAAAATTAAGTTAAAAGGAGTGGATAATAAAAATAAGAAGGTTAAAGCCATTTATCAAGTAGCTGCCTTAGCAACTGTAAAAATACATATGGAAATAGGATAAACATCCCTTGCTGAGGTTTTGAAAATGATAGAAGCTCTGCCAAAAGTAGGAAAAACATTTTTTAAAAATTACAGTTTCAAAAAATGGAACAGATTAAATAAAGACTTTTTTTCTGGGTTTAGACACTGAGTAGAGAAAATTAAAAGGAAGGATCAATATGGTAGATCATAGTGTAGAAAAAGACTTACCTGAACATCCACTGGGGTTTTCTTTGGCCAAATTCCAATATAATGGTTTGCAGATGCTACAAGTCGGACCTTCAACATGAAGCTTGCATTGGCAATACCCCTTTGAAGGAAAGTCAAATTAACTTAATTCATCTTGGAATTAAGACATGTTTTTAAACATGTTTTCTGCACAAACGCTTGTTACAGAAATATTTTGACCACGACAAGTAAATTCAATATATCAAGGGAAATAAACATGCAGGATTGATTTCAGCAGCATACTAATTCCTCTTCTCATTATCCATTTATTTGTTACACATATAATCAATACTTATGTGTACAACAAATAAATAGCTAAAACAAAATTAGAAAACACAGAAAACAAATTTAAACTACTCTTGTAAACACTGTCAGTATATGCTGATACTGTTAATAAATGGAAAACTTTCGGGATATTTAATATCTTGAGAATCAATAAGGTATTAGGTTTATCTGGGAGTGCAAAATAATTAATGCATTCAGCTGTTGCTAGCTTAAAGGCTGGAGATGCAAGTCCACCTAGAGCTACCTTGGAAGAAAGGTGTGGCAATCCATTTCTGTGTACAAAACAAGTACATGGAAAATCAGTCACTGAAAACCTTATGGAGCCTCAGGGGACATCTAGATCAATTGGTTTAACATAGTACATAGAGGCAATGTTCTACATTCTAGTTTGGTGAGTAGCACTTGGGGTCTCAGCAGTTTGTGAGCAAATGTCTTAGATACAATTCTTGGTCTCTTGCCAACCGCAGCAAAGGAGAGGAGGAAACCAAAGACTCATGGCACTTATTCCACAGAACTAATGGCCTACATGAACCAGTGTCCTCTAGACTCAGACAGAACTAGATGGTGCCTGGCTACCACTACTGACCATTCTGACCAGGGACACAATAGAAGATTCCAATTAGAATGGGAGAAAGATGGAGAACAAAACTCAAACTCATTTTTTTTAAAAAAGGAAGCCTCGAGATTATTGCTCTAAGTCACCCAACTAATGTGGAACTGAAGCCACTCCCGGAGACTACCTCTCAAACGAATAATTTATTGTTGTTGTTGTTAAGTGCTGTTGAGTCAGTTCCGACTCATAGTGACCCTGTATAGGGTTTCCAAGGAGCGGCTAGTGAATTTGAACCGCAAGGTGGTCCAGTGCATTATCCCACAGCACCACACCAGGACTCACCTATAAAATAAACAAAAGCACTCAAGAAGAATGTGTTCCTCAAAACAATCACCTATACTACACTAGACCAAAATGACAGCATTTATGAAAAAACAAAGATAAGAAGGCAGGAAGGGGCAGGGTGGCCAGATGAATGAAAATAGGGAACCTAGGGTGATAATGGGGAGACCATTGACACAGGGGGTAGATTGCAGCCCATGTCACAGAAGCATTTGTATATGAATTACAGAAGGAAAAACTAATCTGCTGTGCGAACTTCCAGTTAAAAGTACAATAAAATGTGATCCAAAAAAAGACCCCATGGACCCACAGTTGTGATCTGATACACATGGGGGTCACAAGAGTCAGAATCAATTTGCCAGCAACTGTGGGGCAGTGGGGAGAGTGCTTTTACAATGTGTGAGGTCCACTGCCTTGTATGACTATGGTAAAGTCTCAGCAAATGACAGAATTTCTCCCATCATTAACCTACCCTGTGCCTGGGATGTTCACATCTCCAGGTTCTCAGGTCAAGAAAACACACAATTTTTAAAGCTCTTAGAAAATTACTCAAATATGAATATCGTAGTTTGTGCACAGAGTAATATCAAATAAATTGTACTTGTTTTGGACACAGAAAAAATAAATGCAATTATGCATTTAATAAATTTTATTAAAATTTTCTTAATTTCATTAATTATGTAGGTCAGACTTATGTGCTGGGATCTCTGGTGGCAACATCCTCAGAGTCACCAACAGTAAAAATTAGACTCTCTTGTTCTTGTGTGGGCTCACAAGGAGTCAGAATCGATGGAATAGCAACAAGTATATGGGTTCCTGTTTCATTGTTGTTGTTAAGTGTGATCAAGTCAGTATCCACTCATAGAAACCTTATGCACAACAGAGCAAACACTGCCCAGTCCTCACAATCTTTGCTACACTACATTGCTCCTGCCACTGTGCCAATCCATCTCATTGGAGTCCTCCTCTTTGTCAATGAACCTCCACTTTATCAACCATCATGTCCTTCTCCCGGGACTGTTCCCTCCTGATGATATGTCCGAAGTATGAGAGATGAAGTCTGGCCATACTGGCTTCTAAGGAGCATTCAGGCTGTACTTCTCCCAACATGGATTTGTTTCTTCTTTTGGCAGTTCATCATTGTTGTTAAGTACTGTCGAGTCAGTTCCAACTCATAGTGACCCTGTACAGGATTTCAAAGGAGTGGCTGTTGAGCTTGAACCATCAACCTTGCAGTTCAAATCAACCTTGCAGTCCAGCACACTAACCCACAGCGCTACACCAGGACTCCATGGTAGTTTTTAAATTCTCCTCCAACACTTAACTCAAATGCATCAATTCTTCTATGATCTTCCCTATTCATTGTCTAATTTTCACATGCATATGAAGCTATTGAAAATATCATGGCTTGGGTCAGGTTCACCTTAGTTCTCAAACTGACATCTTTGCTCTTCAGCACTTTAAAGAGGCCTATTGCAGCAGATTTGCAGAATGCAATACGTCATTTGATTTCTTGGTTGCTGCTTCCATGAGTGTTGATGATTGATCTCAGCAAAATGAAATGTTTGACAACTTCAATCCTTTCTCAAATTTTCTCGATGTTATTTATTGGTGCAGTGGTGAAGATTTCTTTTTCTTTTTTTTTTTACATTGAGGTGCAACCCATACTGAAGGCTGTGGTCTTCAATCTTCATCATTAAATATTTTTAATTCTCTTATTCTCTTTGTTTTCAGCAAGCAAGGTTGTATCATCTGCATATCGCAGGTTGTTAATGAATCAATCCTCCTCTGATCCTGAAGCCACATTCTTTTTCATTTTTTTCAAATTATGCTAAGCAAATTTTTCAAATTATTTGCTTAGCATACAGACTGAATAAATATGTTTAAAGACTATAACCCTGGCACACACCTCTTCTAATTTTAAACCATTCAATGTTCCCTTGTTCTGTTCGAACAACTGCCTCTTGGTCTATGTACAGGTTCCTCATGAGCACAATTAAGGGGTACTCATTTTCTGCAGTGTAGTCCATGGCTTGTCATGATGCACACAATCAAAAGCCTTTGCGTAGTTAATAAAGCACAGGTAAACATCTTTATGGTATTCTCTGCTTTCGGCCAAGATCCATCTAATGTGAGCAATGATATCCCTCATTCCACGTCCTCCTCTGAATCTGGTTTGAACCTCTGGCAGTTCCCTGTCAATGTTGTGTTGCAGCTGTTTTAAAATTATCTTTAGTAAAATTTTACTTGCATGTGATATTAATGGTATTGTCTAATGAATTCTAAGTATTCTAAAGAATACTTCTGCATTCTATTGGGTCACTTCTCTTTGGCACAAATAAGGTTCTCTTCTAATCAGTTGGCCAGGTAGCTGTCTTCCAAATTTTTTGGCATAGATGAGTGAGTGCATCAGTTTGTAAAAAGATTCCAATCTGTATTACATCAATTCCTGGAGCCTTGTTCTTTACCAATGCCTTCAGTGCACCTTCGACTTCTTCCTTCATTACAATTGGCTCTTGACCATATGCTTCCTCTTGAAATAATTAAATATCAACTATTTATTTTTGGTATAATGACTGTGTATTACTTCCATCTTCTTTTCATACTTTCTGTGTCATTCAATATGTTGCCCATTGTTGTTCTTGGTAAGTGCTTTTAAGTCAGTTCCAACTCATAGTGAACCTGTTGGAGTTTCTGAGGAGCGGCTGGTGAGCTTCAACCACCGACCTTATGGTTCAAACCAACCTTGTAGTCCAGTGCATTAACCCGCAGTGCCACACCAGAACTCCATTTTATCCATAGAATCCTTCAATATTGCAACTCAAGGCTTGCATTTTTTTCTTTAATTTTCTCAGCTTGAGAAATGCTGAGCATGCTCTTCCGTTTTGATTTTCTAACTCCAGATCTTTGCACATTTTATCATAATACTTGGCTTTGTCTCTTCAAACTGCCCTTTGAAATTTTCTTGTTCAGCTCTTTTGCCTCCTCATTTCTTCCATTTGCTTTAGCATCTCTATACTGGAAAGTCAACTTTCAGAGTATCTTCTAACATCCATTTGGTCTTTTCCTTCATTCTTGTCTTCTTAATGACCTTTTGATTTCTTCCTGAATGATGTTCTTGATGTCATCCCACAACTCTATGACTTCCAGTCATTACTGTCTTAAATTCATCAAATCTGTTCTTGAGATGATCTCTAAATTCAGGTGGGATATGTTCAAGGTCACATTTTGGCTCTTGTGAACTTGTTTTAATTTTCTTCAGCTTTAGTCTTGCATATGATCAACTGATGGTCTGTTCCACAGTCTGCCCCTGGCCTTGTTTTTGATGATGATATGGAATGTTTCCACTATCCTTTTCCACAGATGTAGTCACTTTGATTTCTGTGTATTCCATCTTGTGAGGTCAACTTTCATGCTGTTATAATAAGCTATTTGCAACACAGAAGTCATTGTTCTTGCAAAATTTTATCATGCAGTCTCTAGAATCAAATCTATCACCAAGGCCATATTTTCAAACGAGACTTTGTTTCCAATCTTTGTATTCCAATCATCAGTAATTTTCAATACATCTTGATTGCATGTTTGATCAATTTCAGACTGAAGAAGTTGATAGAATTCTTCAATTTCATCATCACCGGCTTTAGTGGTTAGTGTGTAAATTTGAATAATAGTGGTATTAATAATGGGTATTGTCCTATCACAGACAGTGCTGTACTTAAGACAGCATGTGATTGTCAGATTCAAAACAGTTCATACCAGTCCATTTCAGCTCACTAAATGCCTTGGATATTGATGTCTGTGTGCTCCATTTCATTTTTGACAACGTCCAGTTTTCCTAGATCCATACTTTGTACATTCTATGTGCTGATTACTAATGGATGCTTACAGCTGTTTCTCTTCATTTTGAGTTGTGCCCTATTTACTTCATTTGTGGCATCATAGTCAATTTGACTTTGAGGGGATAGCTCTTCCCCAGTCGTATTTTTGAGTGCCTTCCAACCTAAAGGGCTCATCTGGCACTGCATCTGACAATACTCTGGTGCTCATCATGTGTCAATATGCAGTATTCTGGGGCTATCTTACAGTGTTCCACTGCTATTCATAGGGTTTTCAGTGACGAAACATTCAGATGTAGTCTATCTCTCCTTCTTCCTAGTCTGTCTTGGTTTGGAAGTTCATGACACCTGTCCACCATGGATGACCCTGCTTTTATTTCAAATACCTGTGGTATCGCTTCCAGAATCACAGCAACACACCAGCCACCACAGTATGACACACTGGCTGATGAGTGGTGATGTCTTGTTAGTTGTCATCTAGTCTATGCCAACTCGTGGCAAGCATATGTAGAACAGAGTGAATGTTGCCAGGTCCTACCCTCTCCAACATCGCACTGGACAGTGCTCTCTTGTGACCCACTGGTTGGTTTGGGCTGATTGTCTGGAAGCTATGCTGAAACCTTTCCATTATGGGTGACCCTACTGATATTTGAAATACCAAGGGGCACAGCTTCCAGCAACATACCAACAAGCAAGCCACAAACTGGCAGACAGATGGTAGAAAGTTAGACGCTAGGACTCTAAAATAAACAAATGTTGAAATGCACCTTACAAATGAAAAGTCAATGGAAGTTTCCACAAATGTCTTGAAGCCCGCTCATATTCTTTGTTTTTGAAAAAAACAATCGTATGATTACATATGTATTTGAAACACATCTTTAAAATCATGGTTGATTTTCATTTACTTGGTAATTTAAGAAAGCTGCCAAATATGCTAGTGTTTTCTAAGTAGCAACACAATAGTTAGAATTTGCAACCCATTTGTAATTCTCTACTTACCAAACCGGGCTTGGTGGTACCAGCAATGTCACAGTCACTGTGGGACCCTGCACAGGATTTAGAAATGGTTTCAATGTCGTGTGGGGGAGGGGAAGCAGGTGCATGTTTTCTTGTTTCTTCTTTGTTTCTCTTGGTGTTTTGAGTTTTACAAGTTTTACTTGCTTTAAAAAATTGTACCTGTTCACTTATATTTTTGATGGTTGAATAACAAGGACTTTGCAAGTAACTCATAGAAAGGGACTCCAAATAATATTCAAATCTTTCATCCCCCAAACACCGCTTTGGCCACTGAGCAACTCTATTCTATGACTGAAATAAAAGGAGGGTGAATTAAGGCGCTGCACTGTAAAGTCAGTTTGAACCACAAGGTTGGCGGTTCAAGCTCACTAGCTGCTCCCAGGAAACCCTATGCAAGGTTGCTATGGGTCGGAACCGACTTAACAACAGAGAAAGTCAATTATAAAATTTTGAACATCTTAATTTTGTCCAGGAGAGGGCAACATTGTACCAAGAGATATTTTAATTGGCCATAAAAAATGTACATTTTTTAGCTAATATGGAGTTCACTTTAATGATGTCAACCCCTTGCTCCCCACCTGTAGTAAAATTCTTTCTAAATTTTTTTATTTTATTAGTTTGCTTTCCTGCCTTGGTAAAAATAGTATCACAAGTCTAATATAATCTCTTCAATAAACTACAATGTCTCAGAATTACTATCATTATTACATTAGAAATGAAAAGAAATTGGGTAAAATGTTTAGGGCCTGGTTCTTCAAATCATTTAAATAAATTCATAACATCAGCTTGTTTTCTTAGCCTTTTTGCCTTTGTCTCCTCTGGAGTTGTTTGCCTCAGTTTCCCCTTTGATAAATGTATTGTTTCTGTTGTTTGTGTCCCTGGCATTTTCTGTAATATTCAACGGCATTTTCTTGCTCTTGGCTGTCTTCCCACCTGGCCTTGCCCAGACTTGGCTCCCTCTCCAGGCCCCTTTCATCTCTTCCTCCAGCATGTGTAGTGCGTAGTCCACAGCAACCCTGCTCCTCCTGACCTCCTCAAAGGAGGTGAGCAGACCCATCCCTGGCACTTGCCATGTTTTCATTTCTAACATAATAGTAATAGTAATTCTGAGACATTGTAAGACGCCAAGCTATTGAAGAGAGATTATATTAGACTTGTGGCACTATTTGTACTGAGGCAGTAAAGCAAGCTAAATAATTTTAATAAGGGGGGGGGAGAAACAAGGGGGTTGTGATCATTAAAGTGAACTCTATATTAACTGAAAAATGTACTTTTCTATGGCTAATTATCAGTTCCTGATTACCATTTCCACCATCAAGAAACCTGGTTTCTTGAGGATTCCAGTGAGAAAGGTTCTGGGGAATCATGCTTAAGTATTGACCCTATCTCCAGAGGGCTCTGGATGCTAGCCCGGAAGTGCTGCCAGGAACAGGAAAGGCTGTTAAGGAAACCAGGTTCTCCTGATGGGAAGAATGGGGTCAGCCTTCCTCAAACATCTCTTCTCAGCAGAAAAGAGTCCTCGGCAGTCAGGGATCAGCAGCTGAGGTGCAAACCCGCAGGAGCACAGGGTGATTTTTGGGGTATTTAATAGGCTCATCTTCTGCCAGAGACCACAAGACTCAACTTCTGATATTCATGGAGAAATAAGCTTGCTAGTGACCAGTCACTGCATCATGATGCACCTCTCCTTCGTGGCTCACTCTCTCCAAATCGAGTAAGTTCTATTTCATCTCACTACTTCCCCCAACTCCAGTGCTAAAGGCGCAATGACAGTGTCCTGCAGAAGACCATTGGCAAGCAGGAGAGAGGGACAGGAACAAAGCCTGCCAGGAAGGCCTGTTTTAACTGCTGTGACAGGTGATGGGCAGCCAACACCAGGCCCACAGGTTGGTAATCAGAGAGAAGGCAAGATGCCTGAAGGACAGGGCAGCGAGTATTCCATTTAGCTACAACAGGCCACCTTTGCCACATTTATAGCACGTGGAATTTTTTTATTTTTTTATTTTTCTGAGTTCCCTAACTTGAAGTCAGAGAGGAACCAGCAGATCATGCTAGGTCACTCGCAGGGGATCTCCGGCTTCTTCTGGGAGGCCGACCACACACTCCTCAGACAGAGCCCGGTCCACCAGCGTTCTGACAGCTTCCCTACCTTGGCAGTGAGGAAACACGTCAGCTTCTGAGAGACACCGGTCACACAGCTGTCCTGTCACTCCCGGTCGGCAGTCGCACTGCCCGGTCACTGAGCTGCAGTGTGTCTGGTAGGAGCCAAGTGCTGAGCACCAGCAGGCTGGAGGAGAGAACTTAGCTCAGCGCAAGAAAAACAGAGGCAGAAGAGAGTTGTGGGTAAAAGTACAAGTGGAGCATGGGGCCAGAGAGACCCAAATAAAAGTTTCAGTCCCACCTCCTACTAGCTCTGGGACCTTTAAAGTCACTTAAGTGCTCTAAGCCTCAATTTCCTCTTCTGTAGGTAGGAGTGTTGTTGCTGTGAAGTGTCATGGAATACTGGTTCTGATTCATAGTCACCCTGTATACGGCTTATAAGGAGCAGCTGGTGGATTTGAACCATCGACCCTGTGGCTCACAGTCTAGTACTTATCTTAGAGCATCACACCAGGATACAAGTGTAAAATTGACAAAGTGGTTGTGAGGATTTAATGCGATAATACTTTAAAGAAATGGGGACAATACTTTCATATAATGAGCACTCAAATAAATGCTAGCTTTTATTGCTGTGCCTGATATTAGCATATTCAATGAGAACAAGCCAAGTCCTGGTCCAGGGATGTGATAGGGCTCTGGAGGATGCGTCTCACTTACAGCAACTGGTGCTCCTGAGATGGCACTGAGAGGGAGAGGTGGCTCACTGAAGAAACTCCACACCCCACTGAGGATCATTTGCAAACCATTCCAGTCCAGATGGACTGACAACTGTTCCCCACGACCCCCTTCACCTCTCTGAATACCTATTTTCTCAAGGTTGAGTATAGTTGGGTCCCTAGGTGGTGCCTGGCTCCTTGGACACCCTATGCAGGGTCACTACGAGTCAGAACTGACTCAACAGCACTTAACAACAACACTAGACAAAAGACTGACAGTTCTAACCCTTCCTCAGAAGAAAGGTTTAGTGATCAGAAAATGCTGTGAAGCACGGTTTACTCTGGCCCATATGGGGTAATCATGAGTCAGAATCACCACCTGCTGTATGTGATGTTTAATACACTTGAATGATCAAGGAAAAGGTAACAAAGTCAGGTTGGGCCTGGCTGAGAGAAGCACCCCAGTTTCCTTCCCAACCTCAAGCTGTATGAGCATTTTTGGCTAAGTGGATGAAGAGAACAGCTTCTGACCTCTCCCTGTCTTCTCCCTTTCCCTTCTTCAGTTAATAATATATAAAAAGACTATGCTGACATGGTTAAATTCCCAGAGCCTTAGTTCTGTAGGAGTGAACTGAATGACTGGCATCATCACTTACAAGGTTAGTAAGTGATGAAGTTAGGTATTGTCATTTAGTGCCATCAAGTCGAATCCGACTCATAGCGACCCTTTTTAAGATTTCCAAGGAGCGACTGGTGGGTTTGAACCAACAGCCTTGTGATTTGCAGTCCAGTGCTAATCCTACAGCGCCACACAAGGATGGAGCTTATGATGAAAAACAAAGTTAATATGTTTTATTTTTCTCTTTCAAGTTCATTTTTCCATGAACTGTCTGAAGTCCCCTCATAGTTGCAGGTGTCCTTGAGATCTGTACCTGTTCCTATTACTAAGGCTTAGAACACTGAGCCCCAGGGGCCAGGCCAGCATATGTCATAAATTCTCTTTGTCAGGACTTGGTCTAGCCTCAGGGACCAGATGATAGCAATAATGGCAGTGTTGGCCTGACTTGTCATCAGAATCTTAAATCGCAGATCTTGCAGATGGGAGGGAGCTTAGCAGGTTTTCTCATTTACAAATTATCTGGGACTCCAATGGGCTGTGTAGCTTGTTCAGAGAGAGAGTTAGTGACCGACCAGGAGAATCTACCATCATTCCACCTTCGTATGTGATACTCATCTAGCCAGCAGACATTTATTAAAGGCCTGGCTTTTCACTGTAGGATAAGCACTAGATCTCAAGTTCTGTTTGAAGTGCCCCTAGGAAACTCTGCATAGGGTTGCTATGCATTGGATAGCACTTAACATAACAACAACACTGTTCATAGCATTGTGGCCAAGTACTGCATGAAAGTACAAAAATGCACCTTCCCTGACCTTGAAAAGTAATATATCCAGAAAAGGTTAGAGGATTATCGATGTAGTATGAAGCCCCCTGACCTCCAAGGCACCAGACACAAGAAGGATTTAGAATCATGTCTACCATCTCTCGATGAGCCCTTGGCAGACAAGACTCCAATATCCTACTACTTGCTTCTGATCAGAGTTCTTTCACAGCCGTGTCCCCACCAGGCCAGTCGGCAGAGATCAAGTCCTGGCCTAGGAGGCTGATTTCTAAGGAAATGTTCTTAGGCTACTTCTGCTAATTCTGCCCTAAAGGACTCAATGCAGAGAGAAAAGTGCAACCACTCACGAAGGCAGTCGGGGTATCCATAGAAGCCAGGGGCACACTGGCTGCAGCTCCAACCAGAATAATGGGGGTGACAGCGGCACTGGCCCCAAGGGTCACAGATGTTGTCCAGGGAGCCTCGGGAGTCACACTTACACTCTGAAGGTGAAAACAAAGGCCCAGCCTTGAGTACATGTACATTTCGGGAAATTTGTGAATTACTCAGTCTGACACCACATTTCTACTTCAATCCAACTATAACTGAAAACTGCCAAATTCCAACCCAAACCCCAACACTGGCTGCCTTCTTCTCACTCTTGGAAATACTATCAGAATTTTTTTAAAGTATCTAATTCTGCTCTTTGTTTTGCTCCAGCTTCTTTGGAGTTTCTGGAGTATTTTACATCTTTCTTGGGTCACTATGAGTCGGAACCGACTCCACAGTACTTAACAACAACAACTGACTCCTCAATGGTCCTAGTTCATGACACTTTACTCGCAGGAAGTACAAAAAGTAATGACAATAAAGATTCACCGGAAGAGACAGCTTGTCTGCTATGTTCCCCAGTGTCTTCCAGTCTCAAGTAGGGTCCAAGTTGTTGCTGTTACTTACCATTGAGTCAATCCCACAACATGGTAACCCTGTGTGTTACAGATTGTGCTCCACAGGGTTTCCTTGGCTACAATCGTAATGGAAGCAAATTACTATCAGGCCTTTTTTTCCCCCAAAGTTCTGCTGTCTGAGCTCAAACTGTCAACCTTTTGTGCATCCTAGGAATCTGGTCCATTGTACACACGGAGTAAAAGAATGAGCAATTATTGAAAGCCTTCTATGGATCCAGCCCTGTATGTTGTTTTTATTAAGTGCTTTTGAGTCAGTTCTGACTCATAGTGACCCTAGATAGGGTTTCCAAAGAGCAGCTGGTGAATTTAAACTGCTGACCTTACAAGGTCAAACCGACCTTGAGGTCGAATGCATTATCCCACAACACCACACCAGGACTCCATCCAGCCCTATATTGTTGTTCTTGTGAAGTGCCATCAAGTTGATTCTGACCCTCAGCGACCCTGAATAGGGTTTCCAAGGAGCAGCTGGTGAGCTTGAACCACCAACCTTGCAGTTCAAACAGCTTTGCAGTCTGGCGCACTAACCCACATCGCCACACCAGAACTCTGTATAGGGACTCGATAAACATTGTCTCATTAAATCTGGAAGCATCATTATGAGACTAGCACTCCTTAGAATAACGCCATCGTCTTCTCCTTCAGTAAATAAGCTCATAGAGTGAGCTGACACTATATACACAGCCTGCAAATCACAAGTTAAACAGAGCTCCTTAATGTTTAAGCAGTGCTCTTATGGCCTGTGAGTTCAGCATTTTTCTTCTGCTGGAAAGGCCGGCTGGCACCTTCTTTAGTCAAAACCACAAAGCCATCAGTCAGTTTCACAATACTAACACAGTCTACTTCTCATTACCTGGCACAAGGTAAATTAACTCCAAAGAAAATTCTATGCCTCTTTCCAACCAAAATCCTCAATGTCCTCTCACATAAATACTGAATTATAAAGTGAAGGGCCTGTCTGAGGCAAAATTGTATAGGACTGCTCTCTTCAGGTTATTATCCTGACCACCTATGGCCTGCATTTCCTCACTGGGCAAGCTTGGAAGACTCTCTCAAGGACATCCAATGTGAGACACCTTCCCCAGCACCACCTCCATCACTCAAGGAATCTGTCCTCTTCCTTCGGCTAGTTTGTCTGACCCAGGAGAACCTGCAAACAGGCAGAGAAGGTTAATATCTCACTGGTAACATCTTTGTAAGAGTTTTCTAAGGAAAGAGTTGGCCGTACAACTCGAAGATGACACCAAATTCTAAATGAGGAAAGTTCCAGGCCTGAGTCAGGCCAGTGTACTAGAAGTTCAGTAGGAGTGGACTGAGAGCAGCTGCACGTGAGCACTCCCGTGAGTCCACTGAATTAAAAACCTTACGGAGCACAGTTCTACTGTAGCACACATGGGGTCTCCGTGAGTTGAAATCGACTTGATGACACTGGGTTTTTTTTAGTTTTGCTTTCCACTTGTTCCTCAGCACCTCCCTAAACAGGGGATGAAGGAAAGAGAAAGCACTGAGGTGGTGAGGAAACTCCAGCAGAAGCATCAGGTCACCCCAAGTCCTGGCTCAGTGCACCTACGAATGCACACTGGCCATGGGGAAGCCTGTGGCTGCTTGAGAACTGTTTCCTGAAGTCCACGAGGCATGCGCTGTCTGCCTTGTTCCTTGCAGTTTGTTGCTTCAGATTTGAACCACTGGGCTCCAGGAGCACTTGGGATTATCCAGCTTCCCTCGCCTTGTGTATACCTTTGCTGACAGCTTTCGCGATCTTTTTTTTTAAATGGCATTTACTCCTCAGCCCGTTAAATGTTAGAACCAAATGAACATGGTCCAAAACACTACATTAGATAGCTCAGTAGATTCTAACCAAAAAAGTTCTTTGCTCTTTGGGAGTTTAAAAACCCTTCTAAACTCCTTGCTAGCTGCAGCCCTGGCTGCTTGCTTTGCATCCAATTACTTTTAATGTACTCCAGACATCTCTAAAAACAATGCTCTATTCTTTTCAAGTAGATTTGTCTCACTCAAGTGTTGTTTAGCTTCCTTTATTATATAGGTGTAAAGCAAATCATAGATAGAAGACCCCATTGGAGATTTGCCTATATGATTTTAAATGTATTTAAATTTCATTTGTATGTATAAGTTTGGTTCTACTCTTCACCTTCAATCACAGAATACACTGCTTAGATGGTTGTTTGAAAACTGAAGTTAACCCTTTTTCTCTCCCTTCCCTCATTGACCCCTTTCTCTTCCTCTTCGCCTCTCTCCTCTGTTCTTTCTCCTCCATTCCTGCTTTTTTTTCCTTCTTGGTTGGCCTCTTCATTTTCCTTTTCTTCTTACTCATCCTTTTTCCTCCTGTGGTACAATTAACTAACCAGAAACTGTTGTTGTTTTGTTGTGAAGTGCCGTCCAGTCAGTTCCGACCCATAGCGACCCTGTATAGGGTTTCCGAGGAGCGGCTGGTGAGCTTGAACCACCGACCTTGCAGTTCAAACTGCTTTGCAGTATGGTGCATTAACCCAGGAACTGTTGTTGTTGTTATGTGCCGTGGAGTCATTTCCGACTCATAGCGATCTTGTACAGGGTTTCTGAGGCTGTAAATCTTTACGGGAGCAGAAAGCCTCATCTTTCTCCCATGGAACAGCTGGTAGTTTCAAACTGCCAACCTTAAGGTTCACAGCCCGATTTGTAACCACTACGCTACCAGAGGTCCTTAACCCAGGAACTAGATAACATTTAAAATAGAGGATAAAACCAGAAAAACAGCTGCCATCATGGCAATTTTGACTGATGCTGACCCCACCTAAGAACGTACCAAAATAGAACAGTGTGCCATAAGGTTTTCATTGACTGACTTTTCAGAAGTAGAGCTACAGAACTTTTCTAAGCGTGTACTTGAACTTCCCGCCTTTCAATTAGCTGATGAACTCATTGACCATTTGCAACACGCAGGAAATCCGATGAGGGTACAATTAATTAGAGCACACTATTTACTGGCCCCATTTCCTGACTCGCAGTCTGAGCCCCTCTCCCTGCACTTGAGCCAAGACATTGAAGGACAGACAGACTCCTGCCATGAGACCTATAGAGTCTGTTAATTCTGTTCCACCCCTCTCCCAAGTGGCTGTCCCCAAATCTTTCTTCTCATGTGCCTCCCTGCTGACTCTGACTAAAATGACCTTGCTAGACTTTTACATGCAGAGAGATAAACAGGGGATATCTAACATATCAAAAATGTAAATGAGATTCATCCTTAATTTTTTTAAAACCCCTGATTCTAACAATTGGAGTATCATATTCTCTCAAACACTGTAGCTGACTGAAGTGTTCTTCACATCAAGTGTTATCTTCTTAAGAAGAAACGTGTTCATTAAACCTCAGGAGTTTTCCTCATCTCTTAGAGGATTATGGTATTTTACAGATAGAATGTGCATGTTGGAGTCGGGGTGTAGAGCAATAGGGTAAGGCCTGAACTGCTAACCAAAAGTTTGGTAGGTTCAAAACCACCAGGCGCTCCTTGGAAACCCTATATAGAGTTGTTATGAGTCAGAACCAACTCGACAGCACTTAATAACAACAGTAACAACAACGTGCTTGGTAGACATTTTTGCCAACCCCACCTCCCTCATCAGCACTCCACCCCCACTCTAGGTATTTTTGTAAGTGTCATTATGGTAATTGTTTTTACAGAAATATGTTTTTTAAAAAGAGCATATTAAATTTGGAAAATACCTCTGAGAGAAGAGGATAGTAGGCAAAAACACATAAAACACACATGCCATTTGGTTAAAAATACAGTGTAGTCATTTTAGGAAGCTAAGTGTTCTCTCCACCCCTCCTGTCAGTTTGCCTTAATGTGGTGCCTTGTGTGTTGCTGTGATGCTGGAAGCTATGCCACAGGTATTTCAAATTCCTCCAGGGTCACCAAGAGTGGGCAGGTTTTAGCAGAGTTTCCAGACTAAGACAGACTAGGAGGAAGGAGACACAAGTCGCTTCTGAAAGGTTTGCCACTGAAAACCTAAGAACAGCAGTGGAGCAGTGTCAGATATAGTACCAGAAGATGAATCCCTCAAGTTGAAAGACACCCAAAATGTAAGTGGGGAAGAGCTTCCTTCTCAAAGTAAAGTTGACTATAATGACATGAATGGAGCAAAGCTTTCAATACCTTCATTTGCTGATGGGGCACAACCCAAAAAAAGGTGAGAAATAGCTGTAAACATCCATTAATAATCAGAACATCGAATGTAACGAACTATGAGTCTAGGAAAACTGAAAGTTACCAAAAATGAAAATGACACCTAAAGATTGATATCCTAGGCATTGGTGAACTGATCAGGACAAATATTGGCCATTGGGGACCAGACAATCATATGGTTTTCTATCATATATTCAAGAGGAATGGTATTGCATTCATCGTAAAAAAGAGCATTTCAAGATCTATCTTGAAGTACAGTGCTGTATGTGATAGGATAATATCCATACAAGTAAGACCAGTTAAAACCACTATTATTCAAATTTATACACCAACCACTAAAGCCAGCGATAATGAAATAAAAAATTCTACCAACATCTTCAGTCTTTAATTGATCAAAGATGTATTGATAATTACTGCTGATTGGAATGTGAAGGTTGGAAACAGAGTGAAAGAATCAGTCTTTGGGAAGTCGTAGGTCTTGGTGCCAGAAATGATGCTGGAGATAGAATTTTGTTAAGACCAGTGACTTATTCATTACAGGTGACTATACACATGGACCTCATCAGATCGAATACACAGGCATCAAATTGACAACATCTGTGTGAAGAGATGGTGAATAAGCTTGATATCATCAGCCAAAACAAGGCTAGGGGCAGACTAAGGAACAGAACATCAATTGTTCACATGAAAGTTCAGGCTGAAGCTGAAGAAAATTAATACAACTCCATGAGAGTTCAAATATGGCCTTGAGTATATCCCGCCTGAATTTAGAGAGTATCTCAAGAACAGATTTGATGCATTAGACACTAATGACCAAAGGCCAGAAGAGCCATGGGATGATATCAAGAACATCAAACAGGAAGAAAGCAAAAGGTCACTGAAACAACAGAAAAGTAAAAAAAGGTCAAAATAGATATCAGAAGAGACTCTGAAACTTGCTCTTGAGTGTAGAGAAACTAAAGCAATTGGAAGAAGTGAAGAAGTAAAAAAGCTGAACAGGAAATTTCAAAGGGCAAGTCAAGTAGACAAAGGCATGTATTATAATGAAATGTGCAAAGACCTTGTGTTAGAAAACCAAAAAGGAAGAACATGCTTAACACTTCTCAAGCTGAAACACTTCAAGAAAAAAAAATTCAAATCTCAACTTGTGATATTGAAGATGCTGTGGGGTAAGCACTGGTCCACAAGGTAGGTTTGAACCACAAGGTCAGTGGTTCAAACTCAACAGCCATTCCTCAGAAACCCTATACAGGGTCAATATGAGTTGGAACCGACTTGACAGCACTTATCAGCAACAATATGGGCTAAATACTGAATGATACAGAAAACATCAAAAGAAGATGGAAAGAATATACAGAGTCACTGTATCAAAATGAAATGGCTGAACACAATGGTACTGAAGGAAAAAGCACTGGTGAAAAACAAAGCTCCAGGAATTGATGAAATACACATTGAAGTCTTCCAACAAAAACCTATGCAGCACTGGAAGCATTCACTCACCTAGGCCAAGAAAATGTGGAAGACAGCTACCTGGCCAAATGATTGAAAGAGATCTGTATTTATGCCCATTTCAAAGAGAGGTGACCCAATGGAATGTGGAAATCATTGAACAATATCATTAATATTGTGAGCAAAATTTTCCTGAAGACAATTTAAAAACAGCTGCAACAATACATCGACCAGGAACTGCCAGAAATTCAAGCAGGATTCAGAAGAGGGCATGGAACTAGGGATGTCATTGTTGAGGTCAAATGGATCTTGGCTGAAAGCAGTGAATACCAGAAAAATGCTTACTTGTGCTTTATTGACTATGGAAAGGCTTTCCACTGTGTGGATCATGACAAACTACGGATAACATTTAAAAGAATGAAAATTCCAGAAGCCTTAACTGTGCTCACAAGGTACATGAGCATAGACCAAGAGACAGTCATTGGAACAGAACAAGGGAATACTGAATGGCTTAAAATCTGGAGAGGTATACACCAGGATTAAATCCTTCCACCATTCTTATTCAATCTGCATGCTGAGCAAATAATCTTATATAAGCAAAAAAGCTTATATAAAGAAGAGCATGCATCAGTATTGAAGAAAGATTCATTAACAACCTAAGATAAGCAAATGATTCAACCTTGCCCACTGGAAGCAAAGAGGTCTTGAAATGCTTACTGATGAAGATCAGTGACTACAGCCTTCAGTACGGATTGCACCTCAATATAAAGAAAACAAAAATCCTCACAACTGGACCAATAAATCGCATCATAATAAACAGAGAGAAGATTGAAATTGTCAATCTTTTGCTTGGATCCACAATCAACACTCATGGAAGCAGCAGTCAAGATATCAAATGACAGAGTGTCTTAGCCAAATCTGCAAAAGGTGTCTTTAAAGTGCTAAAGAGCAAAGATATCAGTTTGAGGACTAAGGTGTTCCTGACACAAATCATGGGATTTCCAATCACCTCTTAAGCATGTGAAAGTTAGACAATGAATAGGGAAGACCATAGAAGAATTGAAGCATTTGAATTATGGTGTTGGAAAAGAATATTAAAAGTACCATGGACTTACAAAAGTACAAACAAATCTGTGTTGGAGGAAGTACAGCCAGAATGCTCCTTAGAAGCCAGGATAGCAAGACTTTGTCTCTCATACTTTGGACGTTATCAGGAGGAACTAGTCCCTGGAGAAGGACATTATGCTCAGTAAAGAGGAGGGTCAGCAAAAAAAAGGAAGAACCCCAACAAGATGGACTGATACAGTGGCAGCAGCAGTGGGCTCAAACATAACAGTGATTGTGAGAATGGTGTATGACAGGGCAATGTTTGGTTCTATTGAGCAAAGGGTCGCTATGAGTTAGAAACTATTTGGCAGCAATGTAGTCTTGGTGTGTGGCATTGTGGGTTCATGTGCTGGACTGCAAAGTTGGTTTGAACTGCAAGCTCAGTGGTTCAAGCTCACCAGCCACTTCCCGAAAACCCTATACAACGTCACTATGCGTCAGAACAGCCTCAACAGCACTTAAGGACAGCAATAGCAAGTATTCCTAAAGATCTGATTATTTTACTGACACATTTGCACCCCATTTTGTGGTTATGAAATCCTGATTTTGCCAGGAGGAAAAATCATCCCCATATTTAGATGCATGACCCTCACTCCCAGTTCCATGAATGTGGGAAGACTCTGGCTTGGCCCATGAGAGCAATAAATCTCAAGGCTACAGTGACTGATTAAGAACTGGGCAGGAATTCTAATTAGAGCCAGACTTGCCCTAAAGGAAAACAAACCCTTCCCCAAACCTTGTATGTCTAAGATATATGTCTAAGAGCTGTTGGCTGCCATCTTTCCACTACATGAGGTCTACAAATGAAACCAACATAGAGAATGTGTTGTTGTTGTTAAGTGCCATCGAGTTGGTTCCGACCCACAGCAACCCTGTATAGGGTTTCCGAGGAGCAGCTGGTGAGCTTGAACCACCGACATAGAGAATAGCAGATTTGAAAAATTGAGAAAAACAGATTCTGCAACATATTTTGAGCCTCTGGATCAAATGTTCCTGAAGCCAAACAGGCCAGGACTCGGATTACAACCAAAACATTATTTTTGTAGTTAAGCAGTTCTTTTTCACATGAAACTGTAGAACTTTAATTGACTTATCACCAAAATGAGTAAATGGTCTAAATTCAGCCATTTAAAATCATACTCTTGATAAAATGTATTAGATACTTTCCTACCTTCTTAAACAGGTATGGTGGTGGTGGTGGTTCTGTGCCAACAAGTTGGTTCTGGTTCAGAGCAATCTTGTATAGCGTTTCCACGGCTGTAAGTCTTTATGGGAGCAAAAAGCCTCATCTTTCTCTCACAGAGCAACTGGTAGATTAGAACTGCTGACTTTGTGGTTAATGGTCTAGCTCATAATCCACTACGCTACCAGGGCTCCTTTAAACAGGCATGTTGTTGTTGCTAAGTGCCATTGAGTCGCTTACGATTCATAGGGATCCTGTACAGGGTTTCCAAGGAGTGGCTGGTGAGTTTGAACTGATCTTGTGGTTCAAATCGATCCTGTATTTCTGACCTTCCACACAGCACCACACCAGGAGACCCAGAAGCACCTTTATAAAGCGTATTCAGCTGTTCTGATGCTGATGTCCTCTGTACCGCTGGAGTCTAGCAGGATTGCCTGCCCTTTGGCTCCAAACTACTCAACTTCTGAAATTTCATGTGTGCTCTTTGTTTCTTCTCTTTTGGTTCTCTCTCCCACTCCTAATTCTGTTTCTAATTTGTCACGAATTAAACTTAGAAAAACACACACACATAACAAACTTAGTATAAAAATGGAAACAAAAAAAAATTATAAGGAGGTTAAGAGACAGTCTGTAAGAAGGTCTGGTAGACTGGTGGATTATGAATTGGGCTGCTTATGGCAAGGTCAGTAGTTTGAATCTACCAGTTACTCCTCTGGAGAAAGATGATGCTTTCTGCTTGCCTCGGAAACCCTAAACAGGGTCGCTAGGAGCCAGAACTGACTCAGTGGCACGCAACTACCACTATCACCAAGGAAGAGTCTCATTAGTGAAATGCATGGATTTTCATCATTTGGGGGGTGGTGGCATACATGCTGACTTTACAGGCAATTGGAGTGTCTAACTGCTTAGTTCTTACCTTTGCTCCACATACAGGAGGCTGTCTAACAACCAAATTCTAAATAGATGGAATAATATACTAAGTTAAAAGAATAATAGTGCTTTTTAAAAAGAGGAAAACATGGACAGTACTTTAGAGTTTATTATAATAGTCTATGGTGTGGCGCTGTGGGATAAAGCACTGGGACTGCAAGGTCAGTTTGAACCATAAGGTCAGCAGCTCAAACTCACCAGCCGCTCCTTGTAAACCCTGTACAAGGTCCCGCAACTCGATGGCACTTAACAACAACAACAATGCACCAATAGGGGCCCTGTTGGCACAATGGTTAAAGTGATCAGCTGCAAACCAAAATGTCGGTGGCTTAATTCCAGCAGCTGCTCCCTGAGAGAAACATGTGGCATTCTACTTCAGTACAGATTTAACAGCCATAGAAAGCCTATGGGGCAGTTCTCTGTCATCTACGGTTGCTATGAGTAGAAGTCAACTCAAGGGAGTACGTTTGGCAGTAGATATGTAGTGGTTACGAATCGGGCTGCTAATCTCACGGTCAGCAATTCGAAATTACCAGCTGTTCCGTGGGAGAAAGATGAGGCTTTCTGGTCCCGTAAAGATTTACAGCCTTGGAAACCTTGTACAGGTTCGCTATGAGTCAGAACCGACTCCACAGCACATAACAACAACAGTGTTCCACTAGGAGTCCTGATGTGGCGCCGCAGGATAAGCACTCGACCTCAAGGTCAGTCTGAACCGTGAAGTTGGTGGTTCAAACTCACCAGTCATTCCTCACAAACCCTATATAGGGTCACCATGAGTTGGAGCCACCTCAACAGCACTTAACAACACCACCATGTTCCAGCAGGAGTCCTGGTGTGACACTGCAGGGTAATGCACTGGACCTCAAGATTGGTTTGAACTACAAGATTAGCAGTTCAAACCCACCAGCTGTTCCTTGGAAACCCTAGATAGTATCGTTATGAGTTAGAACTGACTCAAGGACACTTTAGAATAACAACAACGTTTCAATAGACTGAATATTTAAAATAACCAAGGATCCTAGAAGCAAATCACAATCACAGAATTCCTTTAAGGAAGCCACAGTAAATTAAACCACATGGACCTTGCAGCTTTGTGTTATACAACTAGTGTACTGACAAGGATAGCTCAGTGTGAACTCAATGCCACGGCTCCTTTAAATTTTATTCACTGTCCCCCTGCACCTGCATGAAAGTTCTAGCAAGTTCTAGGACTTTTCAGCATATTCATAGGGAACAAAGTAACCTTTAAATCCAGTCATATGTCCGCTCCTCCGTTCAGACCTAATTCAGGCCAAAGCCTGAAGCAAGTGGAGTAGATGGCGGTGGTGACGGTAGAGAAGGTGGTGGTGGTTTCAGTTGACGTCTGTCCCTGAGCCAGGGAGTGAAGGATGAGGCAAGTCTCTCACACAGTAGCTTTCAAAAATGTTTAGTTATAGCCAGAGTAAGAAATGAATGGTGCATTGCAACCCAATAAACACATATACACAAACTGATAAATAATAGGTATTGTTGTTGTTGTTAAGTGCCGTCGAATTGGTTCCAACTTGTAGCAACCCTTTACAGGGTTTCCAATGAGCGACTGGTGAGTTTGAACCATCAACTTTACGGTCCAAACCAACGTTGCAGTCCAGAGCATTGACCGACAGTGCCACACCAGGACTCCAAATAATTATGTATAAACATACTCATTAAGACACATCTATAACTTCTTAGAAATCCTGTACAGAGTCGCTATGAGTGGGAACCGACTCAATGGCATTTAACAACAAAAATAATATATAACTGATGCAATAAAATGCACACGGGTCTCTTGTGATACAATAGTGAATAATTGTTATCAGGACTGATTGTGAGTGTTGAAAATGTAAAGGTAGACGTTTTATAGCAAGGAGGGGAGTGATTAACTTCTCAGTCTAGGAGCGGCGGTCCCTAGGACCATCAAGGGAGAAAAGCAGAGAGTGAGACCCTACCCAGAGAAGCAGTAATAACTGAAATGGAGGCAGAGATGATGACGTGGAGTGATGGAGCAGCTGGAGACTTTAGATCCAGAGAGAGAGAGAGACTGTGTGCTTAAGACCTGGGAGGTACGGGGGAAGGATTGCAGGGTATACCCTTTGGTTGGCTGATGATGCATGGAGGGGATTGTAACCATGGCAATGAGACGATATACAATAGAATGAATGTAAAACTAATGTTCTCCCATGTAAACTATCACATAATTCACAATAAAACATTTAAGAAAAAAAATAATATATAACTATAAACAAGAATTATGTACATTTCTTACTATTACTACTTGTGATTCATTCTAGTCATTTCTCTTCTGTTCTACTTCACTTTAAGGCTAGTTCATACTCTCTAAATTAATTTCTCTATCCACTAATGGAAAGTGGCCTGGAGTTTTAAAAACTGGGCTTTAGAAGGATAGTCCTCGTACATCATGATGTCCTGGTACTTCATGATGTCCTGGTACTTCTAGGTTCTGAAGGCATTTAAGGAAAAGAATATAATCCCTGCAGTGTACCAGCCTAGAAGTCTATCCTGCAACTATCTAGCCTGACTTACTCTTCTGGGTCTCAGAAGACTGATGTAAAATAAGAAACCATAACATCAATTTCTTTTAATTCTAAAATTCTGATACATATTTTGATCACTGTTGTAACAGACACCAGGAAAGCTGGGGTTGCATTTAGATAAGGCAGATGTGTGTCTGGAGAGGAAATGCCCTACTTTAATGTATTAGATCATTCCCCTTCTGCTCTTCCTTTGTTTGTTTAACAGGCTTGTGGCTGTTAGGAGCTGTTGAGTTGGTTCTGACTCATAGCAAGCCTGTATAGGTTTACTGAATTATAATTCACATACCATATACTTCACCCATATAAAGCACACTGTTCAACTTTTAAATCACAGAGTCACAGGATATACAGCCATTGTTGTTGTTGTTAAGTGCCGTCAAGTCGATTCCGATCCATAGCAACCCTGTATAGGGTTTCCAAGGAGCAGCTGGTAAGCTTGAACCATTGACTTTGAAGTTCAAACGACTTTGCAGTCTGACCCATTAGCCCACAGCGCCACACCACAATTTAATTTTGTTCACCTCCTCTAAACTCTATCCATTAAGTAATTAATTCCAATTTCCTTCTATCCCTGTTCCACACCAACCCCTAATCAACCATTCATCTACTTTCAGTCTCTATAAGTTTGCCTATTCTGGCCATTTCACATAAATGGAATGCTAGTTTGTGTCTGATGTATTCCACTCGGCCTAATGCTTTCATCCATATAGGATCACACATGTTGTAGCTGGCAAGTATTTCATTTCTGTTTATTGCCAAATAATATTCAGTGTATGGAAAGATCACATTTATTGATTTGTGCATTCACTGATGGACATTTGGGTGCTTTCCACTTTTATGAATAATGCTGCTATGAAGATTTATCTACAAGTTTCTCTTGGGTATGTACCCAGGAGTTGAACTGCTGAGTCATGTAACTCTATGACTAACTTTTTGAGGAACTGCCAAATTGCTTTCCAAACCGGCTGCACCATTTACGTTATACATTCTCCACAGCCTCACTAATACTTGTTATCGTCAATCTTTCCTAATGGATGTGAAATGGTATTTCATTGTGGTTTTTTATTTGTATTTCCTAAATGACTAATGGTGTTGAGCAAAGTTTTGTGTACTTACACAGGAATCAAATTGACTATTTATTTCTGTCAGAAGAAATGGTGGAAAAGCTCAATATCATCAGCCAAAACAAGGCCAGGGGCAGACTGTGGAAAAGTTCATTAACTGATCATATGCAAGTTCAGGTTGAAACTGAACAAAACTAAAACAAGTCCATGAGAGCCAAAGTAAGACCCTGAACATATTCCACCTGATTTTAGATACCATCTCAAGAACAGATTTGATGCATTAAACACTAATGTCTCAAGACTAGAAGAGCTATGGAATGACATCAAGAACATCATACAGGAAGAAAGCAAAAGTCATTTAAAAGAAAGGAATGAAAAAAAAGACAAAACTGTGTATCATTAGAGACTGCAATTTTCTCTCTATCACAGAGATGCTAAAGTGAATGGAAGAAATGAAGAAGTAAAAGAGCTGAGCAGAAAATGCCCAAAGGTAGCCCAAGAAGACAAAAGCAAGTATTATAATGAAATGTGCAAAGTCCTGGAGTTAGAACAACAAAAAGGGAAGAACAAGTTCAATATTTCTCAAACTTAAAGGACTGAAGGAAAAATTCAAACCTCAACTTGCAATATTAAAAGACTCTATGGATGAAATATCGAATGATGAAGAAAGCAACAAAGAAAATGGAAAGGGACCTTCAGCAAGATGGCAGACTAGGCAGATGCACTACATAGACCTTCTATTACAAAGATACAGAGACCAAAGAAAATAGATACAGATGGAACTCCTGGAACCATAAACTTCAGAGGAAAGGTTAAAGAAATGGATTGAGTGCTTGTTGGGAGGAGAAGTTAAGCAGGAGCAGGAATGGTGAAAGAGGGAGACTGACTGTGAATAGGTGGCCAGATGCAACGTGACCATCTTGAACCTTTGTGAGAAGCTTTGGCCAACAGAAGGTGGCTTGGCCTGTGTGAATCTACTTGGTTCACCTGCCCCAGACTTGAGACTCCTGTCTGCTCTTCTGCCTTCCAGGCCCACCCGCCAATCTTGGTTCACCTTGCCCAGACTTGGGATTCCTATCTGCCCAGCTGCCTGTTGACCATCCCTGCTGATCTTGGCTCAGCTGACCCGAACATGGGACTTTCCTACCTCCACAGCTGTGAGCCAGTTCTTTGAGATATAACTTCTCTTTATTATCTGTAAGTTTCACTGGTTTTGCTTCTCTAGAGAACCCAGTCAAAGACACATGCCACAATCAAATTTTCCAAACTGTCTCAGAAAAGTCCTGCGAGTAGCTTGGGATAAACATGAAGTTAACTACAAAGGAGAACCGATAAGACTAAGCTCTGATTTTTCAGCAGAAACCATGCATGCAAGAAAGCATATATGAAAAAAATAAATTTACAGCCAGCAAAGCTGTCCCTCAAATACGACATCAAAATTAGGACATTTCCAAGCAAACAGAACTTAAGGGAATTTGCAATAACATAACCAACGTTACAAAAACTACTAGAGAATGTTCTCTGGACTAAGAACCAACAGCAGACAGTGAACTGGGATTAATATACACAGCAACACAATCCAGAACTCAATCCAGATGCAGAAGTATTTAAAGTAAAACAAAACTAAAGACTGAAATAGAGAACCAGAGATACCAATTTATAATGAAGAAAACTACAAAGCAAAAAGAGGGACTACGGTTATCCATCTAAGGGGAGTGTTTTTCCTGTACCCATGCCACACTTTTAGTACCACAGTGTGCTTGATCTTGTGGATGACTGTTGTTGTTGTTGTTTAGTGCCGTCAAGTCAGTTCTGACTCATAACAACCCTGCGGTTCACTTCAGGAGCTCATATTAGGATGGAGCACAAAGCAGAAAGACAGGATCCACGGCTCTGTGGATGTGCATATTCTGTCCCCTCCCACAAGATGTTTTGCTTCTTCCCATGTCTACCTGGTAGGTTCCTAAGATTCAGATAGCAGCTCCTCTCCAGAGCCAGGGCTGGAATCCAGAAAGGTGAGCCAGTCGCCACAATCTTAACCACCAGGGAGGAGGAAGAGGAGGAATGGAAAGCAAAGGAAGGTGGTGACAAGGTCCAGCTCGGAGGGCCCTTGCACATAGCACACACAAGCTAGGGCCTAATTATTAAACTGAAAGTCCCACAGCACTGCAGTTCCTCAGGAGGAACTTTATCTTGGCAGACTAATGTGGCACTGTAGGATAAGCACTGGACTGCTGCTAACCACAAGGTCAATGGTTCAAACCCACCAGTTGCTCCTTTGAGAACCTATTCAGGGTCTCCAGTTGGAAGTGACTTAATGGCACTAAACAGGTTTTGCCTGGGGCATTGGTGATTCAGTGGCAGAGTTCTTGGTTTCCATGTGGGAGACCTGAGTTCACCTCCTATGCGGTCCCTACTCATCTGCTATGAAGGCTCTGTGTAGCTGTGATAGTGAGCAGGTTTCAACAGAGCTTACAGACTCAGATGGACTAGGAAGAAAAGCCTGGCAACCTACTTCTGAAATCCAGCCAGTGAAAACCCTATGGTCAGAACAGACCAATCCACAGCTGATGATGGGTACAATGCAGGGCAGGACAACACTGTGTTGTTCAGCATGGGAAAGACTTAAGTTGGCCGATCACAATGTGTTACTCACTTACCTTGGCATATAGGGAATGAGTAGAAACCTAAGCGACAGGTATCACACCGAAGGCCCTCCACCCCAGGGCGGCAGAGACACCTTCCACGGGCATCACATATTTCAGGGAGAACACCTTCCAAGTTGCATTCACACCCTGACAAGGAGAAGAGACTTTCAGAAGGCATCTCTATTCCTCATTCCTTCATGAATCTTTTCCTTACCCACAAAACTAGAGGGCAGAGATCAGGAATTATCTCGACTGTATATATATAACATTCTTCCCTTAGGAGACTATGTCTTCAATGGGAATCAAACAAATATTCAGAGATACCATTAAGGAGCTTTTAGGGGTAGGTGTTTGTTTGTAAAACATTTATAATCTTTCAACATCTACCCCTATAATTTTTTTTTTATTCGAAATCTGAGTCTTGGGCAGAAAATTTTATGAGAGTCCCAGCTGAAGAATTCAATTCACTCATCTAGTGAAATCGATTCACATCTAATCTTCATGGGAAGATAATCATCTTTCTACCTTCAATCTTCTAGAAAAGGTAAACTAGTGTGAATTCAGCCCTACTATGTGCCTGCCAGTCACAGATTCCCTCACGAAATTCCTCCAGGCACCTGGCCTTCCCGGGAGCCAGCAGTTTCCAATACCTCAAACAGTGTTTTATCACCTGAGAACCTTGGCTCAGGCCCTTCCCGCTGCCAGAATGTCCCTCCTGGCATGATAGACCTTTTCTCATCCTCCAGGGCTCAATACAAATGTCAATTCCTCAGGCAAGTTTTTCCTGATCAGTCTGTATAAACATACTTATTCTCCCAACCCCTTCTCACTCCTTACTCTCGATCTCAGCTGTATTTGTCCTTCTTAAACTGTGGGGATCAAAAATGCCCACACATTTTTCTACCAATTCTCCTACCCAGAAAGGCACTCAGGTTCCCCAGCCCTGGAATCTGAGTTGGCCTCGTGATTTTCTTGGGCCAGACGGACAAATTGAAAGTGCTGCTGTGTGACTTCTGAGCCCAGGTAGCAAGAGGCTTGGCAGCTGAGAACCCTGAGACCACCACATGAGGAACTCAGTCTGGCCACCTTAAGGACAAAAGCCCACTCAGTTGTCTCAGATAAGCCCAGTCCCAGCTGGCCATCCAGTCAAACTGGCAGAAGAACCACCCATCCAACCCACACCATAGTGAGAAATAATCTTTGCTGGTTGAAGTCATGAGGTTTTGGAGTGATTTATTACACAACAATAAATGACTGCTACCCCAGAGGACTAAAAATGAAATCAGAGCTCACAAAACCCCTAGTGCCATCACAGTTATTCTCAACAGATAAGACAGTTGTTGTCGTGTGCCATCCAGTTGGCTCCAACTCATAGTGACCCTATATAGGGTTTTTGAGAGTGACTGGTGGCTTTGAACTGCCGACCTTGTGGTTAACAGTCCAGTGCTTATCCTGCAGCACCAAGAGGTTCTTATAATATCCAGTCATAAAGAGACATGAAGTTCTGATACATGCTGCAACATAAGTGAATCTTGAAAACATCATGCTGAGTTAAGTAAGTCCAACACAAACAGACTTTAGTTGTATGATCCCATTTACATGAAACATCTAGAATAGGCAGATGCATAATGAACGAAGTTTATTCGTGATTACTGGGGGACTAGCAGCATAGGGGTTACGAATCGGGCTGCTAACCTCAAGGTCGGCAGTTCAAAACTACCAGCCAATCCACAGGAGAAACATGAGGTCTCCTGCTCCCGTAAAGATTTACAGTCTCTGCACAGGACCACTACTGTAAAAGACTAAAGGAAAGAACCCATACTAAAGGAGGGTGGGGGTAATTCTTTGTTGATTATTGGGATGTTGAGGGTGGGTGAGGGGAGGGAGGGGAAGGTGGAGGACAGGGCAGGGATTAGACACAGGATAGTTTTGTGTGCTAGAGAGGGGGCAATATACAAGTAGGGAGAGGGGAATGGAAGAACAAAACAGATGGGAGAACAATTAGACAGGTCTCAATGGGCTAAGTGAGACAGAGGTAAATAATGATATATGCACAACCTGGGAACAACAGGGTTCTGGGATACAGAGATCGAGCCACTGTTGGAATGTGGAAAAGGGGGGAATAATAAATATTAAGATGCTTGGCTGTCTTTTGAATCTTGGTTTTCCTTGCATTATATTATAAAATAAACACTGGAGGGGGAGAGAAAGGAATAGTAAAAAGCATCACCATAGAAAGCTTGTAAGTCC
>NW_006408533.1:869224-943533 GCF_000296735.1 Chrysochloris asiatica | reverse complement strand
TGCCAGAGATGGAGGGAAAGACAATGATGTGGGGAGATGAAGCGGCTGGGGACTTTAGACCCAGAGAGGGAGAGGGGCTGTGTGCTAATGACCAGGGGAGGAGGGGCAGGCTTGCAGAGTACACCTTTTGGTTGGTTGATGATGTATGGAAGGGATTGTAACCATGGCAATGAAACAATACACGATAAGATGAATGTAAAACTAATGTTCTCCATGTAAACTATCACATAATTCACAATAAAACATTAGGAAAAAAAAAAGATTTACAGTCTCAGAAACCCTATGCAGGGTAGCTATGAGTCGGAACCAACTCGACGGCACATAACAAGAAGAATTGGGGGACTAAGGATAGGAGAATGAGGAGAATGTAAAGTTACTGCTTAATGGGCACTGAGTTCTCTGTGGGATGAGAGATGGTGGTGATGGCTGCAGAACACTTTTAACTAAGTGATGTCACTGAACAGGCACTTAAAACATGGCTAAGATGGCAAAATTTATGTTTTATGTGTGTCTTACCAAAATTCATGAGAAAAAATATATACAGGTATCAGTAAATAATGAAGTCAAACAAAAGCCTTTTAAAATAAGACACACATATTATAGTTAAGGCAAAAGATGCTAAGAAAGGTTAATTCACTGGTACAAGGTCACACAGTCAGGACTGCAGAGTCAGGATTTGAACCCAGGTCTGCCTGATTTTTCTATTACACAAAGCATATGCTTTTTCTAATACAAAGAGAATACAAGCTGATAACTTATTTTTAAAGCAGGCTTCATGGTATGTCCTAGATTAGTATATAGGTACTCAGATGAATGGAAAATATTTCATATGGAAAACATCTACATTAACCTCTAAATCTGCAACATGTTACACAGGGAATGTCATGAAATACTCAAAGAGGCAACTTAATAAGTTCACACTACTTATTAAGGGAAGTAAGCAAGGGACGACTTATGCAGTTTTGGAAAGATTTTCTCTGCAGGTTAACATAATGGATACCGTAATACAAAAAAAATTAGCCAGATTTCATCCTTTCTCCTTTGTGTTAAAGTCTTAATCTTCCAGATAAAGGGCTAATAACAAGTTTGTGTAACTATTTGTTTCTAATACAATAACTAAGAAAAATGATCATGGTAGATCAGAACAACTTCCCAGTTTTTGCATAATCTCTAACTTGTTTATATTTAAAACACAGTGGCTTGGTTTGACAAAGAGGGAATGGAAGTCTTCAAGGACACATTCATCATGATAGCAGCCTTGAGCCCTGTCCTCCCACCACTGCCACCACACAAGGCCACAACGCCATGGCACTACTGGTCATCTGAGAAAGCCACACAGAGAGGGAGAGTTAGTCTGAATTATAGACGTGGCAGGAATCCAAGCATTGGGCTTTAGTTATGGACTTGACATTGAGGTCTAAAGAATCCTGATTCATAACCATCTATACACAGAAGGAGTCCTGGTGTGGCACTGTAGGATAAAGCACTGGGATCCAAGGTCAGTTTGAGCCACAAGGTCAGAATTCCAAATTCATCAGCCGCTCCTTGGAAAACCTAGACAGTGTCACTATGAATCAGATTTGACATTACTTAATAACAGCATTCTCCCAAGGAGTCCTGGTGTGGTGCTGTAGGATCAGCACTGGACTACAAACCACAAGGTCGGCAGTTCAAACCCACCAGCTACTCCTCTGAAACCCTATACAGGGTTGCTGTGTTGGAACCGACTCGATGGCACTTAACAACAACACACACAGAAAGAAAGCCTCTGGTACTTGCACCTCCAAACCCATACCCACTGTCATCAAGTCGGTACCGTCTCATAGCTTCCGTGTGCAGCAAGCAGAAAGCCTCCTCTTTCTCCCAAGGAGCAGTTGATGGATCTGATCTGCCGAGCTTGTGGTTAGTAGTCTGTGATAATTAAGGTTTTGTGCCAATTTGACTGGGCCAGAATTCTCAGTGGTATGGCAGTTGAGATATAGTTATCTCCTATGATGAAATCTAATATAATGTAATCCTCTCTATGATGATGTCTGCTTTGAGCAGCCGATCAATTGAAAGGAAGTTTCAATGGGAATGTGGCCTGCTTCCAATATATTGGACACTCAGGCAAAGTTTGTTGGCTCTCTGATGGATCTGGATCTTGTATCTGGTTTATTCTCTGACCTCCAGTTCTTTTGACATATTGCATTAAGCAAAGCTGCTGCACAAGACCTCTTTAAAGTGTTCAAGAGCAAAGATATCTGTCTGAGGACTAAGGTGCACCTGACCCAAGCCATGGTATTTTCAATAGTTTCATATGCATGTGAAAGTTGGTGTTTGAGTTGTATTTGAGTTAGGGTGTTGAAGAAGAATATTCAAAGTACCATGAACCATCAGAAGAACAAACACATTTATGTTGGAAGAAGTATAGCCAGGATGGCCAGATTACATTTCTCCTACTTGGATATATTATAAAGATGGACCAGTCCCTGGAGGACAGCATGTTTGGTAAAGTAGAGGGTCATTGAAAAAGAGGAAGACCCCCCAACAAGATGGACTGGCACAGTGGCAGCAGCGATGGGCTCAACCACAACAATTGTGAGGATGGTGAAGACCAGGTAGGTTTTCGTTCTATTGTGCATAGGTTCTCTATGAGTTGGAACCGACTTGACAACACCTAACAACAACAACAACAATGAAGTTATTTTGCTATACTTACTTCCTCATGACAGAATATGGATATTGTTATTGTTATGTGCTGTACAGTCGGTTCCGACCCATAGCGACCCTGTACAGGGTTTCCAAGGCTGTAAATCTTTACGGGAGCAGAAAGCCTCATCTTTCTCCTGCAGCTGGTAATTTCAAACGCTGACCTTAAGGTTCATAGCTCAATTCGTAACTACTACGCTACCAGAGCTCCTTGAATATGGATATTACTGGGCTGTAAAAGGCCAATTTACAAACCCAGGGCAAACACCAGGACAAGAAAGATAAAGCCACATCCTAAGGGCAGCACCCTTTTAAGTTATTTTCCAACAGATACCCAGGCCAAACCAGTTTTTGAAGTATGCACGGAAAGCTCCATGACATTGTATGTCTAAGGGGATTCGAACCAATGGATCAGAACTCTATGCATGCATAACATCCCAGACTGAGTCCTGTCAACTAGACCAAGCTTTATGATGGGTTCCATTTTGTATTTTGTCTTCATGCACATCTAATTATATTTACTCTGTCCAATCAGACCACTTCATGGAACTTCCCGCTTCTTCGATGAATATGTATGAATTACCTTTTCCACCTTGTTATTTTTGTTAGTGCCTTTGAGTTGGTTCTGTATAGGGATTCTGAGGAGAAACTGGTGGGTTTGAAATGCTGACCTTGTGGTTAGTAGTCCAGTGCTTATCCTGCAGCACCATGCTAGGACTCCCTTTATAAACCCAGATCTCCACTCACTTAATAAAGCTTTGTTCCTGGGGAAAACGTTATGCCTCTCTTGATCATTCTTTATCATTCTTGATCATTCGTTATCAATGCTACCAGAGCTCTGTCAACAGAAGGCAAGAACCCTCATTTACAGGGTAGGGGCAAAAGCAGCGCCCCCCTGCCTCCCAGTGACAAAAACATTCCTGGCTGCCAGGAGCCCAAGTGGCATCTGTGCAAATTGAAAACTTGTAAGTTGAAAACTGGTCTCTTCCTCAAGATGCTTTCTTGCCACACTCTAAAATTATCATAATACAAAAAAAATGCTTTCCATGGGTCTGGTCCCCCTGAAGTGAGGTCCAACTGTGCACTGCACCCGGTGGCCTTCTCGGGTCATTTCCTAGTCCTCTAGTTCCTCTCCCTGCCTTCTTCTCCTTCCCAGAAATCAGCTGCAATGATCAACCTCCCTGCCCCTATCCCATCCCTCCTCCAGGCTAACTTCTCCTCGTCCTCTTCCTCGGAGACTCGGCATGGATACCGCCTCCCTCCCCCCTTCCACACCCTGGCGATAAGGATATCCTTCCTATAGGCTTCCACAGCTTTGTGTTCTCACCCCATCCTGGCACTCACCACCTGCAGGAATTCCCTGGGCACACGGGCTGTGTGTGCAGCAAGCAGTTGGCTTGGCAGTACCTAGTACAAAGTAAGCACTTCAAAGTTTAATGAATGGAAAATATGCTAACTATTCCAGAACACAATTCTCTTCGGTAAACACCATTCCTGAAATTCTATTTTATTGGCACCTACACAGAGTAGGTGTTATATCTGAGCTACCAGAATTTGCTAGGCAGACAAAATTCCCAGTCTGGGGGAGGAGCACAGCCAGCAAAGCAGGCCACAGTGGCCACTGTTCCAATGTCTCAGAGTTCTCATTGTTAGCATGTCTCCAGCCCCAACCACACTAACCTCAAAACATTGGCAAATCCACCTTATGAAGTGATGTAGAGGAGACAAAAACTGTTCTTAATATTTGTCAAGAATCCTCCTTTAGACATAAAACTGGCATCCATGTTTTCAGACCGAAACGGCTGCTTGAAAAGTCATTCCAAATGGAACTAATCTGCTTGACAAAGTAAGCACCGGTAGGTTTTGTAGAGGAGACCCTGGAAGACGTTAACGGCTAAGCGCTAGGTTACTAACTGAAAGGTTGGTAGCTGGAACCCACACAAGGCTGGTCTGGTGATCTGCTTAGGAGCTGACTGAACAGCGACCAACAACAGTCTGTAACTGTTGATTTTGTCACTGCTCTTTGAGCTTGGAGGAACAAAGGAGACAGAAAGCATGACTGTCCACAAGGGTCCTTACAGTGTATGTTCTGGGTATGCTGTTATTTTGAAAAGAAGCCCTTGAAAATGTATCTATTATACATTGACTTTTTAATGATAAATCTTAAATATATATCCATGATCACTTGGGTCAGAAAATCCTAATATCTGGACTCATAAAATGTAACATAAAATCCAAAAATATTCTGATTTGCAAACTGTTCTGCTCTTTTGTTTCAACTTTTTAGCTTCTGAAATGGAGTATATGAATTTTCTAGTTCTCACTCTTGGCTGCACAATGGAATCCTCTGGCAAAATACCATTACTTGGATGTGGACTATTATCCCATGAGATCCACATATAATCATGAGGGCCAAATCTAGCCTGTTTGGATAAATAAAGTTTTATTGGAACATAGTCCCCTTCATTGATTCACAAATCACCTACAGTTGCTTTCATGTTACAACAGCAAAGGTAAGTATTTGTAATAGAAAGTATGTGCTAGCTGACCCTTTTCAGGAAAAGTCTGACAACCTTAGTGGGAATTTCTACTAACTAGAAAAGTGGTTTTTAAAAGACACATACATTAGACCTATCTAGAAAATTTATTTGAAATAAAAGCCTGGGCTTTTATCACCCCAGTAGATCAAGGGTGATACATGGGAATTTACTAGAGCGCTTCAAAAGTTCATGAAAAAATGGAATTCATAGGTAATGGAATTTTTCTATTAACTTTTTGAAGCTCCTTTGTGTATTTTTTAAAAATAAGGGATTCCAAAACATACTCATTCAAGAACTACTTTACTAATCCAGCCACTACCATTGAGTAGATTCAGGTTCACAGCGACCCTGCAGAGGATAAAGTAGAGGTCTTCCCTAGGGTTTCTGAGACTAAAGATTTCGTCTACCTTGTCGTTCTTCCTCAGAGCAGCTGGCGGGTTTGAACCACCGACCTTACAGTTAGCAGTCCAATGCTTAGCCCACTATGCAACCTGAAGTCCTTAAGAACAACTGTACTAAAGAACGCGAAAGCATCAGTAGGCCTTTAACAAAACTTCAAATTCTTGCAGGGGGTGGTGGTGGTGGTGGTATGCGTCCTTGCCTTGACAGTTGAGACAGCTATGCTTCTAATATTCACTAAGAATAAGCCCCACAGAGTATTGTTTTAATCCATTTATAGAAGGCCAGCTTGAAGTGGATAACTCTGCATTTTAATTTCCACACAAACTTAATTGCACTAATGGAAACTTATTTTCCTTGAGGCTGTGTTCTAAGGCTTCTCTAACATGTTACAAGAGACATTGAACTTCCTTTCAAGTTCAATTAAATGTCTTTTCCTGATGTCATCACCAATCTACTTGAGGGAATAAAGCAATTGAATAACAAAGGGATTGTTGTAAACAGACCAGAAATAGAAGATCTAAACTATGTAAAGGAAAACTAGAGATGTGTGTTGTAACCAAGGCTCTAGAACTTAGTTCCATTCTAGTTAATTTACCAGCATTTCAAGAAACAGTCACTGGTAGCAACAATGGGCAGCTATGGTATTTCAAACCAAGTCCAGCACAGAGTGCACCTTCAGGACCAAAAGTCTGACAACAGGGTAAGATAACACCCCACATCAATAACACCTGGCACCAAGCTCGATCAGAGGAGTCAGCTATGGGTAGGGAAGAGGAGGAAGCAAAGAGAGGAAGGTAAGCTGAGTCGAGGTGCAACTTTGAATGCTGAGGGAAACCGTGACTGCTTCATCATATTCAAGGCCTGGATGAGCACAGATGCCCAGTGACATTTCACTCAGTCGCTCACTCTGTCCCTGATGGAAGCCTCTTTCATAACTTCTCTCTCCTCCATGCCAACGCCTCCTCCTTCTCCATCTTCAGTTTCCTCCCCTGACCTTGCTGCTTATTTCACAGGGAAAACTTTTAGCAGCCAGAAGAAAGCTGTCACGGGATCCCACCACCATGCGGGCCTGCTCTACCTGTAGCCCACAGATGCTTTTTCCCTGTCTTTTCTGCCTCAATAAATGTCAACTTCACCCTTCTGTCGGCTCAATCCGGAAGCCTTGTCTCTCTTCCTCTCATATTTCACCTCTACTCTGTTGTTGCTTTTGTTGTTATTGTTAGGTGCCATCAAGTCGGTACCAACCCATAGCGACCTTATGCACAGCAGAATGAAACACTGCCTGATCCTGGGCCAACCTCACTATTATCGCCACACTTGAGTCCATTGATGCTGCCACTTAGCCAATCCATCTCGTTGGAGGTCTTCCTCTTTTTCTCTGACCCTCCACCTTACCAAACATGATATCCTTCTCCAGCGACTGGTCCCTCTTGACAATATGCCAAAGTCTGAGACATGAAGTTGGCCATCTTGGCCTCCAAGGAGCACTCTGGTTGCACTTTTTCCAAAACAGATCTATTGGTTCTTTTGGCAGCCCATGGCACTTTCAATATTCTCCTCCAACACCATAACTCAAAGGCATCAATTCTTCTATGGTCTTCCTTATTTACTGTCCAGCTTTCGCATGCTTATGAGGTTACTGACAATACCATGGCTTGGGTCAGGCGCACCTTAGTCCTCAATCTGACATATTTGCTCTTCAACACTTTCAAAAAGCCTTGTGCAGTGGATTTGCCTAATGCAATACGTCGTTTGATCTCTTGACTGCTGCTTCCGTGAGTGTTGATAGTTGATCCAAGAGGAATGAAGTCCTTGACAACTTCAATCTTTTCTCCGTTGATAAGAATGTTGTCTATTGGTCCAGTGGTGAGGATTGTTGTATCCACCACAAATACTGTTGGTTCTACCTTCTGATAATATTCACAATCTGCCTGCTTCTTCCACCATTTGCCTGTCAGTTTGTCTCACAGTGGCGGTTTGCGCGCTTCAGGGATGCTGGAAGCTATACCACTGGTATTTTGTACGCCAGCAGGATTACCCTTATCACCTACAGAAGCAGACTGCTAGACTTTGCTTCTGTGGCACTGGGTAGAACTGCCAGCCTCTAGCCTAGCAGATGAGGGCAGATGTTTACATTACCTGGAGACCTTTTGCCTATTACAGGGAATCATAAAACAGAGGAAGAATGAATGAATTAGGTGGTGGGTGTGGCATTCATATCCTCTTGGTTCTCCCCTCCTCTGCTACTCCCCGCCCAGAGTCTTCTAGCTGCTGATACTCCTCCACCTTCCTGAAGGCCAAACCAGAAGTACCAAAGAGGTCCTGTCAGCAGCCTTCTGCCAATGGCAGACAGCTGAAGGAGTCCCTTCAGAGGGCTGGAGATCCAGTCCTATAGTAGTACCATGCTTGCTGATGACTTTTTGTAATGGTGTCCTTCACTCCTGACCCACTCCCTTACTGGTGTTTCCTGGGATCTCTTCCCAAAGAAGCTACTTTGACTTCGTTACTCTCCCAGGAGCTGTTTTTCAGAGATCCCAAATAGGACAGTGCAGTATTGGTGGTACAAGTGGTCAACGCACTCAGCTGCTAAAGAGTTGAAGGTTTGAGTCTACCCAGAGAAGCACCTTGGGGGAAAGGCCTGGTGGTCTACATTGGAAAAAAACAGCCATCGAAATGGAGTATATTTCTACTCTGGTACATGTGGGGTCACCATGAGTTGGGGTTGACTCGGCAGTGACTGAATTTTTAAAAATAAGACAGAGACAACAAGAAGCCATTGAAGTTATTGAGCAGGGTGGTGATTTAATGCAAGTTCTGTTTAGTTTCTTTACCCAGGTAACGCCGTTACAAAGGCTGGAGCGGAACAGAAAATGATGAAGGTAAGGTGCTGACATCCGAGACACCTTCAACGTGCCCACCACACTCTAGTGGAGCGTTTGAATGTGGCCATAGCATTGTGCATAGGAAGTAGGAAAAGAATACCGAGCTTAGCATCGTCACTGACTTTAAACCAAAGGAGAGGTTACTTGCCTTTTATATCTCCGGCTACTGGGTCTTCAGGACTAGGAGTAGAAACAGGAAAAATGGGAATTCCTACAAAAACAGTTTATTAAAAAAATGATTAATGAGACAGTATTGTGTAACATTAGTAGCCCTCTCTAGCTTTGTGAACAGTAGCAGCAGAGACTTATACAATGAAAGGCACTATGGTTCTATGGTAAGTGTGGCCATCATGAGCCCACTGCTCAGGGGCTGTGATTGATAAAATGAACAAATAGATGTTCCGTGTTCACAACAGCTACATGTAACCTCAGTCCCATCCTCGTTGTAGTTAGGCTGAAAACACGGCCTGCTTTCTACCTCGCTACATGCATTGGCTTCATAAGCACTGGTATTATTTTCTCAAACATGAAATCTAGAATAGCTTTTTTTTAAAAAATACTTTCTTTTGAGTATTTTCTCTGCAATTTTGTCTATGCCATAAAATCCTTTCAAGTGTCTCTGTCTGAAATTGTAAATCCAATTTCTGCTCAGGCCTTATCCAATAGTCACAGATTCTAAATTAAGTTGTGAGGCGGTGTCATCGTATCTAGGTTTAAAACATTGGTTCCTTTAAATAATAAGGTGATCACTGATTCACCATTCAAACAAGGACACTCTTGGAGGGAAAGTGGGTGCTATTCTAATAATTATTCTAATAATTCCCATGAGACAGTAGGCATGAGCTAGGGCACAGTCACCCACTCACATGAGTACTGACCCCACATCCCCACAATTCATCAGAAGAGACTACTCCCGTGATAGATATGCAGGAGTTGTGAGGGTGGAGATGGGCAAAAACTCATATTACAATGGGGGTTCTTCTTGAGCTGATGCTTTTCTGTTCTAACATGAACATGCGGCTTTTAACACTGTTGTGTTCAATATAGTCCTGACTTCAGTGTCAAGATTTGCACAGCTAACTTCATAGGCTCTCCTGCTTCATGTAGGAGGCTGTGGGGGGGCATAAACGGTTAGCACTAGACTACTAACTGAAAGGTTGACAGTTGAAACCCACCCAGAGGTGCCGAGGAAGAAAGCCTTGGTAATCTGTGTTGTTAAGTGCCGCCGAGTCGGTTCCAACCCATAGCGACCCTGTATAGGGTTTCTAAGGAGCAACTGGTGAGCTTGAACCGCCAACCTTGTGGTTCAAACACACTTTGCAGTCCAGAGCATTAACCCATAGCACCACACCAGGACTCTTGAAAATCCTGTGGTGTACAATTCTTTTAACACAAGGAGTTGCCATGAGTTGAAATCAACTGGCTTGTTTGTTTCTTTCCTTCATGTTGCATAGTGCTTCTAACTGATGTATACATTTTTCTCTCTGAGATAGATGTAGGAGCATTCACTCTTATCAAGGCAGTGGGAAGAGGTTTAGACTCATGATAACTTGGCTCACTACACAATGGGACAGAAGAAATACATCCACCTGGCTCCCAGAAATACAACACATTGTGTTGTTGTTGTTGTTGTGCCATAGAGTCAGTTCTGACTCATAACGACCCTGTATAGAGTTTCCGAGGAGTGGCTGGTGAGTTTGAACTGCCGGCCTCGCAGTTTAAATCGACCTTGCAGTCCAGTGCATTATCCCACAGCGCCCGCCACACCAAGACACATTATCTATATGCAAACAAAAATGTAGGAACCTGTAAGAGCTCTTCTGGAGTCCTGGTGTGGCTCTGTGGGTTAATGCGCCAGACTGCAAAGCCATTTGAACTGCAAGGTCAGCGGTTCCAGCTCACCAGCCGCTCCTCAGAAACCCTACACAGGGTTGCTATGGGCCAGAACCAACTTGACAGCACTTCACAACAACACAACAACAAGAGCTCTTTTACCTATGAAGAAAAATCCCACACACGGGTTTCTATTAGGTTGGAATTGCCAATACTTGATCCTTCAAACCTTCTGAAATAGCACTTTGTATAGCGTAATCTAATTTTCTATTCCAAACTTTTGTCAACACTTTCACATAAATACAGCCTACCTGGTCCCATCTCTGCCTCTTCCACCCTAACCTGGTCTCAATTTACAAAACCCAGCTAATGTTCTGCAACATGTACTTACTTGAACAAAATGGGAAATCATAATATCCAACCGCACACTCCTCACAGTTGTCTCCTTGGAAGTTCGGCTTGCAGTAACATCGGCCCGAGCCTTGCTCACAGCCATCTGCATGTTCAGGGTTACAGCTGCAAGCTGTGAGAAGGTCAAGTGTTCAGCAGACACATCCTTCACTGCACTTAATAAAGCAAACACTGTCCCAATACTTCTCACACAGTATTTAATATTTATCATAGCTTGACGGTTATTCAAGGGCACACGGCCTGTTCTCCTCTGCACTCCTAACTGATGGTCCTCAAAGACTGAATACCAGGGCCTAAAAAATGAGCTTTCATGAGCATCTACACTAAGTTCTTGAGAAGGTAATTCATTACACTTAGCATTGCTCAGCTCTCTGAATAAGAGGCAAGCCTGCACAAACGCAACCCACAGAGGCTGGGGTCGGAGTGGAGTGTAGGCCCATATTGGGCATAGCCCCTCCTGGCCATAGGCCAACTGTGTCTACAGGTGTTCATCAGTACACAGCTACAATGTGACCACAGTGTGGGGTTCCTCAGCAATGATATGTCACCAGTAGACAAAATAGCAAAATGGTACCTGTAACCCAAATGACACTGTAATCCAAGTGACAGGACTTACTAAAGGCTGTTTTTACCAAGCATGATTACTAGCGTTTGTTTCAATCTACCAACTGTATTATAAAAGCTTGGTAAATCCCCATGGTGGCTTCCCTTGGCCAGGTAAATCCTCATCCGAGTCAGGGGCCACAGGGCCACAGATCATCTGAGTACATTTTCCATGAGGAACTGCGAGATTGGTGAACATCACACATCTCCCAGCCTGGCTTTTCTGGATTGCTGTTGTTAAGTGCAGTCAAATTGATTCCGATTCATAACAACCTTGTATAGGGTTTCCAAAGAGCAGCTGGTATGTGAACTGCCAACCTGGCAACTAGCATCCAATGCTTATCCTACAGCACCGCACCAGGACTCTAGATGGGTTTTGCTTAATTTGTTTAGGGTTTATCTGTCCTGGAAATGTCTTTCACTAAGCCTCCAAGACCACTGTGGGCAGACAGAAACTAGAAAAATGCGTGTAAAAGTACTTAATTAGTGCCTTGTGTATATCAAGAGCTAAATAATCCATAATTGTAGTGCTGTAGGGTGAGTACTGGACATCAAAGCACAAGATCAGCAGATCAAATCCACCAACTACCCCTCAGAAACCCTATACAGAGTCTCTGAGTTAGAACCAGCTTGATGGTACTAAGCAACAACAGTTAAGGTGACTACAACAACAAATTATTAAATCATTGTGAAATCATTACTATGTTGTCTGGATGTTAATTCTGACAAAATGTGAAACTATAGGCGATCATAGAAGTAATGTCGAAACAGCATAAAATGGAGAGATAAACTTAGAGCAGGACTACTATGTGCTAGGCCCAATGCTAAGCACTCTGGATGGCACTTCACATGATCTTAAGAAATGTACTGTCACCGTAATTTTTCAATTATTTTATTGTTTTTGTTGAGAATATAGACAGTGATACATACACCATTGAGCAGTTTCTATGTGCACCACCTGATGCATATAGAATGATGACATTATATAACCATTCCCTTTCTGAGTTGTTCGACCCTCATTAACAAAAACTCACTGCCCCCTAAATTCCTGTCTAATCGTTCAAGTTGCTGATGTCAATGTGATCCCACACGTTGTTGTTGTTAAGTGTCGTCTAGTCGGTTCTGACTAACAGCGACCCTGTGTAAGCTTTTCAAGGAGCGGCCAGTGGATTTGAGCTACTGACTTTGCAGTTCAAACCGACCTTGCAGTCCAATGCTTATCCTACAGCATCATACCAGGACTCCCACACAGATGGTTGTTGAAAGAACATAATGCTCAAGGCAGACATTTTTTACTAGTTAAGCTAAACTATAATTTTCACCCTTTCAAGGCCAAATTATTTTCTGCTTTGAATTATTTTGTTGTTATTGTTGAAACCTTGTGTTTTCCAAAATGGAAGGCACTGCTAATGAAATTTTAAAACCACAAGTTTTTTGAGGTAATGTGGCTTTAATACAATTTGTGGGACACATATGTCCTGAGGGTCTCAGGTGGGATTCACACACTTACACAGGACCCACTAGATGGCAGGAGGTACTAAAAGAAAGATAGCAGCTTCCCACACAACTCCAGAGGCAGAAAATGTAAGTGGGCACTCTACATCCTGTGGCTCACAAAAGGGTTGGGAAGACTTCTGGGGAAAGTTTTGGTTTAAGATTTAAAGATGATCTCAGGGCAGTAGTTTCAGGAATATGGCTTTTGAGCCTTGGAGAGATTATGGAGCTTCCTGAGGCTAGTAAGGGGCAGAATTAATAATATGGAGCGAGGGAATAGAGGGAATTACTATGCAGTCTGAAGTTAACCTGTGATTCCCTGAAACAGCAATCACAGGCTGAGATGCAACAAACTGAAATGAAACTTACGGATGCAGCCATGGGGGGCGTCCACCGGAACACCGTAAGGGCGGTAATAGCCTTTAGCACACATTTCACAGTTTACACCAGCTGTGTTATGCTAGAACGAAACAAAAGAAGCTTAGAAGACACAGTACTGAAGAAGCTGAGGAGGGTATAATTTTGTCATATGCAATTGTAATCTCAAAGTCACTGAAAAAGGCAAACACTAATCAGGACCTTGAGTCTTCAAAATTAACCATAGAACATCAGCCTAACTTTGGCTCTCAATTTTTTGTTTCTCTTTATTGGAATCCTGGTGTGGTGCTACAGGATAAGTACTCAATTATAAGGTCAGTTTGAACTGCAATGGCCGCAGTTCAAACTCACCAGCCACTCCTTGGAAACCCTATACAGGGTCACTATGAGTTCCAACTGAATCGATGGCACTTAGTATCAATAACAACTAAAATGTAAAATGACAGAAAGGTCCCTGAGCTGGGCAGTACAAGCTTTTCCTTCTAGCACAGAATTTGCTTAATGAAGTACCTGCCGTTTGAGTAAAGGAAAAAACAAAACCCCATAGCTTCATTGAGAAGAACTGAGGAATGGACAGTAAGTCACATTTGGGCTTAATTCAAGGAATAAAGGGTCATATGTGCATCAATACAAAGAGTTCCTCTTCTTTTTTTCTAATTTTATCTGTGCCTTAGTAGTGAAATCATTTTCCAAGCAATTCCATCATATGAATGGAAAATGTAAGCATGAGTCTCATACACAAAGCTCATTTTAAAGTATAATACTAGGCGGTCTTTTATATTTCATAGTTAATATTTCTAAATGCCTCAAAATCAAATTACCCAGCATGCATCATCAGTTTCCAAGAATTATACACCATAGATTTAGCTCTATCCTGGCTCTCTTTCTCTCCAGTTTGGAAGTAACTAGGAAAGCAATGTTCTTTCATTAATGAAAGGAAAGGCAAGGGGAAGTTAAAAGTTAAATATAACATACTATGACCCACACAAGAGTCTGCATAGAAAGACAGAAGGGAGAACAAAGACCCTTTCTGTATCCTTTCCACAGTTTCAGATTTTATTATTACCATTCCTTGTCCTGTGGGCTAAAATCTGAATTCACTTTAACAGTGAGGTCTACACCCACACTGGTCATTTCTCTGTCTTCACATTTACATGCATAAACAGCATAGGTGAATAAGAAACATGTGCAGTCTACCTCCCTTCCTATCAAGTGCCAATTAACCCCTCCACTCCACTGTTTGCCACAGTGACATATAAGAAAGAGGATGGATGTCAGCTTAACGCTAACTATGGAGTTTTTCCCATTGGATAGAAATGAGGAAGACATCTCTGGAGTGGCCAGCCCAGCTTTCCCCTCTACTGCAAAACTTGCTTAATGAGCCATCAGCCATTTGAGTGAGGAAAAAAAAAAATTTCAAAGGCACTATTTTCAGAGAGAAGTCATATTGTTGTCTTTGTTAGTTGCCATCGAGTTGGTTCTGACTCACGGCAACCCTGTGCACGACAGAACAAACTACTGCCCGGTCTGGAGCCAACAGTAAGGCTTAAAGAACAGCAATGAATGATGAATAGCTGAGAGAACAAGTGCTCCGCCAGTGGGATGGGATAATGTCTGTACTTGGCCTTCATATACCTGCTGTTTGATCTGCACCATTCCTTGAGCCATTATGCATCACAGTATCCACGGACAGCAGGGGCATGACTGAATCAAAGCCCAGGTCAGGGACCATCATTTCTGCACTGGAGAGACTGGGGAAGCAATCTGGCTGAGGATTGGGGGCTGGCAATCTTAGTTGCATGACACTTTAAATAAGATGATAAAACCTCAATTATCCAAGAGTGGGATGTGTGTTGATGAATCTATGCAGGGTTAAGCCCCTCCTTTCCCACTGCCACCATTCAGACTTCCTATGGATTGCTTACCTATAAATCCTAAACCCTACTCTGCTACTTCTTCAGGTCAGAATTCTTCAAGCAACCCCCCTTACTCCCTTGCTCTCTCTCTCTCTCTCCCACAACTCCCCTCTTCATCTCAATTCCTTAACTATACCTAGAAAATTGTTGCTGACTTCTAATCCTGTCTCCCCCAAGCACAGTTGTACCTAGAAGACAAAAAGAACCTTGCATGCATTGGGAAAGGAGAAATTCCTTTTTTCTGTGCCTTTCCCTTTGGGTGGAGAAACATGGGACAGGAACTTGTATAGCTGTTTAGGAGTTATCAATACCTAGCACAGTGCCTGACATGTAACAAACACTAAGTAACTATCTGATGAATGAGCAAAAATGACTTTATCTAGGAACACAGATATGCCAGGCAGCCTGAAGATGAGACCCTGAAGAGGTCATTCAAGGATTGGCACTGACTGTGTGATTAAGCAGGCTCCTCTTGCCTCCCCTTAGGTACTCTTTGAAACCACCTCTGTTCCTGCTTCAGCTGATAAAGGCCACTTTATCTGCCCTTAATAGAACATCTCCACTTGCAACATTCGCCTCATGGTGCATGTTTGAAATCTGTAGGGTGACTCTCTTTACTATCCTCACTTCTGGAATATATTGTTGTTAGCATTGCTATTGTTGGTGTTGACAGGTGCCATACAGTCGTGCAGATTCATAGCAACCTCATGCACAACATAACGAAACACCGCCCAGTCCTGCACCAACCTCACAACCATTGTTACACTTCAATCCATTGTTGCGGCCACTGTGCCAATCCATCTTGTTGGGGGTCTCACTCTTTTTTGCCGACTCTCCACTTTACCAAGCATGATGTCCTTCTCCAGGGACTGGTCCCTCCTGAGAATATGTTCGAAGTATGAGAAATGAAGTCTCGCCAACTTGGGCTTATAAGGAGTCTCCTGGTTGTACTTCTTCTAACACATATTTGTTTGTTCTTCTGGCAGACCATGGTACCTTTAACATTCTTCTCTAACACCATAACTCAAATGCATCAATTCTTCTATAGTCTTCATTATTCATTGGCCAATGAATGTGTTTGTTGGAAATACCATGGCTTGAATCAGGCACACCTCAAATTGACATCTTTGCTCTTGGACACTTTAAAGAGGTCTTGTGCAGCATATTGGCCTAATGCAGTACATCTCTTGATTTCTTGACTGCTGCTTCCATGAGTGCTGATGATGGATCCAAGCTAAATGAAGTCTTTGACTACTTAAATGTTTTTGCCATTTATCATGATGTTGTTTATTACCACAGTGGTGTGGATTTTTGTTTTCTATACATTGAGATGCAACGCATACTGAAGGCTGTGGTCTTTGAGCTTCATCAGTTAAGTATTTTAAGTTCTCTTTGCTTTCAGCAAGCAAGGTTGTATCATCTGTACATCTCAGGTAGTTAATGAGTCTTCCTTTAATCTTGATGTCATGTTCTTCTTCATACAATCAAGCTCCTCAGATTATTTGTTCAGCACACAGATTGAATAAGTATGGTGAAAGAATGCAACCCTGGTACACACCTATAGTGGTTTTAAACAATTCAGTGTCCCCTTTTCTGTTCAAATGACTGCTTCTTGATCTGTGTACAGGTTTCTCAGGAGCACAATTAAGTGTTCCAGAACACTCATTCTTCACAATGTCATCCATAGCTTGTCATGATCCACACAGTCGAAAGCCTTTGTGCAGGCAATAAATCAAAATATCTTTCTGGTATTCTCTACTTTCAGCCAAGACCCATCTGATGTCAGCAATGGTATCCCTCGTCCAAGTCCTCATCTGAATACAGCTTGAACCTCGGGCAGTTCCCTGCCAATGTACTACTGCAGCCATTTTTTTAATTACCCTTAGCAAAAATGATTGTCCGATGATTTCCACATTCCATTGGGTCACCTGTCTTTGAAATGGGCACAAATATGGATCTCTTTCAATCAGCTGGCCAGATAGTTGTTTTCCGAATTTCTTGGCAGAGATGAACGAGTGCCTCCAGTGCTACCTCAGTTTGTTGAAAGATTTCAATTAGTATTCCAACAATTCCTGGTGCTTTTTTCTTTGCCAATTGCTTTTGGTGCACCTTGCACTTCTTCCTTCATTACCATTGATGATCAATACATGTTGAGTGCATGTTTAATCAGATTCAGACTGCAGTAGTTGGTCAAATTCTTCAATTTCATCATCACTGGCTTTTGTGGTTGATGCATAAATTTGAATGATAGTAATAACCTGGTCTGCCTTGTAGGTGTATGGATATTATCCTATCACAGACAGCATTATACCTCTTGAAATAGGTGAACATTGCCCATTTCATTTTTATACAGTGACTCTGTGCATTTCTCCCATCGTCCTTTGATGCTTTCTTTGTTATTCAATATTTTGCCCATAGATTCCTTTAGTATTTCAAGTCAAGGTTTGGATTTTTTCCTCAGTACCTTCAACTTGAGAAATGCTGAGCATGTTCTTCCCTTTTGGTTTTCTAACTCCAGGTCTCTGCACATTTCATTATAATATTTAACTTTGTCTTCTCAAGCTGCCCTATGAAATTTTCTGTTCAGCTCTTTTACCTCCTTGGTTTTTCCATTTGCTTTAGCATCTCTACACTGGAGAGCAACTGAGTCTCTTCTAACATCCATTTTGATCTTCTCCTTCTTGCTTATCTTCTTAACCTTTTGTTTTGTATGATATTCTAAATGTCACCCCACAACTCTTCTGGTCTGTGGTCATTAGTGTCTAATGCATAAAATCTGTTTTTTGAGAAGATCTCTAAATTCAGGCAGGATAGCCTCAAGATTGTATTTTTGCTCTTGTGGACTTGTTTTATTTTCTTCAATTTCAGTCTGAACTGGAACATGAGCAATTGATTGTCTGTTCCACAGTCTACCCTGGCCTTGTTTTGGCTGATGACCATCTCATTTGATAGGTGTAGTCAATTTAATTCCTGTGTATTCCATTTGGTGAGGTCCATGTGAAGAGTCATCTTTCATGTTGTTTAAAAAAGGTATTTGCAATGAACAAGTCATTGGTCTTGCAAAATTCTGTCATCCAATCTCCAGCATCGTTTCTAACATCAAGGCCATATTTTCTAACTATTGAGCCTTCTCCTTTGTTTCCAACCTTTGCATTCCAACTGCCAGTAATTATCAATATACCTTTAGTGCATGCTTGATCAATTTCAGACTGAAGAAATTGATAGAATTCTTCAATTTCATCATCACAGGCTTTTGTGGTTGAGGCACAAATTTGAATAATAGTGGTATTAACTGGTCTGCCTTATAGGTGGAAGGATATAATCCTGTCACCGACAGCGTTATACTTCAAGATAGAACTTGAGATGCTCTTTTTGATGATGAATGTGATGTCATTCCTTTTCAATTTGTCATCCCAGATATAATAAATCATGTGACTGTCAGATTAAAAATGGCTAATACCAATCCATTTCGCCTCACTAATGCCTCGGCTATCAATGTTTATGTGTTCCATTTAATTTATGACAACTTCCAATATTCCTAGAAATTTGAAATTTTCATGTTCCGATTTTTAATGGATATTTGCAGCTGTTTCTCCTCATTTTGACTTGTGCCCCATCAGCAAATGAAGGTTCTGAAAACTTTACTCCATTTTCCTCACCATGGCAACTCTCCCTTGAGGAGGCAGCTCTCTCCTAGTCCAAACTTTCCAGAAGAGGCTCATCTTCTGGCACGTTATCAGACAGTATTCTGAAGACTATATCATATAGAATCATTAACCTGGATCTACTCGAAACCCACTCGACGGCACTTAACAACAACAACAACAACACAGAAAAAAATAGTAAAACCTAGAATCTTCTGCTCTGTTTTAGCTGATGCACAGCTCTTGGGATACAAACCAGCACACTTTGCTGTCTTTAGGAGAAGAAAAGGACACTACTTAGGGAGCATCTTGCTTTTTAAGGAGATAAGAAGGGAAATATAGGAAAAGAGTCAGGAGTCCCGGTGTGGTGCTATAGGATAAGCAAGGTGGGCAGCTGCTTCTTGGAAGTCCTCTACAAGGTTTCAAGTCAGAGTGTACTCAACAGCACTTTATAACAGCAACCTAAATGATCTGCTATGAAATCAGAATCAAATCTACATCACCTAACAACAATACTTGCCTTGGTGGTGTGCTGTGGAGTCAGTTCCAACTATAGCAGCCCTGTACAGGGTTTCTGAGGCTGTAAATCTTTATGGGAACAGAAAGCCTCATCTTTCTCCCACAGAATGGCTGGTAGTTTCAAATTGCTGACCTTGAGGTTAGCAGCCTGACTTGTAACCACTACACTACCAGAGCTCCTTATTACCTAATTATTTATGTATATATCCTTAGTTGTTCAATGGGGACATTTGGTCAGTAATTTTTTTTTTTTTTTTTTTTTTTGGTCATGCCTGTCAGCTATTGACACTAAGGTCAGAGTAGCCTCATCAAACAAATGGGGAGATCCTTTACACCTCTGTTTACTGAAAGAATCTGTGTAAGATTAGTGTCATTTGTTCTTTACCAGTGAAACTATCTGGGCCTGGCATTTTCTTTGAAGGAAACTTTTGATAATTAATTTAATATCTTTCATAGATATAGAACTATTCAGATGTTCTGTTTAATCTTGTATCAGTTTTAGTAAGTTGTCCACAAGAATTCTGTCCATTTAGAAAACAGGAAACCCATAAATAAAATGAACTTTGTGCAGAAAATTATGTGAGCAAAGAAACCAGCAGCATCACAAAAAACACACGCAGGAAAATGACAGCAATCAATTCATCCCTATTGATAATTACACTGCATGTAACAATCTATGATGGTCAGGAGAGATGGGGAGGGAAAATTACGCACAGGCTGTAAGGTAGACACATGTTAACATGGTGACAGGGCAGACAATGTACAACAAGAGGGAGGTTAGCAGAGGAAAGATGAAGGTAGAGGGAGACACAGGGTGGAATGCAATAAAGTGAAGACACGTAAATGCTGTTAACTGTTGGTACATGGAGGGGACTGCAATTGTTGTAATGAAGTACAGTATATGATTTTTTTTTTTTTAATGTAAAACTGATGATCTGCTCTTATAAAGCTTCATTAAATTCACAATAAAAAGTTTTTTAAAAAATGAATATTGCCCATTTAATCTAATGTAGGTTGTTGTCAATACTGAAGTGATAATCTCTGTTTTATTTGATGTTGATAATTTGTGGTGTTTTTCTTCCTTTGTTCTTGATCAGTGTACCTAGGAGTTTATCATTTTCTGTCCCTTTCAAAAAAAAATCAGCTTTATTCATTTTCTCTATTGTTTCCCTATTTTCCCTTTTAAATTCAATTCTGCTTGTATGAATTATTTTCTTCCTTCTATTTAATTAATTTTCTACCTTCTTAATAAGGAACCTCTGGTCATTGATTTCTGATTTTTTTTTTTAGCATTTAAAGCTGTGAATTTCTCTTAAACTTAGCTCTACCCCAACACAGTTTGATGCATTATGCTTCCATTATTACCCAATTTATAACACTTTCTAGGAAGTGATTTGATGGTTCTTCAAACAGAATTACCCAGCAATTCTATATACTTAGAATTACCCAACAATCTTATTCCTAGATGTATTACCGTAAATAATTTAAAATAGTGTAAGCAAATGTTAATAGCAGCACTATTCACAGTAGTAAAAGGTGGAAACAATCCAGATACCCATCAACTGATAGATGGATCAGCAAAATGTGGGTCTATAAAACGGAGTATTTATTATTCAGTCAAAAAAGACATGAAATGTCTACAAATCCTACAGTGTGTATGCTAAGGGAAAGAACACAGGCATAAAAGGTAACGTATTGTGTGATTCCATTTATATGACGTAACCCAGCATAGATAACTTCCTAAAGACGGAGACAGATTAGTGGTTGCCAACGACTGAAGGATTCACGCTCACCAGCTGCCCCTTGGAAACCCTATACAGGGTCACACTGGGTCAGAATCTACTCGACGGCACTTCACAACAACCAGGACTGAAGGGAGGGGCAACGAGGAGTGATTTCTTAATGGCTGTGAATTTTCCTGTGGGGTGATGAAATGTTTGGGATCTAACTGTACAGGGTCGCTATGGGTCGGTACCGACTCGACGGCACTTAACAACAACAACAACTAGAGACAGTGGTTGCACAACGTTGTAAATGTATAAATGTCACTGAACTGTACACTTTTAAATGATTAATTGTGTGCTATGTGAATTTCACCTCAAAAATAAACAGGACTTTGTTTTTCTAATTCTCCTTGTGATTTCTTCTTTAACTCATAAATTATTTATAAGAGCATTGCTGCAAATATTAGTTTTCCTAGACATTTTATTGCTAGGAATTTATAATAAATTCCATTGAGGTAAATATATATATATTCTATAACTCGTTGTGACTTCAATCATTTTTAAAGTAATCGTCTTTATATTATGATCCAGGGTCTTTAGGGTCTGTCTTGGTGAACGTGTACTTGTGAAGAATATGCAGCCTGTAGTTACTGGGTATTGTTGCTGTGTTGTTATTGTTAAGTGCTGTCGAGTTGGTTCTGACTCGTAGCAACCCTGAGAAAGGTGTTCAAGGAGGGGCTGATGGGTTTGAACTCCCGACCTTGTGGTTAGTAGTCCAGTACTCATCCTACAGCACCACACAAAGACTCCAGTTATTGGGTTTAGTGCTCTAGCATGAGTTAAACAAGGTGTTTTCTATTGTTGTTTGGATTCTATGTTCACTGATTTGGTGTGACACTCTAGGATCAGCACTGGAATGCCAACTGTAAGGTAGACAATTCGAACCCACCAGCTGTTCCTCAAAAATCTTGTACATGGTTGCTATGAGTTAGAACCAATGCAACAGCACTTAATAATATTAGTTGTTGCAAAGTGGTACAAAGGGCTTCAAAAGGTTCATGGAAAAGAAGTAAAAGATACTGGTATTTTTCACAAACTCTTTGAAGGTCTCTCATATTTAAATCTCCAACTAGGATTTTTTAAAAATCTATGTGTCCATGCCATCAAATTTTGCTTCATGTATCTATTTCAATCCTCTGCTCTTACATGCAAATGCACTTACGACTGTGGTCTCCCTGATGAATTGACCATTTTATCATTAGGAAATATCTCTGTTAATGCCCCTTTCCTTGAATTGTATTTTAGTGAATATCAATTGCCATCACTCTGTTCTGTAGTGGAGTCCTGGTGTGGTTAGCACTGGACTGCTAACCACAAGGTCAGCGGTTCAAACGTATCTGCTGCTCCTTAGAAACCCTATACAGGGTGACTATGAGTCAGAACCGACCCAAGGACACTAAACATAACATAACATTTGGTTGTGGTGCTGTAGCATCAGTTTAAATGCACCAGCTGCTCTTTGAAAAACCTCTTCAGCAGGGGTGGGGAACATCTGGCCCATGGGCTGTATGTTGTTGTTGTCAGGTGCCGTCGAGTCGGAACCGACTCATAGCGACCCCATGCACAGCAGAACGAAACAATGTCCAATCCTGGGCCAACCTCACTACCACCGCCACACTTGACACCATCAATGATGTCACCTGGCTGATCCATCTCGTTGGGGGTCTTCCTCTTTTTCTCTGACCCTCCATCTTACCCAGCATGACATCCTTCTCCAGCAACTGTTCTCTCCGGACAATGTGTCCAAAGTATGAGAGAGGAAGCCTAGCCATCTTGGCCTCCAAGGAACACTCTGGCTGCACTTCTTCCAAAACAGATCTATTGGGTCTTTTGGCAGTCCATGGCACTTTCAGTATTCTCCTCCAACACCACAACTCAAAGGCATCAATTCTTCTACGATCTTCCTTATTCACTGTCCAGCTTTCACATCCATATGAGGTTACTGAAAATACCATGGCTTGGGTCAGGCGCACCTTAGTCCTCAAGCTGACATCTCTGCTCTTCAATACTTTAAAAAGTTCCTGTGCAGCAGATTTGCCCAGTGCAATACGTCGTCTGATCTCTTGACTGCTGCTTCCGCGAGTGTTGATAGTTGATACAAGAAGAATGAAGTCCTTGACAACTTCAATCTTTTCTCCATTGATAAGAATGTTGTTTATTGGTCCAGTGGTGAGTATTTTTGTATTCTTGACATTGAGATGCAATCCATATCAAAGGCTGTGCTCTTTGATCTTCATCAGTAAATGTTTCAAGTCCTCTTCACTTTCAGCAAGCAAGGTTGTATCATCTGCATATCTCAGGTTGTTAATAAGTCTTCCTCCAATCCTGATGCCACGTTTTCCTTCATAGAACCCAGCTTCCCGTATTATTTGTTCAGCATACAGGTTGAATAAGTATGGTGAAAGAACACAACCCTGTCGCACACCTTTCCCAATTTTAAAACATTCAGTGTTCCCATGCTCTGTTCGAACAACTGCCTCTTGGTCCAGGTACAGATTTCTCAGAAGTACAATTGAGTGTCCTGGAATACTCATACTTCTCAATGTTGTGCATAGCTTGTCATGATCCACACAATTGAAAGCCTTCACATAGTCAATAAAGCACAGGTAAACATCCTTCTGATATTCTCTGCTTTCAGCCAAGATCCATAGGATCTATGGGCTGGGCTTGTGGGTCTTTAAGTTGGTTGACCCCGCCTCTGTGGGCTGTATAAGCCTGTGAAATTATTTGGTCTGGCCTTGCCAAGACAACCGCAGGAAGGACTTGAAATTTACTAAATCTAGGAGATTTTTTCAGAGCAAAATAAATTTATATTAAGTAATGTTATAAATATTCAAATGGCCCTTGGCAGAGAAAAGGTTCCCACCCTGGTCTACAGGGTCTCTATGAGCAGATGGCATGGTGCAGTGGTTAAATGCCCAGTTGCTAACTGAAAGGTTGGTGGTTCAAGTCCAACAGCCACTCTGCAGTAGAAACATGTGGCAGTTGGCTTCCATAAAGATCGTCTTTGTTACGTGCCGTGGAGTCGGTTCCAACTCATAGCGACCCTGTACAGGGTTTCCAAGGCTGTAAATCTTTACGGGAGCAGAAAGCCTCATCTTACTCCCATGGAACAGCTGGTAGTTTCGAACTACTGACCTTGCGTAAGAAATCCTGGGGCAGTTCTACTTTTCTCTATGGGGCCACTATGAGTTGGGATCCACTGAACTGCAAAAGGTTCCATCCTTCTATTAAGAGGGTAAGTGCAAGAGTATAGCTAGAGCAAAGAATCCTTTATTAAACAAATATATCAATCACAATGTGAAGATATTGTTTCTCAACATATCCTCAGTCTAGGTTTATACACTTCTGAAGACAGTGTTTCCATCATTCCAATGTTTCCCCAAAGAATACCACAACAAAACGGCAATGTCGGCATCCTTAAAGGGATTCAAACTGGATTCCTTTTCAATGTTATTTGAGTTTGGGAAACAAAAAAAAAGTCTGAAGTGGTAAGATCAGGGCTGTAAGGTGACAGGGTAAGGTTTCCCAGCAAAATCCAAAGAGGACAGTCCTGGCTACTCTCAGAGAATGAGCAGGTGCATGATCATGATGGGAAAACAATCCCTCAGTGTAACTTGCCTGGTCATTTTTCTCACCAAAGTAGTTTTATGTTTTTCTTACGACTTCTTCTTAATAAGTCGCTGTGATCATCCTGTGTCCTTCAAGGAAATCCACCAGGATTACCCCTTTGGAATGCCCCAAAACAGATGGCATAACCTTCTGAGCTGACCTCTCTGCCTTGAATTTAACTGGCCCTGCAGTTAACAGGGCCAGTTAACTCCCCTCAGAAGATACTGTTTTGATTGGACCTTTGTTGTTGCTAAGTCACCCTAGCAAGATTAAGACAAGTGTATTACTGACAGAACTGGTCTTCAGCCACCCATAGATTGCAGACATGTTTACAAACATTTTGTTTGGAATAAACCTGTGCATATATGAACTAGAACCATAGAACCAATATTTTTCACTTACCCTCACACTTACTGTTTACATTATATGTATTTTTTCCATTTATTTACTTTCAATCTATCTATGTCTCAAATGGAGTCCTGGTGTGGCGCTGTGGATTAATGTGCCAGACTGAAAAGCAGTTTGAACTGCAAGGTCAGTGGTTCAAGCTCACCAGCTGCTCCTCGGAAACCCTATACAGGGTTGCTATGGGTTGGAATCGACTCAATGGCACTTAACAACAACAACAACGTCTTAAATAGGGAGCACTGTGGCTCTGTAGGATAAGAACAGGACTGCAAACCACTAGGTTAGCGATTCAGGTCTACCAGTTGTTCTCCAGGGGAAAGATGAGGCTTTCTGCTCCCACAAAGAAACCCTATACAGAGTCATTCTGAATCAGAATTGATTCCAGGACACTAAACAAAAACATCATGTCTTAAACTGAACTTTCATCTTTTGTAAGTATAATATAATTGGATCTTGCATTTTTATCCATTCTGACATATTCTGCCTTTGAATTAGTGTGTTTAATCCATTAACATTTAAAGTACTCATTCCTATGGTTGGATTTAGGCCCACTCGTTCAGGCTTGTTTTCTGTTTCTTCCCATCCTTGGGGTGTGTATGTATGTGTATTTTGTTCTTATGTTCCTCCCTTCTCTTGTTTATATTTTAGAGCTCCACTGTGTGGTGCTGTATGATAAGCACTGGACCACATGGCTGGTTTGAGCTGAAAGGTTGGCAGTTCAAACCCACAAGCCACTCCTCGGAAACACTATACATGGTCGCTATGAGTCGGAACCAACTGGATGGCACTTGACAACAACAAAAACTAGTCTTTCAGCTACACATTTTGTATTATTTTGTTAGATGTTTTAGGGATTACAATGTAAAACTTTTTACAGTCTATTCAGAGTTAATACTGTTCCTCTTCATAAAAATTATAGAAACTTTGTTGTTGTTGTTAAGTGCTGTGGAGTCAGTTCCAACTCATAGCAACCCTGTGTAGGGTTTCCAAGGAGCGACTGGTGAGTCTGAACCATCAACCTTGTGGTGTAAACCGACCTGGCGGTCCAGTGCCCTACAGTGCCCCAGGAACACTATAATCCTGTAATTCCCTCCCTGTTCTTTATGCTATTGTTGCATACGTATTGTAACTACATAAATTCACAAGACAATATCATAAATTTTGTTTTTATATAGTTTTTAAGACAGTATTTTGGGAGATCCGGGGCAAGATGGCAGAGTAGGCAGATGCACTGAAGAGACCCTCTGCAACAAAGACATGGGAAAACAAATGATAAGGATATAGAAAGTGGCCCTGGAACCCTGAGTTTCAGAAGATAGAACAGACGTGGTCTGAATGCTGACTGGGAGAGGAAATTCAAGAGGAGTAGTGAGAGAGAAGAAATATAAGCAGGCTGGCAGCTGGTGTGGACATGTTATAATAAACACTTTAAAAACCAAAGACTAGGAAAAAATCTTGAGAGCAGCTTGGGAAAAACTGAAAGTTACCTACAAAGGTGAACTAATAAGACTAAGCTCTGATTTAGCAACAAAGATCATGCAGGCAAGAAGACAATGGAATGACATATATAAAAATCTTAACAAATTTGCAAAAATAAGACAAACCTTACAAAAAAACAATAAAGGGAATTCTTTTGACAGAGAACCAACAACATCAGACAACCTGAGACTAACATACATGAAAATATCATCCAGAACTCAACCCAGATATATTGTTGTTGTTGTTAAGTGCCATCGAGTCAGTTCCAACTCATATCAACCCTGTTACGGGGTTTCCCAGGAGTGGCTGGTGAGTTCGAACCACTGACCTTGCAGTTCAAACTAAACTTGCAGTCCAGTGCTTATCTTATAGCAGCACACCAGGGACCAGATATAGAAGTATTCAAAGAAAAAACCTGTAAGATAGAAAATAGGAAACCAATATACTGGTTGGTGGTAACAACAACAACAAAAATAAATACATATAGTAAAAAGACTGAATAATATAGTTACAGAACTTCCAAATGAAGGAGAAATAAAGTTGATTTCAAGAAAAAGAAAATAAATAAAAACCTAACTGTAATCCTAGAACTAGACCAAGACTTACTCCTTAGGTCTAGCCCAGGCTCTAGCCCTAACATTAACCAGAGTACTAACCATAGCCCTAACACCAGCGGAAGTCCTTGACGTTGCCTGTTGTTGCTATTGTTAGGTGCCACCCAGTCAGTTTCAACTCAAAGCAGCCCATACACAACAGAACAAAACACTGTCTGGTCCTGCGCCACCCTCACAATTGTTATGTTTGAGCCCACTGCTGCTGACTCTGTGTAAATCCATCTCACTGAAGTCTTTCTTTTTTCACTGACCCTCCACTTTACCAAGCACAATGCCCTTCTCGAAGGCATTGTCTCTCCTGATAATATGTCCAAAGTATAAGAGACCAAGTCTGACCATCATGGCTTCTAAGGAGCTCTCTGGCTGTACTGTAGATTTGTTTGTTCTTCATTCTGTCCATGGTACTTTCAATATTCTTCTCTAGTACCAAAACTCAAATGCATCAATTCTTCTACAGTCTTATTATTGATTGTCCAACTTTCACATGTATATGACGCTACTGAATATACCATGGCTTAGGTCAAATGCACTTCAGGCCTCAAACTGCTATTTTTTTGTTCTTCAACACTTTAAAGGGTATTATGAGAAGATTTGCCTATTGCAGTATGTCATCTGGTTTCTTGGCTGCTGCTTGCATGAGTGTTGATTAAGGATTCAAGTAAAATGAAGTTTTTGACAACTTAACAGTTTTCTCCATTTATCATGATGTTATTTATTAGTCAAGTGGTGAGGATTTTTGTTTTCTTCACATTGAGGTGCAACCCTCTTCGAAAGCTATGGCCTTTGATCTTCATCAGTAAATATTTTAAGTCCTCTTCGCTTTCAACAAGCAAGGTTGTATCATCTGTATATTGTAGGCTGCTATCAATCCTAATGCCATGTTCTTCATATAATCCAACTTCTTGGATTATTTGCTCAGCATACATATTGAATAAGTATGGTGAACAAATACAGCCCTGGCACACACCTTTCCTGATTTTAAACCATTCAGCAGCCCCTTGTTCTGTTCAAATGACTGCCTTTTGGTTTATGTACAGGTTTCTCATGAGCACAATTAGGTGTTCTTGAATACCCATTCTTTACAGTGTTATCCATAGTATGTCATGATCCACACAGCCTAACGACTTTGTATAGTCAATGAAACACAAGTAAGCATCTTTCTTGTATTTATCTGTTTTCAGTCAAGATTCATCTAACATTAGCTATGATAGTCCTTGTTCCATGTTCTCTTCTAAATCCAGCTTGAATATCTGGTAGTTCCCTGTCAATGTACTGTTGCAACCGCTTTTGAATTATCTTCAGAAAAAATTTACTTGCATGTATTATTATTGATATTGTTTGATGAGCTCCACATTCTGTTGAGTCATTTCTCTTTAGAATGGGCACAAATACAAATCTCTTGCAACAGTTTGGCCAAATTTCTTGACACAGACAAGTAACTGTCTCTAGCACTGCATCAATTTGTGGAAACATTTTAATTTGGATTCTGTCAATTCCTGGAGCCTTGCTTTTCACCAATGCCTTCAGTGTAGCTTGGATTTCTTTAACATCAGTACTACTGGTTCCTGATCATATGGTATCTCTTAAATGGTTGAACACCCACCATATAGGAAGGGTGCCTCTTTAAAGGTAGCATTAAAAACATCACTCTAAAAGCACACAGGATAAGTGACAATATAGACCAATTCATGAACTTAATTTTACTTAATGTTTAATGACTATCTCAGTGCAGATATTCTTGTACCCTCCTCTACCATACACCCCTTGGCTAAGTCCCAGTAAGTTTGACAGAAAGGAGGAAATATCAGTGTTTCATAACTGGTATCTAAGCAGACATCACCGATTGATCGTGATGCAATTTCTCACTAGGTCTACATTCAAAATCCTTCTAAAAACAAAATTTGCTGTCAGCATTGGAACTGATATGTCTTTGCCTTCCCTTTCTGTGAGTTTGTCTCCCACAAGATTAGCAGATCAGGGATAACAGTCAGAAATACTCCTCTCCAGCTAGGCAAAGACCTAACAGAATAACCAATTAAAAGGAGATTGGGTAAACGTACCTCAGTCCTTTTTTCCTAATCTAAAACCAGACCCACAGCCGATTCACAGTGACTCTGTAGGAAGAGTAGAACTGCCCTATGGGGTTTCTGAGGCTGTAAATCTTCACAGAGACAGACAGTCACATCTTCACCGTTGGAATGGCTAATGGGTTAGAACCACCAACTTTTTGGTTAGAAGCCAAGCACTTAAACACAGTACCACCAGTGAGTAGCTCCCTTGTAGTTGTTGGTAAGTGCCATTGAGTCGGTTTCAACTCATTGTAACTCTGCATAGGGTTTCCGAGGAGAAACTGGCGGGTTTGAACTGAGCCACCACCAGTGGCTTTGTTACAGTCCCTAAATTACATCCAGTTAGGAAAGGATTCTGTGGACAAAAGTCAAAAAAAACCTTCAATTGCATGTCATTTTCTTTACATCTCTTGGGGAGTTTAACTTACTGTATGATCATTCCCAATGAAAATGCGTCCACTTTCGTTTAAATAGTGACTCACCTGACAGTTAACGCAGACTCCTCCACCTGCATAGATGCCTTGCATGTTCAAGCTTGCCTGCTGCCTCTCAACATCTGCATCATAGTAACAGTCGATGGCATGACCATGGCAGTTGCATGCTAGGGGAGTGGGGGAGCACATTAAGTCAACATTCCATCATTACTACAAGTAACTTCTCCCAGATAATATTACTGCTCATTGAGCTACAGTAAAGTCTATTCTGAAACACCAGGGATTCTCTTGGTGGAAATTTTCTTTAAGCATTACACTAAGATCCACCTACAATAATATGTCATTGATAGCTCCTTTCACCTGATATTAAGTGGAATGTTTCTCTTTTTAAATAAACGGTGGTGGTTATGAGCAGTTCCAACTCATAGTGACCCTGTATATGTTAACAAGGCTGTAAATCTTTACAGGAACAGAAGGTCTCATCTTTCTCCTGGGGAGCAATTGGTAGATTCGAATTACTGACCTTGTGATTAGCAGCTCAGCTCGTAATCCACTACACTACCAGGACTCCTTAATTTTAAATAAATAATTACAACAAATTAAGACCAAACAATGTACCAATTAAATTTAACGCACAAAGAAAATGTTACTTCTGCTGGTATTAAACCCATCAGCTGCTCCTGGGGAAAATCTCTGCAGGAGAAAGAAGACACAGACTGTTTCCATAAAGCCTCACAGGCTCGGAAACCCTATGAAGCAGCTCTATCCTGTCCTATAAGGTTGCTATGAGTTGGAATCAACTCGGTGACAGTGAATTTGGGTTTTATGTTTTGTTTTGAGATTATTACTACTAGCAAAAGTAATGGCACGCTCGGTATTCTGTGAAAAGCGTTTTACATGTATTATCTCATTTAATCTGCACAGAAACTCTCTAAGGTAGGTACCCTTACCCTCATAGCCCACCTAGGGGAGCTTAGGCATCGAGAAATTACAGAATGTGCCTACAGCTACACAGTTTTTAAGTAAGAGGCAGAATTCTCACCTGCCTTTGTTTAGCTCAAGACCCTATACTCTCAGCCAATACCCTAAGTTTTTCATCTTGTTATTGCCAAGTGCCATCGAGTCCAATCTGACTCATAGTGACCCTGTACAGGGTTTCCAAGGAACAGCTAGTAAATATGAACTGCCAAACTTGTGGTTCACAGTCCAGTGTTGATCCTACAATAAATAGAAAGAACCTTAATGTTTCATTATAGGGAGATCACTAAGCATGGATGAACTACTACACTTTTGCGTGATTGCTAGATCTCTGAAGGCAGGGACTGCACATGTTTTGCTCGAAATAGAACAGAGTCTTTGGGATATAAAGCAAATTCACTGCCATTGAGTCAATTCCAAGTTGTAGCAACCCCATATAGGGTTTCTGAAGCTGCAAATCTTTGGTGGTGGTGGTGGTTATGTGCCATGGCATTGGTTCTGACTCATAGTGACCCTATTATAGGGTTTCCGAAACTGAAAATCTTTACAGGAGCAGAAAGCCTCGTCTTTCTCCTGCAGAACCTCTGGTAGTTTCGACCTGTTGACCATGAAATTAGCCGCCCAACTCATAACCACTACGCAACCAGAGCTCTTTTGCAAATCTTTATGGGAGCAGAAAGCCTCATCTTTCTTCCATGGAGTAGCTGGTAGGTTTGAACTGCCAACCTTGTGGTTAGCAGTCCAGTGTTTATCTAATGAGACCTAGTGGGTTGTTAACAAGCATTTATTGGATGAACTTAAATACACTAGATGACAGCACTGTGTGCCATCAAAAATAATGTCAAATAAGAAGCAACTACTGGTCACTCCTTGCCTGGAGCATAGGAGAACAAAGAAAAATCAAAACTCAGCAAAATAATTATTCCAAAGTACTAACGGTCCACACTGACCACAGCCACAAAGCCAGAGAACTAATGGTGCTCAACTGCCTCTACCAACCACTCTGCCCCAGGACCACCATGGAAGATTCCAGTTAGAATGGGCTAAAAAAATGTTGAACTAATTTAAAAGCAAAGAAAGAGAGACCAGACTTACTAGTTGGAAAGAGACTAGAGAAACCCCCCAAGACTGCTGTCCTGAAGAAACCGTCTCACTTGAAACTGAAGACACTCTCGGAAGCCTCCTTCCAGGCAAATAATAAAATAATTAACAATACTATAAGATGAACAACAATACCCATGAAAAATGTGCTCCTCAGAATTATTAACCATCCCAAAAGAGCACCACTGCTCCAAACCAAAGATGAGAAGACAGAGAGAACAAGGAAACCCAACGAGTGGAAACAGGGAACCCAGGGAAGAAATAGAGAATGCTGTCAGTGTGAACTGGAAAGTCAGTAGTTCAAGCTCACCAGCCGCTCCTTAGAAACCCTATTATACAGGGTCGCTATGAATCGGAACTGACTTGATGGCACTTAACAACAACAATACATTAGGGGGACTGCAACCAAAGTCATTTGTGTACGAACTGTTGATTGAGAAACCTAATTTGCTATGTAAACTTTCACCTGGTGGTACTGGTGGCTGCTATATGCCATGGAGTTGGTTTCAACCTTATAGTGAGGGTACCCTGTATTGGGTTTCTGAAGCTGTAAATCTTTTTTTCTGTTCTATGGGGTATATTTTTTACATTTTTATTGTAAATTGAGTGACAGTTATATTGGTTATACACTCATCGTTTCATTGCAATGATGATTACAATCTCCTCCTTGCATCATCATTTAACAATATTTGCTGATATTGCTTTTTTTTTGATGTACACAAAAACACTCAGGAATATATAATCATTTAAACAACCAAATGGCACATTCTGCAAACCTGCCTCCTGTCCACACACAAGCACACAGTCTTTCTCTTTCCATGAGTCTAGAGTCCTCGTCTGCTCTATTTGTCCATGTCCTCATCTCTGCCTCCATCTCTGGTGTCACTGTGGAGTTGTAAATCTTTACAGAAGCAGAAAGCCTCATCTTTCTCCTGCGTAACAGCTGGTAGATTCAAACTGATGACCTTGAAGTTAGCAGCCCAACTTGTAATCGACTACACTACCAATGATCTTAAGCTTTCGCCTAAAGTGCAATAGTTATTTTTAAATAAGGTCAGAGATTTTAATAGAATGAAAAAAAAATCTGGGAAGTCAAGTGTAAAAGATCAGGATTTTAATTGCATAAATAGTATAATACTGATAAAGTAAGCATAAAAAAAACACTAAGATCTAACAAAATATTGATAGTGGCTTTTTTTGGGAAGCAAAAGAATTAATTTTATTTTCTTTCTCTTTTTATAATTTTCAAATTATCTATAAGTAATGAAAAGGAGCTTCGGATTCCTTATCTTGTAATTTCATTTTTCCACAAACTTTTTGAGGCCTCCTTGTATACAACACATCTTCAATTAGAAAATATAATTTGCCAAGATGAAAACAACTAACATGAGTAAAATTTGTATTCTAAGTAGGATACATAATCATAGTAGTCCAACTAGAAAAGTTTTTCTAAGTCTTTCTAGTAATTGGCAGTTTTTAATCAAGCTGTCAGATGAATTTTTTGGGAGTCCTGGTATGGCACTGTAGGATAAGCACTGGACCACAAGGTTGGTTTCAATCATAAGTTCCACGGTTCAAGTTCACCAGCCACTCCTCGGAAACTCTATACAGGCTCGCTATGAGTCTGAACCTACTCAACAGCACTTAATAACAACAACAACAAATACCAAATTAGAATTTAAATAAACCACCATACTTTTACAGACTGGACACCTTATTTTCACCTTCTTTTGGTACCAACACAAAAAATTCAAGTCAGTTACATTTACTATCTTTACTTTTTAGAATTGCATAACAAATGAATTTAGAAAGCACTTAATAAATGGATCCAAATAAGTCTGATTTCCATAAACTATTTTTGTAATTTCTAATCATTGTGACAAGTTTTAAAAGATTAAAAACTCATGAGAATAATTTTTTTTCATGTTTTTCATATGCATTAGATTGAAGCATGTCATTCACTAATGGGATGCATTAGTCTGGAAAACTAATTAAATTGCAAATGTGGGTGGAGATCATAAGATCAACACATATTCAACCAAAATATCCAGTGCTAGCAGCGGAAAGCAGTGGGAGAAATACCCCTAATTCTCTCTTTCCATTTTTCCTCAGGAAGTGAGGAGGGGGGAAGTCACTAAGAACCTGCTTGCTATGACTATAAAGTTCATCCAAATAACGCATCTGGACTTTGACACCCATCCATCTCAGGCAGCTACTGACACATTCCAACAACGTTAGTGTCTCCCAAGACATTCTTGGAACTCCTCATTGGAAATATTCTTTGGATAAGTTTAGCAGTCTTAGATTGTCAACGTTACCTCTTAAAACAGGCTGCCGTTGGTTGTTCAGACTCGTGAAGACCCCATACGTGGCAGAGTAAAACTACATTCTATAGGGTTTTCAAAGGGCAGTTTTGGGGGAAGCAGATTGTTAGATCTTGCTTCCCAGGTATCTCTGGTGTACTCACACCTCTAACATTTCGGGCAGCAGCCAAGCACACTAGCTGACTCCTATCTCTTTATAGTTACAAAAAAATATTTGACCAACGAGTACAAAGTACATATTTTTGCCCAACTATTCAACAAATCCAAATGTCTTTTTCCAAAAAAGAAAAGAAAAGAAAAAAAAATCCATCTTCAAATGCTAGGAATATTCAGAAAAATTTAGAAAGTGTATGTAGCCAATATCAAAAAGTTACCTCTATCCCCCCCAACAAAATGTTTTAGGCAATTGTAGTAAATATGGGGCCTCCCAGGAAGATGAGTTTAAAAAATAAACATTCAATTGGATGTCTTAGTTGGGGTTTGTTTGTTAAAAATAACACTTGTGTTGCTTTTTTTTCACTTTATTTTCCATTCATAAATAATGTAGCCACTTCCTTCTCTTAAGGAACCCTGGTCATGTAGTGGGTTACCAGCTGGGCTACTGACTGCAAGGTCAGTGGTTTGAATCCACCAGCAGTTCCACGTGAGAAAGAGGAGTCTTTCTGCTCCCGTAAGATTTACAACCTCAGAAACCCTATACGGGGTCTCTATGAATCGGAGCCCCTCTTTGGTGTATAACCACCACCACTTCTCTTGTTCCTTCCATCCCCCACATGCCTCAACCCTCCTACACTTCTCCCCTCACCCAGTGTTCCCAACTCTCTGCTTAGACATCAGTTTACCACCTTCTCTGAACCTCAGTGCTCAAATTACCTAGGATTCCTATCTAGTATTACAGCCTAAAAAATGGAAAGGGTTTAAAAGTTTCAGCAGTGGCATCAGATTTAAGATTTCTAACAGCAGCCAGCTCAATCCTCACACATACTGTTGTTAGCTGGCATGAAGTCGGCTCCAGCTGTCAGTAACTCCTTGCACAAGGAAGAGATACTAAGTGCAAGTCCCGTGCCATGCCTATGACCCATTGAGAATCAGACCATAAAGTTTTCCTGGACTGATTTCTATCCCAGTCCATCCTAGTTTGGAAGTTTTGCTAAAACAAGTACAACATCATAGCAGCATGCAAGCCTCTGCTGACAGATGGGTGGTAGTGGCTTCGAATAAGTTGCATTGGTCTGCACTGGAACCTGGGTCCCACACATGGAAAGCAAGAATTGGAGCACAGAACCATCACCAGCTCCAATCCTAGCATATGTTGGTGTTGTCAAGTGTCTTCAAGTTGGTTCCAACTAATAGGAACTGTATATACGGGTTTCCAAGGAGCAGCTCTGGTAGCGTAATGGTTACGAGTCGAGCTGCCAACCTCAAGGTCAGCAGTTCGAAACTACCAGCGGTTCTGTGGGAGAAGGATGAGGCTTTATGCTCTCATAAAGATTTACAGCCTCCGAAACCCTGTGCAGGGTCACTATGAGTCAGAACCGACTCCACAGTACTTAACAACAACAACAAGGAGTAGCTGGTGGGTTTGAACTACTGATCTTGTTGTCAGCAGTCCAGTTCTTATCCTACAGTGCCACACCAGGACTCTAAGTCTTGAATATTGTTGTTGTTGTTAAGTGCCATCAAGTCAGTTCCTACCCATAGCCACCCCATGGGTTGTGATTGGTGAGCTGGAACCACCAACCTTGTGGCTCAAACTGACTTGCAGTCCAGCGCATTAACCCACAGCTCCACACCCTTGCATATAGTACATGTTTACAAAATATAAGTAATTATTATTGTTGTAAATTTTGTTCTCATGTTTATATTTGGATTTGCCTCTAGTAAGTGGTTTGTTTTTGCAACAGACAGACCTGACTCCTTAGGATGGACAGGGTCCCAGACTCTTTGCAAACCTGGGAAACTAAGCATCAGGCCTCACCTCCAATCCCCTGCCCTGACACTCACCTTCACACTCATTCCTCTGCTCCGAAGTAGCCGGCCACCACCGCCTCTGATTGTAGCCAGCGCAGCAGCTATCACAGGTCTCTCCACAGGTGTGGTGCCGACATTCACACCGAAACCTGGCCATGCGGGTGAAGCACATCTTGGTTACTAGAAAAGTCTGGATTAAAGTTCTCGTGTGAGAACTGGCCCATGAATCGAATCATCATGGTCATTCTGGCAAGTGCCACTGACTGAGCAGCTATGAGAACGAAGTGTTCTACCTCTATTATGTCAAGTTCCCCAGATCAAGCTTATAAGTCCCATTTTGCAGGTGACAAAATTAAGTTTCAGAGATACTGAAACACTTAACACGGTCACAGAGTGATAAATGGAGAGCCAAACTGCAAACCTAAGTCTACCTGAACCCAAAACTCCTCTACCACACAATATTACACGTAATGAGTACACAAGTAAGCCAGTGCCGAGCTCGCTAAGAAGTGTTAAGAATCCATTTACCTTGAAAACATCATGCTGAATGAAGTTAGTCAACCACCAAAGGACAAGTATGAGAGGAAGTCAAAAAGTAGTGCTATAAAATCATATAAATCTAATTTTAAAAAATATTAAATTGTTCCTAGACATATCCTCCATCTAGGTCTATACATTTCTAAAGGTGGTGCTTCCATCTCTGTGTCTTTGGAGAAAAATCTATCAAGATGACCCCTTGGGAATCCCAAGAATGCAGTCACCATAGCCTTCTGAGCTGACCTCGCTGTCTTGAATTAACTAGCCCAAGCAGATCCCCTCAGAAGCCACTATTCCAATCTGACCTTTTTGTTAAAGGCAACCTAATAAGACTAAGACCAGTGTCTCACTGAGAAAACTTGTCTACTGCCGCAGGGACATGTTTAAAGATGTTTTCTTGGAATAAACCCATGCACGAATGACAAGAATCCTAGTAGCAATACTTTTGACTTATTGAGCTTGGAAGTCCAGCACATTACCCCACAGTGCCACACCAGGATTTGTAAAATTAACACTGGCATAGCACTATGAAGGATATTAAAGCACTATGTTGCTAGCCAAAAAGGTTCAACCCTACCAGTTGTTCCACAGAAGAAAGTTGTATAACAGTCTGCTTCATAAAAGTTGATAGTTCTGGAAATCCAATAGGGTCATTCTACCCTATCTCACAAGTTCAATGTGATTCAAAATTGACTCAACAGCAATGGATTTGTTTTGGGTTTTACAAAACTAAGAACTAGAAGCTTTATTTGAGTTTCACTAACTTTTCCACTAATTCTTTTTTTTTTTTTCTGTTCCAGGGTCCAATCAAGGATATCACATTTACATTTAGAGGTTACTTGGTTTGAGGATACTTTGTAATGGCAGATGTATGTAAAATCAAGGATTCTGATCATTACAGGCTACTAGAAAATAATATACTTAAGTGTTTCTTAAACAAAATCTCTATTATCAGCATGTCAAAATGGATACAATGGGGGGGAGACATTTAAAGTAATATAAATCAAACCCACTGACATCAAGTTGATTCTAACTCAGCACTCCTGCACAAGGTTTCTAAGGCTGCAAATCTTGACAGGAGCAGAAAGCCTCATCTTTCTCCCTCAGAGCAGCTGGTAAGTTTGAACTGTCGACCTTGTGATTAGCGGTCCATTGCCCTTCAGCACCGATAGGACTCCTTCTTTAAATAACATAAACTGTTAAAAATACACAAGTCGATTTTAAGTTTCCTACAGAATCTCGTGCTTAATCTATTGCATACCCCACAAAGCCCATTCCAGAGGCTGTGTCAGCTCCAACAAACAGCTCTATCTCTGGGCCAAAAGCAAAGATTACTCAGTGAGGCAAAGGAGTAAAATTCAAAAATCTAAATTCCAAGGATTATGAATCTGCCCTAAAATCTTCCCAAGTTAAAGTGAAATTCTGTAGCCAAAACACTGGGCCAGAAGACCAGGCTTTGATCTCTTACTCAGCTCTACTTGAAAGAGGATTCAAATGACTTTTCTAAGAAAACTCATCTCTAAGGAGATGGATGGCAAATGTTTGGTTACCCACATCCAAAAGGGAGATATCATCCTTCTGCGGCTCAGCTGCCTATGAGAGTCGTGACATCGATGTAACTGGCAGTGCTCAGCAGCTGAAATCCAAACGCACACTTGTCAGAGAAGCAAATTCAGCTCACTGCCGTGAAATCTTTGGCACAAGCAGAATTCAAAGATTATTTAGAGAGGCCCACTGAAAGAACATGCAGTCCAATTACTCTCAAGTTGTTGCTCTCAAGTTGATTCCAACTCGTGGCAACCTCGTGTGTGCACAGTAGAACTGCCCTATGGGATTTCAGATTGCCAGTTAATTCTTCTGAGGCACCTCTTGTTGTTGTTGTTAGGTGCCGTCAAGTCGATTCCAAATCATTAACGACCTGATGCACAACAGAACGAAACACGTCCCAGTACTGACTCACCCTCACAATCATTGTCAAGTTAGAGGCCATTGCTGCTTCCACAGTGCCAATCCATCTCATTGGGGAGTCTTCCTCTTTTTCACTTACCCTCCACTTTACCTAGAATGGCTGGTTTCTTCTCCTAGTTGTCCATGGTACTCTTAATATTCTTCTCCAACACCTGGGGGCTGAGGGGGTCAAACCACAAACCTTTGGGCTAGTAATTGAGAGACTGCCATTTCTCCACCTGATTGTCATTGCTGGTAAGTGCGATCTAGTTGCTTCTGACTCATAGCAATCCTGTCTCTATAAGATTTCCGAGGTTTAAACTTTTTGCAGAAGCAGAAGGCTTCATTTTTTTCCAGAGGAGTAGCTATGGGCTCAAACTACTGATCTTATGGTTTGAAATCCAGTCATATCCTAGAGCCAACGTGTACTCCTTTCTTTCACAAACCCACTGCAAAGGAGTGGATTCCAACTCTTAGCGACCCTATAGGATACAGCAGAACTGCCTCATAGGGTTTCCAAAGCCTGTTCTTCACAGGAGCAGACAGCCTCATCTTTGTCCTGCAGAGTGATTGGTGGGTTTGAACCACCAACCTTGGAGTTAGCACCACCAGCGTTCCTGAATTACTCTAACGCTGCTGCTGTTGTTAGGTGCTATTGAGTCATGCACAACAAAATGAAACACTGCCCAGTCTTGTGCCATCCTCATAACTGTTGTTACATTTCAGACCATTGCTGCTGCCACTGTGGAAATCCATCTTATTAAAGTTTTCCTGTTTTTCATTGACTCTGCCAGTTTACCAAGCATGGTGTCCTTATCCAAGGACTGGTCCCTCCTGATAATACGTCCGGAGAAAAAAAGATGAAGTCTCATCATCCTGGCTTCAAAGGAGCATTCTGACTGTACTTCTTCCAACACAGATTTGTTTGTTCTTCTGGAAGTCCATGGTACTCTTGATATTCTTCTCCAACACCAAAACTCAAATGCATCAATTCTTTTATGGTCTTCCTTATTAATTGTCCAACTTTCACATGCATATTAGGCAGTTGAAAATAGCATGGGCTTAGGTCAGGTGCACCTTAGTCGTCAAACTGATATCTTTGCTCTTGAATACTTTAAGAGGTCTTGTACAGCACATCTGCCAAAAGCAATACGTCACTTGATTTCTTGACTGCTGTTTCCACGAGTGTTGATTGTGGATCCAAGCAAAACACAGTCTTTTACAACTCCAACTTTTTCTCCATTTATTATTACATTTTTTTTTACTGGTCTAGTTGTGATAATTTTTGATTTCTTTACATTGAGGAGCAATCCATACTGAAGACTGTAGTCCTTGATCATCAGTAAGTATTTTTTTTTTAAGTTTTTATTGTGAATTGAGTGATAGTTTACATGGGAGAACATCAGCTTTATACTCATCCTATTGTATTTGTTTCACTGCAATGATCACAATCCCCTCCATGCATCATCATTCAATAGCATTTGCTACCATTTCATTCTGGTTTTGTCTTGTTTTTTGTTTTGTTTTGTTTTGTTTTAAGATGTACACCATAGCACTTAGGAATAATTCAAACAACCAAAGGGCATACCCTACAAGCCTGCCCCCCGGCAGCTTGCACAGACCTTCTCCCTCCTTAAGTCTAAAGTGCCCAGCTACTCCATCTCTTCACATCATCATCAATGCCTCCATCTCTGGTGTTGCTACTTCTCTGAATAGGGTCCCACACTCCACTCTTCTCCCTTGATGTCCCAGGGTCCTCCGCTGCTGGACTGCAAGATCAACCACTCCCCTCCTTTTGTTACAAAATGTCTACCTTTACATTTGCAACACTCACAGTCAGTCCTGATAGCAATTATTCACTATTGAACCATGAGAGCCTTATCCCCATCTCCTTTCACCAGCCCCATCTAGACAGGTTGGAAACCACTCAGTGGAGATTCTACCTTCCCCTGCACCCTCTGAAACTAAACTCCCTCTTGAAAATTTATAAGCCAGTCACTTTGAGCCTTTATAGCCCCCGATTTTAGGTAGCCAATGTCTAAGTTGCCTACCCCTTTCAACCCTGTGTACAGAGTGGGTGGAAATGATCTTTGCTATGAAGATTCATTCCCTCTTTTAAGCTACTACATCCATAAATATAGGTCAAGTTCATCAAATTGTAGCGGATTACATAAGCCAGTCACTTTGAGCCTTTATAGCCCCCGATTTTAGGTAGCTAATGTCTAAGTTGCCTACCCCTTTCAACCCTGTGTACAAAGTGGGTGGAAATGATCTTTGCTATGAAGATTCATTCCCTCTTTTAAGCAACTACATCCATAAATATAGGTCAAGTTCATCAAATTGTAGCGGATTACACTTTTTTCCTCTTCTTTCTTCCCCTAGTTGAGTTCTGATCATCCAGCCATTGAAGCCAGAAAGTAGCCCACACACACACAGCCAACTAATTTTTGACAAAGGGCCTAAGTATATTGCATGAGGAGGAGATAGTCTCTTCAACAGATGGTGCTGGCAGAACTGGAAAGCGATATGCAAAAGACTGAAACAAGACCTTTATCTCATGCCTTATACAAAAAACAACTCAGAATGGATTAAAGACCTAAATGTGAATCCCAGAAATGTGAAGGCCATCAATGAAAAAAATAGAGACAAATTTGAGGGCTCTAATACAAGGGACACACAGACTACCAAACATTTGTGAAAACTGTACACACAAAAGAAGGTAAATAGATGATTGGGACATACTAAAAATTAAAAACTTATATGCATCAAAAGACTTTGCCAAAAGAGTAAAAAAGGAGCCCGTAGAGAGAAAAAATATTTTGCAACGATGCATCAGACAAGGGACTAATTTCTAAAATATATAGGAAACTCTAACACCTTTACAAGAAAAAGACAACCTAATTTTAAAATGGGCCCAGGATATATACAGACACTTCACCAAGGTCTTCACTGAAGAGACTCGTGCAGCCAACAAACATATGAAGAAATGTTCACAATCACTAGCCACTAGAGAGATGCAAATCAAAACAACAATGAGGTATCATATCACACCAGCAACAACAGCAAAGTTCAAAAAAGTAGAGGACAATAAATGTTGGTGAGGATGTGGAGAGACTGGGACCCTCCTACATTGCTGGTGGGATTGCAAAATGGTCTAGCCACTCTGGAAAATGGTATGGCATTTCCTCAGAAAATTGAAAATAGAAATACCTTATGATCCAGCAATCCCTCTACTTGGTATTCATCCACAAGAAATATCAGCCATAACACAACTAGATACATGCACACCAATGTTCATAGCAGCACTGTTTATAATAGCAAAAAGATGAAGACAATCTAAGTGTCCATCAAAGGAAGAATGGATAAACAAACGTTGGTACATACACACCATGGAATATTATGCTACCTTGAAGAATAATAAGGAAGCTGTAAGCCACCACATTAGATGGATGAACCTTGAGGATTCTACATCCTGAAACATTTCTTCAAAGAACTGTAACAGGAGATGAACTATGACTTTCCAGTATGATCCTGAAGACAAAGCACAACCAAAGCAATGGCAGCCAGGAGGTGGAAGTAGTTCAGTCAGAGCAAAAGTGGACAGGTCAAGAGCAAAGTCATGCCAACAGTTTTAGAGGATGCTCATGGCATTTTGCTGCTGACTTTCTGGAAGGCCAAGGAACAATAACATCTGCTTATTAGAAGAGTGTTTTAAGAAAATCAATCAAAGCGTTAGCAGAAAAATGCTCAAGAAAGCTTCCTCAAAGGGTCCTTCTGCATTTCAACAACACTCCTACAAACCAGAGCAATTTGGTAAGAGTTTTGATGGGAGGTCATTAGGCATTCACCTTTCAGTGGAGTCCTGATTTGACTCCTTCTGACTTCTTTTAGCTTCCTAATCTTAAACAAATCTTTAAAAGGCACCCATTTTTCTTCAGCTAATAGTATAAAAAGACTGCACTGATATGGTTACATTCCCAGACCCTCAGCTCTTTAGGGATGGACTAAATGACTGCCATCATCACTTACGAAAGGATCTTAACATTGATGGAGCTAATGTGGAGAAATAAAGATTGTTGTTTTTTTTTTTTAATTTTATCTTTTAATTATATTTTTCATGAACTTTTTGCTACTAGTGTTTCAATTCATACATGCATAGGTTTATTCCAAACAAAATATGTTTAAACATGTTTCTGCAATAGGTGGATGACTGTAGACAATTTTTCTCAGTAAACACTTGTTTTAGTCTCGCTGTTGTTGTCATGTGCTGTCAAGTTGGTTCTGACTCATAGCGACCTTGTATAGGTTTCTGAAGAACGGCTGGTAGGTTTGAACCACTAACCTTGCAGTTAGCTTATCCTACAGAACCATACTAGTTCCTTAAAAACAAAATAAAAAGTGGTCCAATCAAAACAGTGGCTTCTGAGAGGATCTGCTAGGCCAGCTAGTCAAGGCAGAGAGGCCAGCTCAGACGGTTATGGTGACTGTTTTGGGGGGATTACCAAAGATAACCTTGATAGATTTTCTAGAAGGACACAGGACAATCACGGGTGCTGGTTAGGCAAAAAATTTAAGAACACTGAAAACTGCATTGGTGGGAAATAAAAGGCCAGGAAAGTTGGGCAGAGGAAATGTTTTCCATCACTGCAGTGCAAGGGTAGCAAAGACTGTCCTGCAAGAATTCCATTGGAAAACCTTACCCTATCCACCCTACAGCCGTGATCTTGCCCCTACAGACTTCTTTTGTTTCCTTAATGCAAAGAACATTTCAGGGGAACCCAATTTGAGTCCCCGGAAGATGCCAAAACTGCCATTTTGACATGGCGCTGCAGGTTAATGCACTGGACTGCAATCTCACTTTGAACCTCAAGGTCGATGATTATTCAAGCTCACCAGGTGCTCCTCAGAAACCCTATATAGGGTCACTATGCGTCAGAACCAACTTGACGGCACTCAACAACAGAAAAATTAAAGAACGCAGAATTCTTCACGGGGGGGTTGGAAAAATGGAAATACCACCTTCAGAAATATATAGACAGGCCTATATGGAGGATAAGGAGTTCTGGTAGCATAGTGGTTACAAATCGGGCTGCGAACCGCAAGGTCAGCAGTTTGAAACTATCAGCTGTTCTGTGGGAGAAAGATAAGGCTTTCTGCTCCCGTAAAAGATTTACAGCCTCAGAAACCCTGTACAGGGTCGCTATGAGTCAGAATCGACTCCACGGCACATAACAACAACAACAACAACAACATGGAGGATATATAGAGAAACAATGGCTTTGCATTTTGATACTTTTGTCCCTATAATTTTGTAGCAATACTTTTGACCTACCCTCATATTTAATAGTGCAGGCACATCCACTGAAACAATTAGATGTGATCACGGCAAGGCTAGAAACATTTGCACATGTACTTACAGTTTCTCAGGATTGTTTGCATTACACACGTCAGCGTGGCCATTGCAAACACACCGCCCACCAATGCTGATGTCCTTTATGCTGTAGTAATACTATACAAACAAAAACAGAGCGAGTCAGTGTCACTGAAGAGCAACATAAACCTTCCCTCACTAAGTATCTGCAGCCCACGGCTGTGTCTGCCCTGTCTCGCTTTTCCTTGTATTCGTGAGCCACTTCAACACAAAAGGCAGCCACAGTCAGATGTAATTTGTCTTTAAAAAAACAGATGCATTCCCTAATCAAATTTAACCACCTACTGCCAAATTTCTCCAGTTTTCAAAAATCAAGTGCTTTAAATGAATTGAAGGAAATAGATTTGGGAAAGAATCATATCCTATGGCCTTTTGAAAAGGGATTAACTTGTAATTTGTTGTTTTCTGTTTTTGCTTTGTTTTAATCTTTAATTTATAAATGGACAACAGTCATGCACTATATTATATTCAGTCAGGAATGTCTGGTCAGTCCCGTATATATCCACAGTGCCATCAAGTTGTTGGAGTCCTGGTGTGGCCCTGCGGTTTACCGTGCTAGACTGCAAGGTGGGTTTGAACTGCAAGGTCAGTAGTTCCAGCTCACCAGCAGTTCCTTGGAAACCCTATACAGGGTCACTATGAGTCGGAACTGACTCATCAGCACTTAACAACAACAACATAAGGTTGTTAGGATAAGCATGGAACTTCAAACCATAAGGTCAGCCGTTCAAGCTCACCAGCCACTTCATGGGAGAAGAACGGGGCTTTCTGGTCCCAGAAAAACTATACAAAGCCTCAGAAATTCTATACTAGGTCATGATGAGGAGAAACCAACTCAACAGCACTGAACAACAACAACGTAAGGTTGTGACAGAGATCAGAAATCCCAGAGAATGGGCCATTGTAAACATAACAGCTCCCTGAACACACCAATGCTGCTCACGTCTCTTCTATACAAAGTGATAAAGCTGCCAGGTATGAGAGGGTACAGTACGTATATACAACACATAATGCATAGGTCTTGACTGTTGTTGTTGTTAAGTGCCATCGGGTCATTTCTGACCCATAGTGACCCTGTATAGGGTTTTCAAAGGAGCCACTGGTGAACTTGAACCACCGACCTTGCAGTTCCAGCAACTTTGCAGTCTGATGCATTAGCCCACAGCACCACACCAAGACGCCCTATAGGTCTTGTGGTCATATTAAATGCATAGTTACTGGCTTATGTATGAACTGTACTGTACTTTCCAGCTAGAATGTTTACTGTCTCACAGTGTATGTTTCAACTTCAGTTTTCAACTTGCAGGCATCAGTTTCTGTTTCATTTTCTTTAGAAAATATTACAACTTGCCTCATGACTTCCAAATGTAGAAAAGCCAGTGCCAGTGATGGTTTCGATTTGGAAGTGAAACAAAAGGTTATTAAACAGCACAAAAGTGGAAAATCAGTGAATGCTATTGCTTGCAATTTAGGAATTCTGCACTCCACAATCATGATGATCTTCAAAAACAAAGAAAAATTATCCATGCTGATGAAGTCACTGAAAGATACAAGGCTAATGAAAATGAGGGCAGTATCAGCTATGTTGTTGTTTGTGCCCTGGAGACCGTACCAACTCATAGTGACCTTATGCACAACAGAGGGAAACACGGCCCAGTCCTGGGTTAACCTCACAATCAGTGCTATGCTTGAACCCATTGTGCAAATCCATCTTCCCTCTTTTTCAATGACCCTCCAGTTTCTCCAGGAACTTGTCCCTCCTGTTATATATATGTCCAAAGTATGAGAGACTAAGTCTGGCCATCCGGGCTTCTAAGAAACATTATGGATGTAATTCTTACACCACAGATACATTTGTTCACTTGGCAAGCCACAGCACTTTCAATATTTGCCTCCAATACCATAACTCAAATGCATCTATTATTCTACAGTAGTCTTGATTCATTGTCCAACTTTTACATGCATATGAGTTATTGACAATACCATGGTTTGGGTCAGGTGCGCCTTAGTTCTCAAACTGACATCTTTGCTCTTAAAGACTTTAAAAATAGGTTTTGTACAGCAGATTTTTCCTGGTGGCATAGTTGGTTACCCGATGGGCTTCTAACTGCAAGATCAGCAGTTCAAATCCACCAACCACTCTGAGGGAGAAAGAAGAGGTTTTCTGCTCCCAAAAAGATTTAAAACCCCACACAGGGTCGCTATGCGTCAGAATCCACTCGATGGCAATGGATGTGGGCAAATAAGGAGCTCTGGTGACACAATGGGTTAGGGATTGGCCTGCGAACCAAAATGGTAGCAGTTTCAACTCATCAGCTGCTCCGCAGGAGAAAGATAAGGCGATGTGCTTCGGTAAAGATGACAGCCTCTTTAGCCCTGGGAAGTAGTTCTCTGCTCTATAGAGCCCTCGGACTCAGAAGTGACTTGACAGAAGTAGGGTTGTTTGTTTTGTTTTGTTTTTTGGTTTATGTGCTTGGGTGGTACAAACAGTTAAGTGCTTGGCTGATAACCAAAAATGGGGGGTTCAAGATCTACCCAGAGGCAACCTGGAAGTAAGACCTGGCAATCTAGTTTCAAAAGGTCAATACCATGAAAACCCTGTGCACATATGGGGTTCTACTCTGCACATGCGGGGTCACTGTGAGTTGAAATCTTTGGGGTTTTTATACTCACAATACTGTTCTAGGAGCTGGGGAAGGAAGACGATATTTACAAAAATTAATCAGATACAGCACTAAGCCTAGCAGGGCCACTAGCAGTTATGGTGGGTCTGTGAATAAGACCAAAGGCAGAGGTGCAAGCTCCACCGAGGTCAGACAGCAAGCTGTAAATGACTGGCTCCTTATCTGGGCCACAAATAGGTAGGATAGGCACTGGACTGCTCACCACAAGGTTGGGAGTTCAAACCCACCAGCTGCTCCTGAGAAACCTTACACTGGATGACTGTGAGTTGGAACCAACTCGACAGCACTTAACAACAACGTCTCATTCACAAGACACATCTGCAGTATGTTGGCGCCTGTCCTTTAATGAAGATTGGTGGCGCCGTATGCCAGCGCTCCTACTTCTCAGACTTGGCAGAAGGCAGCATGGGAGTCAGGCAGGAATGTGGGAATTTTCCTGTAAAACTCTCAAAACTGAAGCTAAACTTTTTCTCTCACTCTCTCCTTTCCTTTCTCACCTCTCCAATATTACCTACACAAAAAGCCAAACTCTACCAGGTGTCCTGGGAATTCGCTGCCCTAGGACCACTCTCCAACCTGCTCTTTTTCCTGAACTTAATGGATGACTGTCATGCTTTGGGGGTTGGCCAGTAGGAGGCGCATATCCTTTGGGTCACGCTGCCAGTGAGAAGAATACCTGTTAGTGAGGAAGTCTTTGAATTGGAAAACACAAAAGGCCCTGTGTCTTTTTGTTGTTGTTGGGTGCATTCGTCTTCAACAACTCTATTCAGGGGTTGTTTGGGTTCTGTTCTGGTTTTCTAATTGAAAACTGTTACAATGTCAAAGCTTCGTGGCAGCATCTTAATACTCTGGAGACATCACCACCCCCACCCCCACCCCCACCCCTTGTCAATTCTGGATAAAGTCACTGTTAACGGGGATTCCCAGGGCAAGTTACCCCCTCAGAGGCTTTAATGAGATCAACACAGAGGTGTCTTTCTCTGCAGGTATTAAGAGCTGATATAACAAGACAGAAATGGACTAGCTCAGCCTTTCACATGATTTATGTGATGGGATTGTTGTCCCTGTAGTTAACTGCCCTGACTCACGGCAACCTTATGTACAATGCAATGAAACACTGTCCAGTCCTTCACAATTCCCTTCACTGTCCCTATGATGGGTTGTAGATGGGACCATTGTGATCCACACAGTTTTCACTGACTGATGTTCAGAAGTAGACCCCTAGGCCTTTCTTCCTGGTCTACCTTAGTCTGAAAGCGCCACTAAAATCTGTTTTAGCACCATAGCAACACGCAAGCCTCACTGACAGTGTGGTAGGATAGCTGGTCTTACTTACACTCCTCCACTTAAAGGCGTACCGTTGATCTGGGGCGTCAAGATTACATGTGTACCACTCTAAAACAATCGTATAATGGAGAAGCCTATGTTCACCTCAGTGAAAACACACGTATGATGGCCACAAATCTTACAAACCCCAAAAAGACAATAAAGACACAAGTAGGGCCTGAAGCACTTCTGTGGCACCTGGAGACATGGAATCCACAACGCAGCAGCTCTCACTTGTCAACATCCATCCTTGATCCAACAAGGCCCTCTACCTCTGCAGCAGCTCAGAGAGGGCTAAGTGGGCAAGAAATGCATCAGATGAACCATTTACACCCAAGGTGCTTGGACTTTTCCTGTAAAACTCTCAAAACTGAAGCTAAACTTTTTCTCTCGCTCTCTCCTTTCCTTTCTCACTTCTCTAATATTACCTATACAAAAAGCCAAACTCTACCAGGTGTCCTGGGAATTCGCTGCCCTAGAACCACTCTCCAGCCTGCTCTTTTTCCTGAACCTAATGGATTGAAACAACAGAATGTCATGCCCTTCAGGTTGGCCAGTAGGAGGCACTGGCAGGATATGAGATGGTGGGAGAAGAGTGAGCGAGGGTATTTATCCGTGGGGTCCCTCTTGAGAGATGGTGCTGCTGTTCTAACATCTGAGAGTGAGCAGTGCTCAAGGTGAACATCTTCTTGCGGTCATCAGTATCTGTGTTCATCTCTCTGTCTTGTTGGGCACACAGCTAGATTACATTATCCAGCATCTTTACCCATCCATCTACGTGGAATTATAAAGGGGCTTCAAAAGTCCATAGAAAAAATGGAGAGAATAGACAATGGAGTTTTCTCATCAACTTTTTGGTCAGTTGTTGCAACTGTAAAGGATGGTCTCATACATGGTCAGTTCTTGCAACTGTAAAGGATCTGCATGGTTAGAAACAGGTACTATCTTCTGTTTCTTCATCTGCTGAACAGATGCAGGGGACTTCAGAGGAAGATTCTGGGACCCACAGGCTGACTATGTCTCTAGATACAAAAAGCCTGGGTCCCTGAATGACTGCGTGGAACAGATCCCACCTGCTGACCCACAAAAGACTACAGCATAAGCAAGAAATACACCTTCATTTTGCTATGTCTCTGAGACTTGGCAGCTGGTAAGATAATAACAGTTAGATTACCCAGACTGTTATGATTATGAACTATCCAGATTATAGCCTATCCAGGCTGGCTATAACAAGCTCTGGTAGCCTAATGATTATGAGTTGAGTCACTACCTCAAGGTCAGCAGTTCGAAACTACCAGTCATTCCATAGCAGAAAATGGAGGCTTTTTGCTCCCTTAGAGATTTACAGCCTCGGAAACCCTGTGCAGGGTCACTATGAGTATTAACTGACTCCAAGACACATCACCACCATAACCACAGGCTGACTATAATCTTCTGATTTTTATCTTTTTAATGTAATGATTTTTCTTCAAACAACCAAATTCCTAATTGCATCTAGTATTTCAGACAAAAACGACTTCTATGCCTACACCATTCCTGGCTATAAAGGTTACTTGAAAGAGTTCAAGGCAATTAATTTGACAAACAAAAATAGCACTAAAAGCTACTGAGGATGCATTTGAAAGCCTCTACTCACTCGACGCGTGACGGTTGGATCTCGCTGTGCTTTGGAGATGAGGTGCCCGAGGAGCGTGTTGGTTCGAAGGAAACGCAAGCGGATGTTTGTTGCCTTGGTAAAGTCCCTCAGGGTTGGAGAAAAAGTAAAATTCTTTGCACCTGGCCGGCCATTTATTAAGGACACCACAACCTAAAATAACCACAATCACATAAGAAAAAAAAAATCCTTTCATTAAAATTCAGCAGCAATTAAGTAAAAACAACTCAATGTCCCAAAGCACTTGGTTTCTTTGCGCCACTAGATGTTTGTAAGTGGTCTTGGATCCTATTTATATACAAAGATATCACTGCCAGTTTCATCTTCCTTCCCTTCCTACTTCCAAAGTCTGGCAACATGTCCATGAAACCTGGGCTCCTGGACATGTTATCATGTCATTTCCAACCCCTTTGTTTGATCCTCACAGTTGTGGGGCTGTGAGCTATGAAAATATGTTAAAATTCATAAATATAAAGATATAAACTTGTCAAACTGCATCAAAGAAACCAAGCTAAAGTATAAACTCAATGAGGTTGAAAAAGAATGTCTCTGGATATGCCGTTGACAGTGTTGGCGCCAAAGTCATATATAGACACAAGCAGGTTTTATTGCAAACATTTGAAAGGTGACCCACTCACCAACTGTCAGAAGATACTGGGTGAGGTTGCTCAAGAAAGAGCTCTCTGCTTAAAGAAAGGGAGAATGACACCCTTTAATTACTTTAATCTGAGGCCCAGTTCATGTTCATTTTGGCCTCACAATTTCTCTAGAATTCTTAACTGATGTTTCCCACCTCTGTTTTCCCATTTGCTTTAAAACTAACCTTGCTGACTTCACAGGAGCCAAATGCAACCCTAATTTTTTTTTCCCCAGAAACCGTTTATGTCCAACAGATGGTGCCCTCCCTGTCAAAAGGAACCAAGGGTTAGCAGATCACCTGCCCCTCATCTCCTTACAAGGGATAATGTTTGTGAAGAGGTTAGAAGGGTCACTGTGGCTACCACCAGTGACCTGTTTGCTGAATATGCCACCAGGAAGGCTGGTTTAAGACCCATGGTTCTTGAATCCTAAATCCTGAATCTTGACCTCCTGGGGAGAATTCAAGACTAAACAGAACCCTCAATTTGATTCATTTATCACTTGGTCCTGAGCACAGTTTCCATCTTGATTTATGGTAGGTCTCCATGTTCACATCTGAATCTTACCTCACACAGCCTCCCACATCTACTCACCTCGCCATTCTCCAAAGGAACTATACGAGAATACTCAGTAATGCAAAGCACATCATCATCCCTAGTGATGGCCAGATTTGCCTCCTGTCCAAAGTGTTCCAAACAGTCTCGTTTAGAATCTAGGAAGAAAACATTTTAATAGTATAAAAGAAAGTATCACCACTTTGTTGTCAATCTCGTAGCAAGCTTTCTGTTTCTTTAAGAAAATAAAAGACAAGAGTGAAACATTTAAGACCTATAGACAAAAAGCTTAAGAGGAAGGTTTTCATTCATGAAAGAAAATCAGTTTCAGCTGCAATATTTGGAGATGAACTGTAAATCTTCACACCTCATTAGGAAAGTTTTCCCTTTGGGGCACTTTCATGGAAAATTCAACCCCTTAAAAAGTATGCAAAATTGCTGTTCACCTCAATTTATTATAAGGTTCAGAGACATTGCTATTCTTCACTAATAAAGATAGATAGCAGAGTCAAGGTAAGTAACGCACAACATAGGACCCACAAAGATGGAACTCAGTTCCGAATTTTACATAAAAATTGGGCTGGAGCTGTGACGCCCCACCCCCACCCCTTCCAGGTACACTTGTAAGTACCATGGAGTCAGTTCCGCCTCATGGTGACCCTGTAAGGTTTCTGAAGCTTGTTTTTAATCTTTGTAAGAACAGAGAGCTTCATCTTTCTCCAGCGGAGCAGTTGGTGGACTCAAACCACCAATCTTGTGGTTTATAGTCCAGTGCTTATCCTATGGAGACCATGCTCCCATAGATACACTGCTCCATTTCAGGTAGTATAAGAACTGTTAACACAAAGGTATTTCAATCTTAGTTCTACATGTGATATCCTTAAAATAAATGTGCACATGCTTTAGAAATGGGGAGACTTTGAGGGTGACTTAAAATATTAAAAAGTAACCATCCCACCTCACCCCCAACCAAACAACAGACAGGCTTATAAGGTGAACAAGAATATCCAGGGAGATATACACTCCTTAGAAAAACCAAGCATATGAGATCAAAAGGGCAGCGTTTACTCAGGGATAAAGCTCAGACGGCAGGAAGGGATAGGAAAGAAAGATGAATGAAAACAGTAAACATATGAAGGAAGTATGAAGAGTGCTGTTCATTATGGAACTACAATCAATGTCACGAATCAAAATGTGTACGAAGGTAAAATCAACTTACTCTGTAAACTTTCACCCAAATCACAATTAAACACTCAAAAAGAGAGAGGGAAAAAGGAGAAAAAAAACAACAATAAAACAGAACCAGTATCATGAAACTATGTATAAACTATTGGATGGGAAATGAAATTGTTCTGTAACGTTTCACCTACAGCAAAATAAAGAAAATTTAAGTGATCAGCTCCTTTCAAGCAACACTGAGAGATTCATTTTCTAATGAGCCCCATCCTGGAACTGTTGGAAATAAAGGTCCTCATAACTTTACAGTAGACTAGATTACTTACGAGCAAAATATTGCCAAGGTAAATAGGTGTTTCCAAAGTCCACAGATCTTTCCAAGACCCAAAGGTCAGGGCGAGGAGAGTTTGCAAATTTGATTAAAACATAGGCCACATGGAAGAGCTGATAAAGCAAAAGAGGTACAGTTATTAAAGTCACTTTGTCTGTCTAGAGCTTCAACTACCTCTGTGTAGTGCTAATTCCCAAAGCAACATAGCTGGCCATAACCCTTCTCCCAAGAGCCAAAGGTTTAATTCCAGCTCTGACTGGACAACACTATCCAGGTACAGCCCCTCTAGTTTCTTGCAATTAAAATTAGAATCATTTTTCTTTCTTCGCCAGATCTAGACATTAATCACCATTCTCTTCACATTTTAACAAGTACACACTTGAAGTTCAAACACCTACATGACAGCAATCTATACATTCAGAGAATTTCAATGTCAAGCAATAATAGTACAGCCCATAGTACAGAAGTGTCATGCTCCACCCCCAAGCGTCAGTTACAGGCATTGGAGAGCTCACAGCTGCTGCACTGAGTCCTGGGTAGCTGTTCAATGGAATTGTAGAACCTCCCACTGCCCCACTGCCATTATGTTCCCCTTTTTCTGATCAGCATCCCTTTTAGTAATTTTCTTATTTGCCTTCAGACCCAGAAACCCAGTTGCCATCAAGTTGGTTCTGACTCATGGCAAGCCTATGTGTGTCCAGGTAGAACTGTCCTCCTTAGAATTTTCAAAGGCTGATTCTTTGGAAGTAGACTACCAAGACTTTCTTTTAAGACAACTCTGATTGACTTGAACCTTCTTCAAACTTTTTTTGTTAGCAGATGAACACATTAACCATTTATAGCACCCAAGACCAGGACCATGCAAAAGCATTAAAGAGATGCAATGGGCCTTTTTTCACTCTTTCTTCACCCTCCTAGAACCCCAACGTGCTTTTTGTGGGGAACTCCCAGGATTCCTTGCTGTATATTCTATCTCCTACCCTCAAAATGTATCTGGATTAAATGTTGGATTCCAAGGTCTACATATTTGCAAAAAAAAGCATGGTATGAGAGTGAACACAACCACTGGACAATCTATGTTAACGTGTTAATGATCCCCACTCCAAATCTTCTAACCTCCAGGTAAAAGATGTGACAGTGACTTTCTGAAGATGATGTCCACACCTCTATTAGCTATGCTAGTAAAGCCATGTAGACAGTGAGGTCATCTAGCTATAGACCTGTGTACAGGGCTATGTCCTTTCACCATACTTATTCTATCTGTATGCTGAGGACATAATCCGAGAAGCTGGATTATATGAAGAAGAACATGGCATCAGGATTAGAGGAAGATTCATTAACAATCTGTGATATGCAGCTGATACAGCCTTGCTTGCTGAAACACGGAGAGGACTTGAAACATTTACTGAAGAAGATCAAAGACCACAGCCTTCAGTATGGATTACATCTCAGTGTAAAGAAAATAAACATCCTCACAAATGGGTCAATAAATAACATTATGATAAACGGAGAAAAAACTGAAGTTGTCAAAGATTTCATTTTGCCTGGATCCACAATCAACATTAGTGGAAGCAGTAGTCAAGAAATCAAATGACATGTTGCATTAAGTGAATCTGCTGCACAAGACCTCTTTAAATCAATCAAGAGCAAAGACACCTATCAGTTTGAGGACTAAGGTGTGCCTTGCCCAAGTCATGAAAATTTCAGTAGCCTCATACGCATGTGAAATTTGAACAATGAGTAAAGAATACTGGAGAAGAATGGATGCATTTGAGCTATGGTGTTAAAGACGAATATTCAAAGTACGGCAGACTGCCAGAAGAACAAACAAATCTGTGTTGGAAGTACAGACAGAATGCTCCTTAGAAGCCAGGGACGGTAAGACTTCATCTCTTATACCTCAGACAAATTATCAGGAGGGACTAGTCCCTGAGAAGGATATTATGCTTGGTAAATTGGAGGGCCAGTTAAAAAGAGGAAGCCCCCAAGGAGATGGCTTCACACAGCAATAGACTGAAACGTACCCACAACTGTGAGGATGGTGCAGTACCAGGCAGTGTTTCATTCTATCCTGCAGAGGGTAGCTATGAGTCAGAACCGACTTGGTAACATAAAATAACAATGAGAATACTCAGATCCTGTGGGATCTTTTCCTTATCTGAAAAAAATTTTTTTTCATAGATGTTTTACAGCAAATGGAGGAGAGTGGTTGACTTTGCAGTCCAGAAGCATCAGGGGAGAAGAGTGGAATGCAGGATCCTACCCAGAGAAACAGTGACACCAGAGATGGAGGCAGAGATGATGACAAGGAGAGATGGAGCGGCTGGGAACTCTAGACCCAGAGCAAGAGAAGCTATGTCCTGACGACCAAGGAGGTGAGAGGGACAGGTTTGCGGGGTATACCCTTTGGTTGGTTTATGTTGCAATGGAGGGGATTGTAACCATGGCAATGGTAATGAGATATGATAGGATGAACGTAAAGCTAGTGTTCTCCCATGTAAACTAGCACATAATTCACAATAAAACATTCAAAAACCAAAAAAAAAATTTTTTTCACATACAGTTGAGTCAAATAATTTAAAATAAATAAATAATTATAAATCTGAGAACTATCAACTAATGTAAATATTCCAAACCCTAAACTAGAAGCCAGAAAATCTAGAACAATGGTTCTCAAACTTTTTGGCCTCAGGAACCCTTACTACTTTTTTTTTTAATTTTGGAGGACCGCCCAAAAAGCTTATATTGCATCTATCCATGTTTACCGTATAAAAATTAAAATGGAAAGTTTTAATAGATGTATTTTTTTGTTCATTTAAGGAGTCCTGATGTGGCACTGTAGGATAAACAATGGACTGCTAACCACAAGGCTGGGGATCAAACTCACCAGAGGCTCCTTGAAAGCTGTAAGAGTCGCTGAGTCAGAACCAACTAGACAGCACTTGAACTCATTTAAAGGCGTCCTAGTGGTACAGTGGTTAAGCACTCAACTGCTAACCAGAAAGTCAGCAGTTCGAACCCACAAACTGGTCCACAAGAGAAAGATGCAGCAATCTGCCTCCATAAAGACAGAGTCTTGGGAACCCTCTAGGGCAGTTCTACTACCACTGGCAGGGTCACTATGAGTCAGAGTTGACTCCAGGGTAGTGAGTTTTGTTTTGTTTATTAACTCATTTAAAGTGATAACAATAAACCCATTACATGGTACCAGAAATAACATATTTTTATGGAAAAACATTTATATTACAAAGCAAGAAAGGCAGTGAGAATAGTGTCATCACATTGTATTTTTAGCAAATCTCTTTGTCTGCCTTAATAGAAGGCAGCTGGATTCTCATGGCTACTTCTGCATTCAATCAGTTGTGACCTGTTGGATTGGCTGGAGCATAGAAGACGATCTGGCCTCACATAAATATGTGGTGAGAAGGAAAGAGACCACACTGAAAAGCCTTGGGGACACTCATGGCTTCTCATACCATACTTTGAGGACCACTGCTCGAAGCTATAGTGTTTTACTCTTTGCACTAAGAAACCCTTTTGCATACTTCAAAAGGAAGAATTACCACACTAATTACTGCCAACCCCAAGTTCAGCAAGTTCTGTCCCATTCAGACATCTGCTCTTTGATCTTGGTTCAGGTGAACACCCCAGACTGTGAACCAACACTTGGAAAAACTGATCTAACCTTGTGGAGAAAAACTAATTAGGAATTATAAGGTATTCTGAAAACTACAAAGCAATACATAAAGATAGGTGTAATAATTTCCAAAGCCATATACTATTATTATATAGTGAAAGAATTCATAGGAAATTCAAGAACTCCCGGTTTGTAAAAGCAGAACAAATAGACTTTCCATCAAACTCTTAGCACATCTCTCTCATGTCACATTGAAATAAGACCACTTTTAGATATATGAATAAAATTGAGTACAACCAAAAACCCTTTTGGATAGAGGAATAATTCAAGACATCCATAAAACCCCATAATCATAGCATACTTGTCCTCCTTCCAAAAAAATTGGTTTCCCTAACAGCTTATAATTTTAAAATTATTGTGTTCCAGGCAACATAAATGCTTCATTGATATTCTCTCAATTATGCCTCACAATAAAAATTGGTGCTTCGTTTGCCCCACTTTATAGCTGAAGAAAGTGTGGCATAGAGCAGTTAAGTAACCAGCCCACATCATAAAGCACTCAAAACCTGGGGCCTATACAAGTATCTATCTCAAAGAGCACAAGATCCAGTAGATACAGCCCCCCCCCACTTTCCCCAAGTTTGCTTTTACAAAAGACCTACATTAGTACCTGTTACCGCTAACTGAAAGAAATCCAAAGAGGATTTCAGCTTTTATGAATAAAATGAAACTAGCGACCTGTGTTTGTTTCGCAGCAATCAATTTAAGAGGCAGTGGGCACCCCAGGCAGCAAGAAAGGTGTCACCAAGCTTACGTTCAACTTCTTAGCATCAAGCCACTATGGCTTTGAACTGTGTCTGTGAGCACTACTTGTTAGTGTTACATGATTTGAAAGGTTATTTTGTAAGGTCTGGACCATCAAAACTATTTCCCATAGAAATCAATGGTATCTCTTGATGCCATTTTGGTCTATAAAAGATTTCATAGGTACACTCTACTTTCAGATAGCATTTTCAGATAGGGAAACTTTATGTACATTTGATCTGTTTCATCTTGAGAGAAATAAATTGTCAGAGAAGTTCTTAACATGATTTCCAGATATATTTAAATTCCATTACAGGAAGCCTGGAGGCAAGAAATTACCTTATAATACATCTGGAGGGTTATTTGAGTGCACTGGTTTTCCAAAGTTGTTCTTCCTGCCACTAAAAATCCAAGTTATCAAATAGCTTCTGTAGGCGCAAAAGGGAACCTCCCCATTTAGCCTCATCAGGTTCTGAGATAATGTGTGATGCCTTTGAAACAGCATGAAAGTTGGACATCCATATCTAGAAGCAGGTGGAGACATGTCATGGAGGGCCTCCACTTACTCTCTGAGTCTACAATCCGGCCTAACTTAACAACTCCACAGAGGCCAGCACTCATCAGACAGGACATTCATTTCTTTCCCTCCCATCTTTGCCTTAGGAAAGATATTCATGTGCCCTCAACATTGGTAGGGCTGCATTTCAGTTTTTCAAAAAATTCCATTTGCACTGCAAGCTGTATGTTTCATTGACTGCCACCCAAGTCTACTTCTGTGTAGCGTGCAGTAGATTCTTGCCAAGTGCACCACTCCACAGCAAATCTTATCTGAGACTTGTAAGCTCAATACATCCCCTTGAGGTAGAAATGTGTTATAAAGTAATTTCTGGTATTCAAAGCGGGTTCAGAGCCTGGCTCTTGCCCAATAAACCAACAGGTCTGAAGTTCTTCACTTCGGTTTGATAATTCCTAATGACTGTTGCTGGGTACCATAGAGTTGATTTTTGACTCATAGCAACCACATGTGACAAAGTAGAATTACCCCCATAGGGTTTTCTTGGCTGCAATCTTTATGGAGACAGATCACCAAATCTTTCTCCAGAAAAACTGCTGAGTGGGTTTGAACTATCAACCTTTCCATTACCAGTCAAGCACTTAATTCTTGTGACACCAGAGCTCCTTATTCCAAACTATGTTGTTGTCAATAGCCATCGAGTCAGATCCAACTCATAGTGACCCTGGATAGGGTTTCCGAGGAGCAGCTGATGGGCTTGAACCTCCAACCTTGCAGTTCAGTACTTGTCCTACAGTGCCACATCAGGACTCCTCTGAAAAGATTGCTGTTGTTGTTGTTAAGGGTCCTCAAGTCAGTTTCAACTCTGCATAGGGTTTCCAAAGAGCAACTCGTGAGTTTAAACCACCGACCCTGTGGTTCAAACTGACCTTGCAGTCCAGTGCATTAGCCCACAGCGCCACACCAGCACTCCAGGCCTTTTAAATGGTTTTTATATGTTCAACTCCTTATTATCAGTTACTTTTTCTGACTCTTGTTGTTGTTAAGTACTGTGGAGTCGGTTCCAACTCATAGTGACCCTGCACAGGGTTTCCGAGGCTGTAAATCTTTACAGGAGCAGAAAGTCTCATCTTTCTCCCGCGGAACCGCTGGTAGTTTCGAACTGCTGACCTTGAGGTTCGCAGCCCGATTCATAACCACTACGCCACCAGAGCTCCTCCCAAAATACATCAAAAGCAAATCTGAGTGATGCTTGCGATTTACTGATAGAAAAAAGGGTTCTTTATGAAACTAGAACACGTGGAGTTATGGAATCACAATGAGGTGGCTTGAAAAAGTTTGTGGGAAAATTTCATAATCTTTTAATTCTGTTAGTTCATGAACTTTTTGAAGCAGTGCCATAGGAAGACAAAGTTGTACACTGTCAAAGAAACCAATATGGAACTCAAAAAGTGACTGAGAAGGATTGAGTTGCAATCTTCTTCTCCACACCTTTTTCTCATCTTATGAGTCAAAGATAAGGAGCCCTATTAGCATAGTGGATTATGAGTCGGGCTGCAAACCTCAAGGTCAGCAGTTCAAATCTTCCAGCTGCTCCACAGGAGAAAGATGAAGCGTTCTGCTCCCCTAAAAATGTACAGCCTCAGAAACCCTGTACAGGGTTACTATGAATGAAGACTGACTTCACAGCACAGCACCCCCAACACCACCCTGAGCTAAAGATGGCGTGAATGTTGTTAATGATCCATGAGGTAGAAATACAAGGTGATCTTTTCAATAATTTTTTAATTTGGCAAAATATAAAATCTTCTGTTTTAATCACTTTAAATATACAACTCAGTGGCATTAATTACAATGTTATGCAATTATAACCATTATTTCCAAAATGTTTTTCATTAATCCAAACAGAAACTCAGTACCCATTAAAGAGGCACATCCTTCACACACACTCCTCCACCAACAGCTCTGGTTGTTGTTGTTAAGTGCCATCTCATAACAACCCTGTATAAGGTTTCCAAGGAGTGACTGGTGGGTTTGAATCTCCAACCTTGCGATTAACAGTCTTATGCTTATCCTAAAGCCCCACACATCTAGTACATCTCTATTAAGTTGACATACTTCCACTTACATGAATACATTAAATGGAATACATATAAATACAATATTTGTCCTTTTGTGTCTAGTTATCTTTCTTTCACTCAGCATAATATTTTCAAGGTTCATTTATCTTATAGCATGAGTCATAATTCATCTCTTTTTATGACGGAAATAATGCTTCAATGAAAAAAAAACAGCAATGTTGTTGTTAGTGCTCCAAGTCAGTGCCCACTCATAGTGACCCTGGATAGGGTTTCGAGGGGCTCCTGGGAGGGTTAGTTCAAACCGAACATTTGGTCCAGTGCTCTTTCTATAGCACCATACCAGGACTCTAATGATAATCATAAAAGGTGGTATGTGAGAGATTGTGACTTCAAAACGCTCCCAGGGCACAGGACCATAGTCTCAGGGGACACCATGGTCAATTGGCATAACATAGCCTGTAAAGACAATGTTCTATATTCTACTTTGGTGAGTAGCGTCTGGGATCTCAAACGCTCATGAGCAGTCATCCAAGGTGTAACTATTGGTGTCTCCATGTGAGGAAAAAAATTAGTGATGAGAATTGAAAATATTTGGGATCAATTAGTCCAACAGACTAATGGGACATGTGAACATCAGTCTCCACAACTCTGAGACCAAAACTAGACAGTGCCTGGCTACCACTACCAATTGCTCTGAAAGGAATCACATTAAAAGGTCCCAGATAGAGTGGGAGAACATGTGGAACAAAACTGAGAATTACTTTAAAAAAAGACTTGGCTTACTGGTCACAAAGAGACTGGAGCAACCCAAGACGATGGCCCTCAACCATCTTTTGGGTCTGGAAAGGAACTCACGCTCATGGTCCAATTTTCAGTCAAGCAGTAGATAGGTATATAGGGGGTGCCAACAGCACTAGTAAGGTATGCTCGCCATGGAATGGTCAATCATTCAAAATCAAAAGGGCACCCTTCCTTTATCTGAGGACAAAGTTGAGAATGGATGGAAGGGTGGGTGGAAAGGATACAGGAACCACAGGGAAGAAGTGGGGTAACATTGCATGGCAGAGGTTGCAATCGTTGAAATGAAATAACATGTATGATTTTGTTGCATTAAAACTGCTATGGTGTGGCGCTGTGGGCTAATGAGTTAGACTACAAAGTTATTTGAACTGCAAGATTGGTGGTTCAAGCTCAGTAGCTGCTCCTTGGAAACCCTATACAGGGTCGCTATGGGTCGGAATCAACTTGACGGTACTTAACAACAACACCTTGTCAAAAAACCTTCACTCAATTCACACACACACCAAAACAAGGCTCCCAGTTCAGAAGAGAAGAGACAGGGCCATTCCATCTCTCTGAAGCTTCTGAAATCACAATATCATCTATTCATTTCTGGGCCTTTACAGACTACAGGTAATAGACTCAATAAATGCTATGAATGAAGGAGTGAACAAATGACTATGAAAACTGCATGGTTTCACTGAGTTCAGGAAGCGAGCACACTTGGAAGGCTAGATATAGAATGACCTCACTTTGTGGCCTGAGTTTGGGAGCAGAGCTAGGAGCATAGTGGAATTAGCAACCTGGGGATTGAACTCTTGCCCTGCAACCCATTCATTAGCTGTGTGACTCTCACAATACCATTTACCCATTCTGAAATTTTATTTTCTTGTCCATAAATAATACAATAAAATAATCATAAAAAATATCTGTTAAGCAAATGGGGGATAATAATGTCTGCTTCATAGAAATGAGAAATTCTCCTTCCAAAGGAGCACTGTTATAATTTCTGCAATTTGTTTTGATCATTATTCCCACCAAACAGCAACCTCTAAGTGCCTTTTTCACGTCTATTTCCTCAGGAGAAAAGCTTGTTAAATATTGTTGAGTTAAAATAAAATAAATGAGACATTTGATAGTACTAAGTATTGCACAAATGTATTTTAAATCACATGCAAAATAAGATTCTTGATCCAGGAAGCAGTACATCCTAAAAAAATTAAAATTAAAAAGTCTACGTTTATAATGAAAGAGAAAGTATCATTTCACAAAGCCTCATTTCCTCACTTAATTTCTCATCTTTTTGTTTTGAAAAATTTCCAAAACTACAGAAAAGCTCAACCCCACTCGTCTGTTAGTTTGCTATACTGTGGTGACTTGTATGTTGTTCTGACACTAGATGCTATTCCACTGGTATTTGAAATGTCTGCATGGTCACCCATGGTACACAGGTTTCAGCGGAGCTTCCAGACTGAGACAGATTAGTAAGAAAGAATAGGAGATCCACTTCTGAGAAATTAGCCCTGAAAACCTTATGAATAGTAAGAAACACTGTCTGATAACAGAGTCAGAAGATGAGCACGTCAGGTTGCAAAGTGTTCAAAATACAACTGGGGAAGATCTGTCTCCCCAAAGTAGAGTCGACCTTAATGATGTGTATGGAACATAGAACCTTCATTTGCTGATGGAATGTGACTCAAAATGAGCTTCAAACATCCATTAATAATCAGAACATAAAATGTATGATTTATGGGTGTATGAAAATTGAAAGTCATCACAATGAAATACAACACGAAAAGGTCAATATCTCAGCATTAATGCATTGAAATGCACAAGTAGTGGCCATTTTGAATCAGACAAGCATATGGTTTACTATGCCGGAAATAATCAATTGAAAAGGAATGGTCAAAAAGAAATTTCAAGATCTATTTTGAAATACAATGAAAACCAGTGAATACAACTGTTATTCACATTTACACAACTACCACCAAAGCCATGATGAAGAAATTGAAAATTTCTAACAACTTCTTCAGTCTGAAATTGATCAAACATGAAATCCAGATGCTTTGACAATTACTGATAACTTGAATGTGAAAGATGGAAATAGGAGGAATCAGTAGTTGGAAAATGTTGTCTTGGTGATAGAAATGACGCTGGAAATCACATGACAGAATTTTTCAAGACCAATGAAATATCCATTGCAAATACCTTTTTTCAACAACATGAATGGCACCTATACATATGGACCTCAGCAGATGGAATTCACAGGAATAAAATTTACTATATCTGAGGGAGTCCTGGTGTGGCCCTGTAGGAGAGGCACTGGACCGCAAGGTCAATTTGAACCTCAACGTGGGCAGTTCAAACTCACCAGTCACTCCTTAGAAACCCTACACAGGGTCACTATGATTCGGAACCAACTTGACAGCACTTAACAACAACACCTGAGAAAGAAGCTCAATGTCATAAGCCAAAACAAAGCCATCAATTGCTCATATGCAAGTTCAGGCTGAAACTGAATAAAATTAAAACAAGTCCATGAGAGCCAAATATGACCTTGAATATATCCCACCTGAATTTAAAGACCATCTCAAGAACACATTTGATGCATTAAACACTAATGACTAAGAGGAGTGTGGAATGATCAAGGACATCATACAGGAAGAAAGCAGAAGGTCATTAAAAAGATAAGAAAGAAAGACAAGACCAAAATGTGTTGCGGACCGTGTAAACCTGGTCAGAGGTTCGAGGCCTATAAGGCCCGAGTGTAACAGATCTAGCCACTTGGCAGTTAATAGCAAATTGTTTTTCATCTTAGTGTTCAGTTATATTTATTTAATTCCAAACATGAGCCCTCATTATCCACAGAGAAATATTAGAACCTCCTAAAGCCGAGACTAAAAGTTTCAAAGGTCAAGCCTTTCTCCAAAGGATTAACTAAAAATATCTTAGCTACTTCGCAGTTCTTTGTTCTATAGACAAAAAAGCCATCCTCCCTGAATCTCTCCCAAGTGCAGGTTATTCAGCCAAGTTCCTGAAAACCTGGCTCAGGAAGCTAAAACAGTGGGATTCTGCCCAAGCCTTTTGTCCTTACCTCTCACCTTCCCCCAACTGAGCTCAGGGGCTATAGTTATGTTAATTGAGCCTGAGAAACCAATTGCGGGCCTGGGATTCGAACCAGAGAAATACGATGTAAAGTTACCTGAATGTCTGGAAAATTACTGATGTTAGCTGTATCCTGTTTTAGTCCCTCCCAGCTTGGTGTGAAGCTCCTCCCCTAAATAAAACAGAGGCCCAGGCCTGCCCAGGTGTGCATTACGGGTTGGAGTGCATGCAGTGAAGATTGCAGTGCATTACAGGTTGGAGGGCATGCAGTAAAGATTGCAGGGCAGTGAGTTGCTGCCTGCAAAGGCCACGATGCCTGTAGTCCCAAGTCTGCCCAAAACCATCCTGGTTTGGGGATGCCTCATTGTCCCCCTTCTTCTGTCTGTCTGTGTATTCTTTCGCTATCCTATCGCCGCCGAATATACCCTCCTCGTGAACCAAACACTCGTGAACCAAGTTCCTATGTCGAGGACAGTCCCCAACATAAAAGACTCTGAAACAGCTCTTGAATGCAAAGTAACTAAAACAAAAAGAGAAATGATGAAGTAAAACAGTTGCACAGAAAATTTTAAAGGGACGCTCAAGACAAAGTCAAATATTACAATGAAATGTGCAAAGACCTGGAGTTAGAAAACCAAAAGGAAAGGAAATTCTCAACATTTCTCAAGCTGAAAGCACTGAAGAAAAAATTCAAGCCTCGACTTGAAATACTGAAGGATTCTATGGGCAAAATATTGAATGGTGCAGGAAACATCAAAAGAAGATGAAAGGAATATACAAAGTCATTGAAACCAAAAGAATTGATGATATTGAAGGAAGGCATAAGAGCTGCACTGAAGGCATTAGCCAAAAACAAGGCTCCAGGAAATTGATGGAAAACCAATAGAAATGTTTCAACAAACTGATGCAGGTACAAGAAAGTACCCCCTTGTCTACCCCTAGAAATTTGGAAGATAGCTGCCTGACTAAACAATTAGAAGAGATTCATGCCTGTGACCATTCCAGAGAGATGTGACTGAAAGGAATGTGCAAATTACAACAATACCACTAATTTCACATGTATGTATAATTTTGCTGAAGATAATTTTTAAATGATTGCAGCAGCATGTCAACATGGTGTTGCCAGAAATTCAAGCTGGATTCAGATGAGGATATAGAACGAGGAATATCATTACTGATGTCAGATGGAGCTTAGCTGAAAGTAGATGTGACTTGTGTTTCATTGACTGTGCAAAGGCATTCAACTGTGCAGATCATAACAAATGATGGACAACATGGCAAAGAATGAGAATTCTAGAACACTTACTTGTGCTCATGAGAAACCTATAGAAAAAGAGGCAGCTATGGATGAGGCTTTCTACTCCCATAAGGATTTACACCCTCGGAAACCCTGTACAGGGTCGCTATGGGTCGGAACCGACTCGACGGCACTTAACAACAACAACAACATTCAGACAGAATAAGGGGACACTGAGTGATTTTAAATCAGGAAAAGGTGGGTGTTGGGGTTGTATCCTTTCACCATATTTATTCAATCTGTCTGCTGAACAAATAATCTGAGAAGTTGGATTATATGAAGAAGAATGCAGCATAAGGATTGGAGGGTGGCTCATTAACAACCTGTGATGTGCAGATGACACAACCTTGCTTGCTAAAAGTGAAGAGGACTTACAGCACTTCCTGATGAATATTAAAGTATACAACCTTCAGCATGGATTACAACTCAATGTAACGAAAACAAAAATCCAATCCTCACAATTGTACTGATAGACAACATCACGATAAACAGAGAAAAGACTGAAGTTGTCCATGATTTCATTTTACTTGGATCCACAATCAATGCTTATAAAGGCAATGGTGAAGAAATCAAACAGCATGTTGCAGTTGGCAAATCTGCTGGACAAGAACTTTTTAAAGTGTTAAAGAGCAAAGATGTCACTCTGAGAACTAAGGTGTGTCCGACCTACACCATGGTATTTTCATCTGCCTCATAGGCACGGGAAACCTGGACAATGAATAAGGAGGACTGGAGAAGAACTGATGCATTTGAATCATGGTGTAGGCAAAGAATATTGAAATCTATCTTGATAGAAGTACAGCCAGAATGCTTCTTAGAAGAGAGGATGGTGAGACTTTGTCTCATGTACTTTGGACATGTTATCACGAGGGACCAATTCCTAGAAAAGGACATCATGAGTGGTAAACAGAGGAGCAAAGAAGAAGAAGCAAGCCCCCCAAATGAGACATATTGACCCAATGGCTAAAACAATGCGCTCAAACATAATAACAACTGTGAGGAAGGTACAGGATCAGCAGTGTTTTGTTATGCAAAGGGTCACTATGAGTCCCAGTGGACTCAACAGCCCTGAATACAACAGGCAAGCTTAAAGAACAGTGCAATGAATACTTAACAAGTGTTTGCCACATTGGTTTACTTCTCTCTCTCTCTCTTTCTCTAGACACACACATACACCTACCTTTTTTTTAATGTTTGAAAGTGAGTTACAGATATCACACTTCACCACTAAATGCCTGACCATGTATCTCCTACAGAAACCAAGATTTTCATACTCAAGAAACTGTGCCATTTATACAAAAAAATCTTAGTAAAACACTTATTAATACTCAAATTTCACTAATTGCCCTAATAAGGTCATTTGTTCCCCCACACACACCTAAGATCCTAGCAAGTATTTATTCATTGTTGTTGTTGTTAGTTGCCACGAAGTCCTCACAGTCCCATGTGTTATGAATAGAACTGGTCCATAGGCTTTTTTTGGATGTTAATCATTTTAAGATTTTTTATTTAAATCTTTAACTAACCAAGGCTTATTTTAGCAAATGTTTTATTCTTAATAAGCTTTTTTATTATAATATCAGGAGTCCTGGTGTACAGACCCAAATGGAGGCTATGCCAAGAAAACCATACCATCGCATTTTGATATTTTTGTTTAATAAAAGTTTCTATGATTTTGTAGCAATCTTTTTTGACTTAATTTCATAAATACAGGAAAAATAATTAGGAAGTATCCAGATCAAAACACCAAAGGTGGTTATCTCTGAATTGAAAAATTGTGGATCTTCATATATTTTCCTTTTTGGTCTTCTATTTTTCAATTGGTATTTTAATTGTTGTTGTTAAGTGCTGTTAAGTCAGTTCTGACCCATAACAACCCTGTATAGGGTTTCCAAGGAGCGGCTGGTGAGCTTGAACTGCCAACCTTGAGATTTACACCAACTTTGCAGTCCAGCACATTAATCCTACTTGGAGCTTGTGACATTTATTTTAATGTAGAAATTAATGTTTTTATCAAATTTGGGAAGTTTTCACCATTATTTTTTAATCTCTTTCTTCAAACTGTCTATTCTCCTGGACTTTGATTACTTTATGTTTGTGCTATGGTTTCTTGGCATAGCCTCCATCTAGGTCTACATAATTCTGAAGACAATGTTATGGCTGTAATCTTAACAGAAACAGATCACCAGGACTTTGCTCCCATGGTGTTGTTGGGTGGGTTTGAACCACCAACCGTGACATTAGCAGTCATACACAAACTGTTTTCACCACGTAGGGAGTCCTGGTGTGGTGCTGTAAGATAAAAACTGGACCTAGTGGTTGGGTTAAACTCCAGGGTCGATGGTTCAAACTCACCAGCTGCTCCTTGGAAACCCTATACGGGATCGCTATGAGTTGGAACCAATTCAGTGGCATTTAATAACAACAACAACACAGACTTAATCAAACACTAATACGGCATTTAGTTGTCCAGTCTCTTTTGTCTCCTCTCATCTAAAGCAGTCCGTCCACATTCTTCTGTCATTTCTGGTATGTTGAGAAGTTCAAGTTCTTTCCTTTATGTCACAGAAAGTTCCACAGTCTGAATTGTCTGATTGTTTTCTTGTAACATGACTGGGGTTTGGCATATTGGCAGGAACACTACCTATGTAACATTTCTGGTTGCCTCGCCTTAGTCAGGAGGCACATGAAGCCAGTATATCCTACTATCAGTGATGCTAAATTTGGGGACTTGCTTAAGGAGATGCTGACCAGATTCCCCCATTGCAATGTTAACTTTTTTACGTCTGTAAAATCAGTAACCGTCTGTAAAATCAGTAACCGATGGGGAGACATTTTTGAAACAATGGTTTTTATTGACCAAATAATTGCAAAGTCCCCATTACCCATACACAAAATATAAATAAAAGTCATGAAAATAAGCCACAAATTATGGAAACAGTTTAAATTACTTTGTATTTGGTGCTCATTTGAAGAGCATTTCCAATAAACCAATTTTACAGAATTTCTTTTAACTGAGAAGAAAAGATGCAAATAGAGTTGAAATTTAACTTCATTTTAGTAACTGCGCTTAAAAGCTTTACAAAATGAAGCATAATCCTCATAAAAACCATGAAAGACAGTGATGAAATACAACTCAGCTGGCCTGAAAAAGGATTCCCTTTAATCCTGATCCAAAGAACACATCTGCTCCACAAGGGTACTTCTGTCTTCTGGATTTACTGTCACCCTGTGGCTGTAAGACCTGGTCCCCGACACCATTTGGAAAGAGTGTGCTTGGTTTAGGACTAAGGAGGAGAGTGACCATGTCCCTCAACTTACCCATTCTCTCCTACTGGCTCCTAGGAACACCTGTGAGAAGGGAAGGTGGTCATTCTAGAAACATACAGGAAGGGACCATTTCCTCAGGTTGAGAACCTCACCTGAGCATCTCCTTTTGAGAGGAAACCTACTGCATCTCTGACAAGCTCTGGTTATTTGATGATTATTAATGATGGTAACTTCAACTGGTCAACACAGTCATTTATAATAGTTATCACATTCAATGTGAGGATGAGCTCTAAATTGAGTCATTTCAAATCAGCTAGGTTACTGTGATTAAATAGTCTTCTTAAAACTAGACTTTAGGTCAAAAACGGTCCTTTTCTGAACACTAAATCCTTTTGTGTGTCAGTTCTCACAGAGGGTGGTCTGACTGACTATCTGGGGAGGTTGGAAATTTTAAGGAGATGCTTTCTTGGTTGTCAGAATGACACACCCAAATAAGAAAGACACACAAGTGAACTCTGAGAACGACCACAGCAAGGTCCAGGGTTAGGTAGGAGTCTGCTCTCTGAGAGCTTGGATCACAAACAAGGGGCCTGAGGCTGTTGTCCCGAGTGTGGGTAGAGTGGTAGCCCACGCTGGAGGTGTTTGTCTTCTGTTTGTTTGACATTCAGGTATCCAAATGGTAAGCCCTGGTCATGTATGAACATGAACAAGATTCATGTTCCTACCTCATGAATCTGGCTGAGAACAGACACTATCTCCATCAAGTCCATCCAGACTCACAGTGACCCAGGATAGGGGTTTCCGAGACTATAAATCTTTACAGGAGCAGACAGCCTCAGCTTTCTCCCGCAGAGCTGCTGGTGAGTTTAACCTCTGACCTTGTGGTTAGCAGTCCAATGCTGATCCCACAGTGTCACCGGGATCCTTACCTCCACCTTTAGAAGCTGAAAAGGCCAGCTGTTCCAGCTCCCTGTTGGCTAAGGCAGCCTGGGCACATACATGACCAGGGCTCACCAGATCCACGACTCCTTCCAAGATTCCCATCTAGGGCAAGCGATTCACAAAAGCAGGGACACTGAAGAATTCTTTCTGGAAGCAGCAAAGATGGCAGCACCATCTGGCCTCCAGGCACAGGCACTGACTGCAGCGAGGGCATACTAAGTCCAGGGCCCAGTGGATGGTGCTGACCAGGGAGTTCTGACTGCATTCAACCACCGCAGTGCTGTCCAAACATTGCAATGCCCTGAACTAGCTCGTTCTATTACTCCAGTCAGGTGGCCTCCTTGCTTCTGCCTATATTCTCAGCTTAGTTGTCCATGTCCCTTAAAGCACAGTCCTGCTCTATTCACACTCAGAAGTGACAGTTTTCTCTTTCATTGGTAAAAACAAAACAACCCCAAAACAAACATCTCTTTCACTTCCTTTCTCTAATTTGTGAAAATATGTTTTCATCTCTTCTTATTCCCTCTGGACCAATGGAGGGAGGAGCCTCCTGATCCAAAATTAATTCCTACTCTGTGCCCTATCCTCTTGCCTTCTGATGGATTCTTTCCTTCAGCTTTTAAATATTTCTCTCATCATAAAGAAAAGAAAATGCCTCTCCTTCCATCTCCTTCCACTTCTAGCCCCTACCCCACCTAACTCTCCTTCCATCCCCGTCCATGTCTAGTCCCTACCCCACCTTTCTCCACCCATCATGGTCATAGTGGGTGCCAGGACTAGCTCCTTGCTCTTCCTCGCCTCTTCCTCCCTCTCAGGTCTCCTCAAATTCATTCAGAGGCCTGGTCTTAGTCCTTTTCTCACCTCACTCCATACTCCATTTCCATTTCAAACCACAGACTACCAGTTTATATATTGATCTCACACTTGTTACACGAACTTCAGACCCATATTTCCTAGTCCCTACCTGATAATTCCACCACTTACTGTCAGTTTGTCGTACCGCGCTTGCTTACATGTTGCTGTGAGACTGGAAGCCATGCATTTAAAATTTCATCAGGGTCACTCATGGTGGACAGGCTTCAGCTGAGCTTCCAGACTAAGACAGACTAGGAAGAACAGGCAGACTGAGGTTTAGCCACTGAAAACCTTACAAATAGCAGTGGAACGCTGTCAGCACCAGAATATTAAATGTTTAAATATGATGAACAGCACCAGGATATTGTCAGACACAGTGTCAAAAGATAAGCCCGTTAGGCTGGAAGGTACTCAAAATATGACTGGGGAGGAGCTGCCTCCTCAAAGTAGACTTGACCATGATGACGCGAATGGAGTAAAGATTTCAGGTTCTTCATGTGCTGATGGGACACAACTCAATATAAGGAGAAAGAGCTATAAACATTCATTAATAATCAGAAAAGGAAATGTGTGAAGTATGAATCTAGGGAAATTGGAAGTTGTCAAAAATGAAATGAAACTCATAAAGATTGATATTCTAGACATTCGTGAGCTGAAACGGACTGGTTTGGGCCAATTTGAATCTGAAAATCACATGGTTTACTATGCTGGGAATGACAAATGAAGAGGAATAGTGTAGCATTCATCATCAAAAAGAACATTTCAAGATCTGTCTTGAAGTATATGCTGTCTGTGATTGGATAATATCCATACATCTACAAGGAAGACCACTTAATACCACTACTACTCAAATTTACGCATCAACCACTAAAGCCAATGATGATGAATTTGAAGAACTCTAGCAATTTCTTCAGTCTGGCATTGATCAAACCTGCATCAAGATGTATTGATAATTACTGGTAATTGGAATACAAAGGTTGGAAACAAAAAGAAAGAATCAGTAGTTGGAAAGCCTGGCCTTGGTGATAGAAACGTTGTTGGAGATTACATGATAGAATTTTCCAAGACCAATGACTTCTTTATTGCAAATACCTTTTTTAAACAACACAAATGATGACTATACTCATGGACCTCACCAGATGGAATACAAACAAATCAAACTGATGATATCTATGGGAAGTAATGGTGCAAATCTCCATATCATAAGCCCAAACAAGGGCAGGGGCAGTCTGTGGAACAGACCATTAATTGCTCATGTGCAAATTCAGGATGAAGCTGAATAAAATTAAAACAAGTCCATGAGAGTCAAATTTCAATCTTGAACATATCCCACCTGAATTTAGATATCATCTCAAGAATAAATTTGATGCATTAGACACTAATGACCAAAGACCAGAAGAATTATGGTCTCAATAAAATCAAGAACATCATATGGGAAGAAAGAAAAATTTCATTAAGAAGACAGGAAAGAAGGAAAAGACCAAAATGGATGTCAGAAGAGATCGGATGTTTTCCTGTGTAGAGATGTTAAATCAAATGGAATAAATGCGGAAGTAAAAGAGCTGAACAGAAAATTCCAAAGGACAGCTCAAGAGTCAGAGTCAAGTATTATAATAAAATGTACAAAGACCTAGAATTAGAAAGCCAAAAGGGAAGAAAACACTCAGCATTTCTCAAGCAGAAAGAAATGAAGAAAAAATTCAAGCCTCGACGTACAATACTGAAGGATTCTTTAGGAAAATGTTGAATGATGCAGAAAGCATCAAAAGAAGGTGGAAGGAATACACAAAGTCACTGTACCAAAAAGAAATGGATGATGTTCAACCATTTCATGAGCCAGCATATGATCAAGAGCCAATGGTACTGAAGGAATAAGTCCTTCAAAGAACAAGGCTTTGGGAATTCATGGAATAAAAATCTAAATCTTTCAATAAACTGATGCAGCACTGGATGCACTCACTCATCTATGCCAAGAAATCTGAAAGAAGCTACCTGGCCAACTGATTGGAAGAGATCCATATTTGTGCTCATTCCAAAGAGAGATTATCCATCAGAAACCATCAAAAAAATCACTAATATCTCATGAAAGTAAAATTTTGCTAAAGATAATTTAAAAACAAGCCAGAGTCAGATAAGGACATGGAACAAGGGGTAATCATTGCTGAAGTCAGATGGATCTTAGCTGAAAGCAGAGAATACCAGCAAGATGTTTACCTGTGCTTTATTGACTATGTGATCATGACAAGCTATGGACATCATTGCAGAGAATGAGTATTCCAGAATACTGAATTGTGGCCCCACACACTCACAAAAAAAAAAAAAAAAAAAAAAAACTATTTGCCATTGAGTCAATTCCAACTCACGGCAATTCTATGTGTATCAGAATATAACCTTGTTTTCAATATAAATATAAGCCAGTTTTCAATGGCTGATTTTCAGAAGTAATTCACCAGGTCTTTCTTTTGCGGCACCTTTGGGCCTCCTCAAACCAGCAGTCTTTCAGTTAGCCATTGAGCACATAAACTGCATCCCACAGGAATTCCTCAGGTGCCCACAGTATAACCAAACACCCGTCCCTTGAGTCAGCGAACTCTTTTTTCATTTTTTTGGTCTCAGTTTAACATCCCTCTCTCTAGTTACTGGTTTGTACTTTATGCTTCATGGAGCACTGTGCTTTTCCTAAAGAACACTCATCACAAGAGTATTTAAATGAATCTTCATGTCTGAGTGCACATGGCCTTGTGAAAACGGAATATGTGCTTAATTATTATTCTCATTCATGAACTGCAACAGAAATATATAGATAATACACAGCAGCATGAGGGTGATATTGGGAGTTGTCCAAAACTCTTAAGAATTGCACTGACTTGGCATAAAATTGTTGTTATAGTTGGCTTCGACTCATAGTGACTCATAGGGTTTCTGAGAAGCAGATGGTGGTTTTGAACTGCCGACCTTGTGGTTCACAGTTTATTGCTGATCCTACAGTGGCACACCAGAAGTGCTGGCATAAAATGAGACAGCACAAATTCACATTCCCTGTAATTAAAAGGTGATTCCTCAGCTGCACTCTCAGACCTGGACATGAGAACTTCCCTGGTATTCCCAAGCTGCCACTTACATGTTTACGCTCCACAAGACCATAGCAGGCACCCTTCACAACTGTTGTTGTTGAGCGCCTTGAAGTTGGCTCTGACGCATAGTTGGCTCTGACTCATAGCATCCCTGTATAGAGATTCTAAGGCTACACATCTTTTGTTGTTGTTGTTGTCAGGTGCCATCGAGTCGGAATCGACTCATAGCGACCCCATGCACAGCAGAATGAAACAATGTCCGATCCTGGGCCAACCTCACTACCGCTGCCACACTTGAGTCCATCAATGATGCCACCCGGCTGATCCATATCCTTGGGGGGTCTTCCTCTTCTTCTCTGACCCTCCACCCTACCCAGCATGACATCCTTCTCCAACGATTGTTCCCTCCGGACAATATGTCCAAAGTATGAGAGACGAAGCTTAGCCATCCTGACCTCCAAGGAGCACTCTGGCTGCACTTCTTCCAAAACAGATCTATTGGTTCTTTTGGCAGTCCATGGCACTTTCAGTATTCTCCTCCAACACCACAACTCAAAGGCATCAATTCTTCTACGATCTTCCTTATTCACAGTCCAGCTTTCGCATCCATATGAGGCTATTGAAAACACAATGGCCTGGGTCAGGCGCACCTTAGTCCTTAGGGGAACAGAAAGTCTCATCGTTCCCCATCAGAGCAGCTGGGAGGCTCAGACAGCCAACCTTGTGGTTAGCAGACCACTGTCTATCCTACAGCACCACCAGAGCAACATAAAGAGGTCCTGGGAGGTTGGAAAGAGGATGAGGGTCACAGGTGGAGTGGGGTGGGAGAAGGCCGGCAGTGAAGTGAGGTCTGGAAGGGCTCCGTGCCCGATTTATATGAGGAGAACCAGGCTCTAAGTGCAGCTCAGCACTGGCCAAATGTCAGGTGACTGTAGATGAGAGAGTTCAACTTCTCTGAGCATCAAAACTAAACCAAACCAAACCTACTGCCACCAAGCCAATCCCACTTCATAACAACACAATACCTCAGGGAAGAATTTCCTCATAGGGTTTCCAGGCTGGTGTGGCGCTATAGGCTAATACATCGGCTGTAAAGTCGTCTGAATTGCAAAGTCGGTGATTCAAGCTCACCAGCTGCTCCTTGGGAACCCTATACAGGGCCACTATGGGTCAGAATCAACTCAACGGTACTTAACAACAATCTTTACAGAAGCTGATGCACATCTTTTCCCTCGGAGCTGCTGGTGGGTTCCAACCACTGTCTGATGAAGAGTCAAGCATTTAAACACTGTGCCACCAGGACTCGTGAAATTCAGTTCTAGGGTAAGACATTGTTTGGAACTCCAGCAGAAATTGAGCCTGGCCCAGAGGGGAAGTGAAATAGACACTGGAGGCAGGGAAGTGGGCAGGGCGGTCAGACAGAATCACCACAGCAGCTGTGGGTTCAATAGCAAACTGGAGCCAGGAGACCTAGGATAACTGGCTGCAGGCAGGCTCAGGGGGGTGTTGAGGGAGAAACGGGGGGGCTGAGAGGGGAACACATTTTCCATGACAGCCAGAGGTACTATACTTTAAAGCTCTGCA
>NW_006408533.1:860849-868709 GCF_000296735.1 Chrysochloris asiatica | reverse complement strand
CATGAGCTAAAAAAATAACGTAACTAAGAAAGTATGGAGTGGTTCTACTCTGCACATGTGGGGCTGCCATCATTCAGAATCGACTTGACGGCAACCAACAGCAAGGAGATACAAAGATTCAGCCCTAAATGGAACATCAGTCTTTAGTAATCACAAAAAAATGCATTTCCTCATGTCCTGGTCAAGTGACTCGGCAAAACCTCCAGAGAAGCAGTGGAAACGTCCGTCAGCAGCTTCTCCTGGTACCAGGCCAGCAGCAGGAGACGACTTTGTTCAGGAGAGGAGATGGTATGAGCAGAGCATACCTTTTAAATGCAAACACAAGCGCGCACATGCACCTCAAAAGGAATCATTTTCTTCCTGTGGTTTTGGCAACCAGTCATTGAGGTTGTTAGGTGTTTTCCTTTATTCGTTCCCACTGGCCAAGCAAACTAGGTGCATTAGCTTTGCCTGACTTGCAAAGAAAAAACAGCTTCGACAGGAATTACAATTCAACTGTCAGTAACTCAGGCCAGTATCTTAAGGAACAAATCCACTCCTAATTTGGGAATCTTATCTGAACTTTAAAATATCCATTTGGATGATTTGATTTCTGCCCCTATTGGTCCTGCCTCATATTCCAAGGTCTTGCAAACTTCTGACTACTTACTTCCTTGGCATTCTGTTTCTATGTTTTGTTTTTTTCAATCTGACAAGATCTTTCTATAAATCAAGCCTAGAACTACTCATCTCTTGACATTATAGTACACTTAAATCAAAAAGGTCTTGATGAGACCCTGAATTTCTGCTCAGGAAGTTCTAGAACGAAATCTTTGCTGTTTTCTGCTCCATGACAAAGGATGGATCTGGGAAGCTTTGTGTGCCTGCCTTTTGCTCTATATCCAGGGACTTGTGGATGGTTAGAGAATCGCGCGAACTTTGAATGGAGCCTGTGTTGTTCATGGTAGGCTGATAACGCTTCCATAACAACCAACACCAACATCTCAGTGGCTTCAAATACTAAAGGTATCAATTTTGCCCCTGCCAATGTCTATTGAGAGTGGGCTCTGCTCCCCATCATCCTCACTCAGGGACACAAACTGATGGAGCTTTTTGTATATGGAACATCACTGAGACAGAGGGAAGGAAGCATGGTACATTGTGCTCCAAAACAAGTCACGTGAGCCTGGAAGAAGAGCTGATAATACCCATTTGACCTGGCTTCAATAGCTGGATAATCAGAACTTGACTAGAAGAAGAAAGAAGAGGAAAAAAAGTATAACCTGATACATTTCATGAACTTGACCTACACCTATGGATGCAGTAGGTCCAAGGAGGGAACAAACGTTTACCGCGAGGATCATTCCCACCTCCTCAATACACAGGACAGACAGGGATGGGCAACTTAAGACATTAGCTATCCAAAATGGGGGTACTACAAAGGCAAGAAGTGACTGGCTTACAAACTTTCAAGAGAGTACCTAGATCCAGAGGGCACTGAAGAAGGTAGAATCTCCACTGAGTAGTATCTAATCTATCTGGATGGGGCTAATGAAAGGAGATGGGGATAGGACTCTTGTGGTACAATAGTGAATAAATGCTATCAGGACTGACTGTGAGGGATGAAAATGTAAAGATAGATGTTTTGTAGCAAAAGGAGGGGACTGGTTGACTTTGCAGTCCAGAAGCAGAGGTCCCTGGGATCATCAAGGGAGAAGAGCAGAGTGTGGGACCCTACCCAGAGAAACAGTGAGGCCACAGATGGAGGCAGAGATGATGACGTGGAGAGATGGAGTGGCTGGGGACTCTAGACTCAGGGAAGGAGAGGGGCTGTGTGCTGACAACGGGGGTGGGGGGCGAGGAGGGCAGGATTTCAGGGTATATCCTTTGGTTGTTTGATGATGCATGGAGGGGATTGTAATCATGACAATGAAATGAAATATGATAGGATGAATGTAACACTAATGTTCTCCCATATCACATAATTCTCCTATCACATAATTCACAATAAATACTTAAAAAAAAAAAAAAAAGGATGAAGGTAGTGGGAGGCACAGGGAGAAATGCAATAATGTGAATAGGAAGCAAATGCTGTTAATTGTTGGTACATGGAAAGGATTGCAAGCATGTCAAAAAGCACGGTATGTGATTTATTGAATGTAAAAAAAAGAAGAAGAGTTGGAATCCTGCTGAGCAAGAGAGTTTTTTGTGAGGGTACAGGTACTGATGCTTAGAGGACCCCTTGCATATCAATTTGGTCCACTTGCCCTGCTCTGTTCTAAGTCCACTGTGGTTATTAGGCACTGTTGAGTAGGTTCTGACTCATAGCGACCCTACACACAACAGAAAGAAACACTGCCCAATCCTACATCATCCTCACAATTGTTCATCTACTCTCCCCAAGGTGGCCACACAGGATAACTGTGACTGACAGGAGAGCGGCTCATTCAAGCCAAGGGAAGGGAATAACAATATCACAGCGTTCACAAACCTAGTGCGCATAAGAGTCTCTTGTTGTTGCTGTTGTTTTGGGGAGTGCGTTAAAATGAAGCTTTCCAGGCTATAAGTCCATATATGTCCACAGCAAGGCCTAGAACCGGGGCTGGCTGCATCACTTGCCCAAGTAAAATGACAGTGCAGGCTCCCTTGTTTCAAAACTACTACACACACTTTTCCTCTCTTCCACTTTCTGTCTTGACCTATCTTGGTGTTTTTATTTTCTACTTAATGGTCTGCACCCCCAGGCAAGGGGATACTCGCTGGGCAAGTGCAGACCCTCAGAGGCACCGGGTCTCAGTGCATGTGCATGCAGGGTCACCATCCTACCAGTTCTTGGGTGACACACAACGCCCTGGCCAGGGGGCCCTCCACCCCAAGCTGTGCAGATGGGCAACCTCCAAGGAACTGCAACTTGAATTGGGAATGTGCTCATCCCTGCCAAGTGCCCCATCGAATGTGCCATGGCATTGCTAGCTGGTGATAAGGGCATGCCACCAACCCGACCCTCCCCATACCTGTGCCCAGACCCCCTGGGACAAAGGGCAGATGGAGGAAAACTGGTTGCAGTTACTAACTGAAAGGAGAGACATATGGCACCTGTAAGAAGAGCTGTTCTTGTTAATTGTCATCAAGTCAGTCAGTGGCTCACAGTGACCCTATGTACAACAGAAGAAACTGATCCCTGATCGTGAGTCACTTTCACAACCACTGGTATGCTTGATTCCATCGTTAACGCCACTGGGTATCCTGAGAGCCTTCCTACCTTGGGGGTTCATCTTCCAGGACTACACTGGGTGTGACGAATCACTGTTGTGAGTCATAAGATTTTCATTGGCTCATTTTCAGAAATAAGATTTGGGTGGCACAAATGGCTGAGAGCTTGACTACTAGGCAAAAGATTGACAGTTGACAAGAGGCTCAGAAGACAAGCCTGACAATCTACTTCGGAAAGATCACAGCCTTGAAAACCCTATGAAGTACAACTCCACTCTGCCCACGTGGGGTCAGCAGGAATCAGGATTGACCAGACGGCAGCTAACAACAGCAACCATTTTCAGAAGTAAATTGTTTAATCTAGAAGTTGCATTGAAACCTGTCCACCACGGGCAACCCTGCTGGTATTTGAAATCCCAGTGACATAGCTTCCAGCAACACTCAAACCACCACAATACAACAAACTGACCGATGGGTAGTAGGCAAACTGGGTTTGTTGAGTAGAGTTATTAAAATACTAAGAGGAGGAAGAGAAGAAGCAGCATTTGTTGAGGAGGTAGTATGTGTGAGGTGTTAACGTTTACATGGTTTTTTAGCCTTTACAACAAACCCTAGTGTGCCAATACGATTACGATCTCTATTTTATAGATGCAGAAACTGAACTTTGGACATGATGACAAGCTTATCTAGAAGTCACACAATGAGTAGGTGACAAAACAAGATCTGGAGTCCACCTCTGTCTGACTCCACACTCCATGCTCTTCAGCAATTAGTAATCCTGCTGTCTCAAACAGCTCCAGGGTCAAGCAGAGCCAGTGCAGGGGGAGTGAATGGCAGGCCCTTCGCCAAGAAGCCTCTTCTCCCCATGTGTTCTGCAGTGCACAGAAGTACTGTGCTGGCTTTATTTCCCAGTCCCTGTGTACCATGCCCAAGAAAGCCAACTTCTGTTTATGGGTGAAGCAGGAAAAAATAGAGTTACCTGGCTGGGTGAAGTTCTGCCCCAATCTCAGCATCTGCATAGCCCAGGATATTGGGTCCCTTAGGGCTCTCAAGGCAGCCTGGGGGGGCTTTGCCTACACCTCCTACTTGTCCTCATCATCTTGCTCCAAAAGATCACTGTTTCTTCTCCATTGCCTGCCCTGGTGATGACCTCTGCCTTTGCTTTCCCTCTCCAGTTCCCCATGAGCGTTACGGGGCTGAGTACCAGGTCCTTCTACCCCATTGCCCAGTGTGTCCTATTGACCCACAACATTGGCATCACTGGGTGCCTTCTAAGAAATGCAGAATCTATGGCAAAACCAACAGATGTTTAAGGAGCATTGGTGGAGTGGTGGTGTGGTGTGTCTTGGGAGTCCGTTCCAACTCATAGCAACCCTGTACAGGGTTCCCAAGGTTGTAAATCTTTACGGAAGCACAAAGCCTCATCTCTCAACCAAGGAACAGCTGGTAGTTTCAAATGACTGACCTTGAGGTTAGCAGCCTGACTCATAACCACTACGCTACCAGAGCTCCTGTTGGAGTCCTGGTGTGGCACTGTGGGTAAATACACTGGACTGCAATGTTGGCTTGAACAGCAGGGTCAGCAGTTCAAGCTCACGAGCTGCTCCTCAGAAACCCTATACAGGGTTGCTATGGGTCGGAACCGACTCAACAGCACTTTAACAACAACAACACCAGAGCTCCTGAGAAGCACCAAAATATACACACTCTTTGCATCAGAAGCACAATTTCCAGCGCTTTCTTTTCACCTACGGAAGCCTGGGTTCAAGTGTAAGTTTATGCCAGTGACTTGCTTCTCCCAAAACATTAGCCTTTTAATGTTTAGCTAAAGAAACCCAGAGGTTGGTGGACAGCTTGCTTTATATGCTAAAATTACATCATGAGAACAGCTGTTAAGCCATCTGTTTAAAAAGCTGACCCTGGTTTTCCTGCCAGTGGAAAAGAAGTCCTCCATGAAATGATGACAGACCAGTTTGGGGGACAAACTATGCTATCTCCAGGTTGTCAGTTACAATCTATTTGTGCAAGTCTATCTGCTAAACCACCACCCATCTGTCAGTCTGTTGTATTATGGTGACTTGCATGTTGCTATAGCGATACAAGCTATGCCACTAGTACGGGATGACTCGTGGCAGACAGAAGTCAGCAGAGTTTCCAGACTAAGATAGACGAGGAAGAAAGGTCTGATAATCTGCTTCCAAACATTAGCCAGTGAACGTGTTATGGATCAGAACAGAATATTGTTTAATTCAGTGCTGGAACTTAAGATGGAAGGTGAAATGTATAAAAGAACATTCTGTTATAAATAAAGGCATTGTGAGTCAGAGACAACTCAACAGAAGCTAATCACAACAGCGTCTGCTAACGGGTAATTCTTTGAGCAAGAAATTTCAATATAAAACATGTTTTATTAGCTCCAACTGTCCTCCAAAGCAAGCAATAACTCTTTAACAAGAGGAGAAATAATGTCTAGGAAGACTATGCAATGTGGGTAGGAAGGGGTCTGTCTTAAAAGAATGCCTTGAGTCAGTATGTGCCATGATGTGAATGCTGAGAATGAACTCCTGTATTTAGAAACTGAGCTCACTCTCAGCCCCAACACACATATTATATATTACTGTCACTGGTATTTAGTATTTAGGAGCAAGAGAAAAAATAGCTGGTAATGAAATAGTACAATAGTTAATGAGGTCTGATAATTAAAGGATATATTTGCTCTAGGAAACAAAATATCCAGTCAGTTTTAAAGGACACTGTTGAGTCAAATCAAGTTATTTGTCCGTTAAGGGTTGTAAAAGGAAAATTATAACTGGCATCCTCTTCAGACAGCCTTTGATGTTCAGTCTTTCTGCTTGGTGTTGAACTTCTCCATGAAAATCCACTTAGAAAGACACAAAATTCAATAATGAGTCATAGCCGTCTTAAGAAGCTTGAGTGTTTTCAAAAGAATTTACACTGTATTTCTCAGTGATGCAGAAATGTCACTTAGCACTATAAACTATGAAAATTTTCTATTTGACTGTATAATGTCTTCAGGCTTAGAATAATAGTAAAGTATGATCAAATGCAGGAGACCTAGTTTCACTGTAGGATAAGCACTGGACTGCTAACCAGAAGGTCAGAGGTTCAAACGTACTAGCTGATCTGCAGAAGAAAGATTTACAGCCTCAGAAACACTCTACAGGGTTGCTATGAGTTGATACCAACTCGACAGCAAGCAGTGAGGTTTAAGATAAATGTATGTTTTAACAATGCACTCTAAATGGCAACAAAATGCATGAATTAAGTGAAAACACCAACTATGTTTTATTGTTTTATCAGTATATTGCTTATATTCATCTAAATCCTTTGTTTTCAACTTCAAAGTATATAGGAGTCCTACATGGGATAAGGAGTCCTGGTGTGGTGGTGTGGCACTATGGGCTAATGTGCAGGTCAGTTTGAACCACAAGGTTGCCGGTTCAAGCTCACCAACTGCTCCTTGCAAACCTTATACAAGGTCGGAACTGACTTGACAGCACTTAACAACAAAACAGGTGGTACAAACAAGTAAGATGCTCAGCAGCTATCTGAAAAGTTTGTAGTATGAATCCACCAAGAGGTTCCTCATTAGAAAGGTCTGGTTGGTGATCTACTTCCAAAAAAACAGCCATTTAAAGTCCTTTGAGGATGCACTGACCTAGTCACTGGGGAATAGAGCTGAGCACAAAGGGCCAGCTGGTCTGAAGTGCAGGGAGATGTGTGTGGACTCCCAAACTTTCAGCTAGTATCTATTTGACCTAGCTTGGATGGCTAGCTGACCAGAACTTGACCTGATATGATAAAGATAAAGATGCTTGATACTGTGAGCAAGTGTAAATTGCTACAATTTGATGAACCTTTGCTTATGAATGCAGTTGTTCAAAATTCCAACCAGAATGGAGGGATTCTTCATATCAAGGAACAATCTTATTACCTCTGTGCACTAGGATGATAAGGACAGGCAATCTAGACATAAAGGCTATAAAGGCACAAAGTGGGTGGCTTTCAAACTTTCATGAGTGTGCTTAGTTTCAGAACGAGTAGGGTAAGGTAGAATCCTCATTGAGTAGGTTTCCTCTTCTCCAGATGGATCTGGTGAATGGGTATGGGAGATGATGCTGGTACGATTTTATGATTCGATTGTGAGTGATTGTTAGCAGGGTTAATAATTGTGATTGCCACAGCTGTAATTGTAGAAGATGTGTGACTAAAAGGGAGGAGATATTAATCATTCATTTCAGGAACAGAGGATCCCAGGACCATCAAGAAGGAAGAGCATGAGTGGAGTGTGAGGTCCCTACCTAGAAAAGCAGTGAAAGCAGAGGCAGTAGCAGAGGTGATGGATGGCATGGAGAGACAGAGCAGCTGTGAATCCATGGACTGAGTAAGGCTGTGGACCTGTGGACAGGAGGCTGGCTTGCAGAATATACCCTTAGGAAATTTAAATGAACATATATTTTTTGTTTTGTAATGTGTACATTAAATTTTTTGCTTCATTCATTTGTGAAATATAAGATGTAAAAGGGAACTCACAAGAAGGAAGCAGGATAACCTTTGTTGCAGAGGGGATTGTAATCATTGAGATGAAACAAAGCATATAATTTATTGAATGGAAAGCTGATGATCTTGTCTGTTAACCTTCACTCA
>NW_006408533.1:843701-855909 GCF_000296735.1 Chrysochloris asiatica | reverse complement strand
GCATCAGTTTGTTCAAAGATTTCAATTTGTATTCCATCAATTCCCAGTGCCTTGTTCTTTGCCAATGCTTTCAGTACATCTTGAACTTCTTCCTTCAGTACTATTGGCTCTTCATCATATGATGTATTTTAAATACTAAATTGGTCATCTTTCAAAGCAGATATTAAAGAACATTGTGAAAATGATAAGAAAAGAGCTACATAACTTCTTCCTCCCACCTAGTTTTTTAATTCTTCAAATAAAAAAGGACCAAGGGTCCAACTATTCCATTATGTCTTCACTGTATTCCAGTTTCCAAATGGCAACTATTGTGGACCCCCTGCATATGTGTATGGCTTCTGATATGTGGAGGGCATACATAAATTGGGAAGACGTAAGCGGGGTCCCTGTGTCCTCCTTCATTCATACATTAAGCATACATTTACTGAACTATTTTTAAACACCAGGCATCCCCTAAGTGTTACGGATATAAAAAAGAAACAGAATGTCAGAATGCTGCTCTTCACTTCATAGTCATAATTCAAATGAGACCTCTCTTGGCCTCATCCTATCTCTATAAACACACGCACAATTTAATGTGTGTCAAAATAGCAGGATTAACAAAGGTCTCTACAAGCATAAAAGAAAGTATGGTTACCTAGGTTGCTCATGAAAGTTTTGAATACCATGCCATGTGAAAGATGGACATTTGAGGCTGAGAAAATAACAAGACAAAGATAAAGAAGCAAGAGATTCTATGAAGACTAGAGATGACGTCATCTCAGTTACCATCAGATCATAGTACGCGGCTGGAAAGTACGTGAATAAAAAGATTCAGAATGCCAAGCCGAGACATGTGGGTTTTAAGCTTCTGTGCCTTGGCAATTACAAACTGTTGTTGTTGTTAGGTGCCATCGAGTCGGTACCGACCCATAGCAACCTTATGCACAGCAGAACAAAACACTGCCCGATCCTGGGCCAACCTCACTACTGTTTCCACGCTTGAGGCCATCGATGCTGCCACTTGGCCAATCCATCTCACTGGGGGTCTTCCTCTTTTTCTCTGACCCTCCAAGAGGATGCTGATGTTGCTGATCCCAAGGTGTCCAGAACTATCCAGGCTGAAGTTAAGTAGGGTTCCAGGTACAGGGATGGAAAATCTGCACTTTGGTTGGAGTAGTCTAAGGGGACAGGAGGCCAGCAGCACATGGACTAGAAGAAATGGACAAAGAAAAGAAAGAAAAAAGGGTCGAGGACTGTCTGGGAGAGGCTTATGTGAAAGACAGAGCAACCTCCAACAGAGGCAAGCCAGGCACTGTCCCAGCAAGGTGTCAGTCACACCTGTTCTAGTGCCAAGCAACTTCAGGCCCAGCCCTGCCCAGGACCTGAGCCAAGCCTGGCAGTGTTGGGCAGATAACCCTCCCTGAAATGCAGGAATGCAGAATAGCTGCCCTTCACAGAGTCTCCCATCCTTTCATTACTTCCTCCAGGATAAGGAGGCTGGGCTCTGTTTCTGTGTCCTTTATTTCACCTGGCCCCACTATTGGCTCGACTCTCTTACGCTGATGCTAACTGACCCAGTTGCTCTGCCCACCTCATCCTGAACCCTCCAATGGGGACCCCAGCCTGAATTCAAGCTGCCTAGGCCCTCCTGGTAGAAAAATAGGACTTTCTGCTCCCACAAAGATGTACAGCCTCGGAAACCCTATGCAGGATCCTTGTGGGTCCAGGCCAACTCAAGGACATTTAACACCAGGTCCTGCTGGATCTGGTGATTTAGAGAATCCCAAGGATCTCAGGTCAGCGGTTCAAGCTTACCAGCCGCTCCTCGGAAACCCTATACAGGGTCGCTATGAACTGGAACTGACTCGACGGCACTTAACGACAACAACAACAACAAAGGAGCTCTGGTAGCATAGTGGTTACGAATTGGGATGCTAACCTCAGGGTCAGCAGTTTAAAACTACCAGCTGTTCCACGGAAGAAAGATGAGGCTTTCTGCTCCCATAAAGATTTACAGCCTCGGAAACCCTATATAGGGTCGCTATGAGTAGGAACCGACTCCACAGCACATAACAACAACAACATGGAGTCCTTGTGTGGCACTGTGGGTTGATGCACTGGACTGCAAGGTTGGTTTGAACCACAAGGTCAGCGGTTCAAGCTCACCAGCCACTCCTCGGAAACCCGAAGCAGGGTCACTATGTGTCAGCACCAACTCGATGGTGCTTAACAACAATAGAAGGAAGGAGTCCTGATATGGCGCTGCAGGTTAATGTGCTGGACTGCAAAGTCAGTTTGAACCACAAGGTCAGCACTTCAAACTTAACAGCCGCTCCTAAGAAACCCTATACAGGGTCACAATGGGAAAGACCCAACTCAATGACACATCACAACAACAACAGCACAGAAAGAAAGAGAGTGCTGTAGCTCTCAGCTCCCAGGCTCACTGACCCTGCTTGCTCTCCTGGCTATCTCTCTGGGAGCTCCCAGTATACAAAGGATGGTGGAAATCCATAGAGCTTGCGGAAGTTGTAAGAGGAAAGGGAAGACTCAAATGTTTTCTCCTGGCTATTACAGAGCTCTGTTAGCCTAGTGGTTACGAATCGGGCTGTGAACCTCAGCGTCAGCAGTTTGAAACTACCAGCTGTTCCGCGGGAGAAAGATGAGGCTTTCTGCTCCCGTAAAGATTTGCAGCCTCGGAGGAAACCCTGTACAAGGTCGCTATGAGTTGGAACCGACTCCACGGCACATAACAACAGTCTTTGACGTGAAGGAACTGTGATGGTAAACATCATTTCAGTTGCTTTGGGTGCATATCACACCACACATATGTTGTTCTTATTGTTAAGTGCCATTGAGTCGGCAGTTACTCATAGCCTTAGAGCAACCCTGTATAGGGTTTCCAAGGAGCTGCTGGTGGGTTTGAACTGTCAACCTTACAGATAGCAGTCCAGTGCTTATTTTACAGCGCTACACCAGGACTTATAAAGCATATGGAACAGAAAATATGACACATGTTGTACTAAATCTGGAATTCCTAAACTATAGAATGTTTGCATTATTGGTTTGAAAGTCAAAGAGGGGAACACACACAGCACTCTGATTAGCTGTTAAGTTGAGGGAGAGACCAGGAGCATGAAGCACCCTCATCTACAGGCACATGGCCAAAGAGAACCCGTGAGAAAGAGTCCCAGAGACTGCTGGACCTCTGTCAGGACGCTCCTCTGGAATCCCAGGACTGCATCTGGAGGCCACTTGGGGCAGGGGTGGTGGGTAGGGCTACAGCCAGAAAAGCCTGGTGAGGGGTGCCAAACCTCCTTGGAGAATACTGCCCCTCTTGGCACACTCTGGGGCTGGGACACAGTACAGTGTGTCCCACCATTCTCTCTTGTGAGAGAATGGTGGGCTATCTTTAGAAAAGGTAGTTTCTGGTTTTTTGTTTTCCCTCCTAAAAGGAAAGAAAAGCAATGGGGAAACTGAAAAATGAAAGAGAAGAGACTCACAGAATCTAGAGTAGGAAAAAGAAGAGACATCAGAAATAAAAAAGGAAAATAGTATAATGGCTTAACAAGGCCTTGGGGCCACCCAGTCATTCGGGGCGCAGAGGATGAGTGGAGTCCAGAGCAGGGTGGGGAGTGGGGCCTAGAAGACACAGGGAAGAGGAGAAAAGATACCAGGGCAAAGGTCTCCCCAGAGACATTATATTTAACCTAGGATTTTATTGAAACCATCGGGAAAAATTTGTGAAATTCAGTTTTCCTTATATATACTTGCCATTAATAGTAATAGGAAAATTGCCATGATTTAAGGCCAAAATCTGTCTAACATCTCCAAAGTTTCACAAGGGAAGAAATTCAAAGTAATGTTCAAGATTAGCTAAGCAATAAAATATGCTCTTTTTAAAAATTTTAGTTTCCATTTGCTGGGTATCTTTAGGAGGCTGTTAATATTTGAGTCTCTAGCAGGTCTACCTCGTTATAAGATAAAATAGTTAAAAGCTTATACTGGGGGCAGGGGGCTACAAGGAAAGCCCCAAATAAGCTTTCTCATCAAGTCTTCAAATCCCATAAAGAATGACTGTTCCATCTCCCTTCTTTATGGAATTCTTCTTGTTTTCCCCAAAAGGAAAATAGCTTTATTGCTTTTCTGAATCTAAAAACAATACATGATCATTGTAAAAAAAAAAAATTGATATGCTAGTCAATGTGTATTGAGTTTTTACAGTACGTGACACATTATTCTAATAGCTTTTCTGTATCATTCTTATTTGACTGTATTGCTCGGCCGAAGAGCATGAAATCTGAAGGCTTTTTGCCTATGAACGAATCCAGCCAAGCGGAGCTTCATTCCATCTTGTGCCTAGGTTTAAGTGTTCAGGTGACAATTTTTCTTGAGTTCCTCATAACCTCTGACAGCTGAACTGCCAGAGTTAGAAACAGAGTGTATTTAAAAGTGAGTTTGGGGTCACTTCCCTCACAGGGACATTCCCAGACACATCCATCCCATAATGGTGGCCTGGTTGTGATGTCATACCCAGAGAGCCTCAGAAACTAACTTTTCCTATCTGTAACAGTCCCTCCCTGCTTTCCGTAGGTCCAGTGTGCATATGTGATGCGTGGGTGATGCTGTCAATCACAGTTGTGGGAGGAGATTCCTTCATTCTCTGTGCCCTATAAAAGATCATCACATGGAGACAAAACCTTGGAAACTCATCAAGGTGTCAATAATTTCTCTCATCTGGTCTAGGTTTATCTTTGTCTCGTGTTTACTCCTATTTGAGACTTAACAAAGAATATATATAATATTTATATCTTTGAAGATGGGGGTCTCTTTTCTCCCCAAGACAACTCTTGCATAGAAATTACTTACTTTCTGTATTACCAATTTATTAACCCTATGAGGTTAGTACTAGACTCATCCCAAGATTTCAGATGTAGAAACTGACGCCTAGACATTAATTACAGAGGCTAGTGTCACACTGGAACATAAATCTGTACAGGTATTAAATCTGTACAGAATCAGGGATATTAATTACACTGTAAATGAAACACAAGAAGAAAGTCAGAATCACTGATAACCCTGCCATCCAGAAAGAAACACTCTTAGCATTTTTTTTCTTTGCTTACATGCACATATTTTACTACAAAATGTGATCAACCCAAATTGTATACGTAATTTACATGTATTTCTCACTTTTTTCTTCACAATATAGCACAAACAAATGTCATGTCATCAAAGACATCCTGGTAGCGTAGTGGTTACAATTTGGGGTGTGAACCTCAAGGTCAGCAGTTCAAAACTCTGCTCCCGTAATGATTTATAGCCTCGGAAACCCTGTACAGGGCTGCTATGAGTCCGAACCGACTCCACGGCACATAACATCAACAATGGTATCATCTATTAATCCACTGAATAGATCGATCTCCTATCAGACATGAGATTGGGTCCCACTTTTTGCTATTATGAAAAATGCCCTAATGAGTATCTGTAAGAAATATTTTCAGCATTTATCCAATTATTGTTGTTGCTATTGTTACTAGCTGCCATCAAGTCAGTCCCTGAATCATAGTGCCCTATGAATAAGGGATGCATATCTGCCCAGTCCTGTACTGTCCTCCTGCAGAAGGAACCACTGGGATCCACTGGGTTTTCACTGGTTGATTTTCAGAAGTGTATTATCTCAAAATGGATTCCTGGTGTGGTGATGAACACTGGACTGTTAACTACAAGGTCAGTGGTTCAAACCCACCAGCTGCTCCTCAGAAACCCTATACAGGGTCACTATGAATCTGTATCAGCTCCAAAGTACTTAACAACAATTACCTTACGACAGTTTCCTAAAAGTACTAGTCCATGTCAAAGAGAGATAATAATCTTTTTTTAATGCATATATTCTGGAAAGATGCAGAATCAATCTTGAGTTTCCAGTACTTTCAGTCACTTAGAAAAGATAAGGGAGCTTACTTTCTTTCATCAGAAGCCTAGAAGAGAGTGGGGGAAGTTGGCAATGATTATTTTTTTTCTAAGTAGTATAACATCTCCTGTTTGCCTTGTTGTTGTTGTTAAGTGCCATCAAGTTGAGTCCGTTTCAACTCAGAATGACCCTGTGTAGGGTTTCCAAAGAGCGACTGGTGAGTTTGAACCACTGACCTTGTGGTTCAAACCAACCTTGCAGTCTAGTGCTTATCCAACAGTATCAAGTGCCTCAAAAGAGTCAAAGTACATTCACAAACATTGCTCACTCATAGACAGTGAGCCCTTCCCCGACCCCAGGTGTTGTTCTCAGGTACCAAGGAATTAGCCCCCAACTCAAGGTGATTTCATGCATCAGATCATTGTGATGCATGGCATTTTCATTGGCTGATTTTTGGAATTGATCCCCAGGCCTTTCTTCCTAATCTGTCTTGACCAGGAAGCTCTGCTGAAACCATAGAAACATGCAAACCTCCAGCAATAGATGGGCGGTGGCCATGTGTAAGGTACATGGCTGAGAATCAAATTCTCACCTGCAGAGAAGGTGAGATCCTACCACTGACTCACCACCAATCCCACCACTGTTGTTAAGTGCCACTGAGTCAGTTCTGACCCATAGCAACCCTGTATAGGGTTTCAGAGGAGTGGCTGGTGATCTTGCGGTTCAAATCCACTTTGCAGTCCAGCACAATATTCTGCCGAAGCCTGTCCTAATGCCTAGGCTACAATCTGTTTCCCCACCCTGACCACGCCCATACAACCATACTGCCCAAGGCCGACCCAGGAGGCCATCTGCCTTCTATTTTCTTAACTATGCAGACAACCCCTGGTGGTGGTGGTGGTGGCGGTGGGTTATGTGCTGTGGAGTCGATTCCAACTCACAGTGACCCTGTACAGGGTTTCTGAGGCTGTAAATCTTTACGGGAACAGAAAGCCTCATCTTTCTCCCACAGAACAGCTGGTAGTTTCGAACTGCTGACCTTGCGGTTCGCAGCCCAATTCATAACCATTACGCTACCAGAGCTCCTAGAGAAATGATATTGACCTTCTCTGTAAGACACCTAATGCTCTGTTTCTGTTTATCTGTTGCTCCTCAGCATGGACCATGAACCTGGGAGTTCTCAAGAAAGGAAATCAGTTCGAATAAAGCTGGCCTCTAGCCATCTGAGTGGTAAACAGTGCGAGCTGCTTTAGCAGCCAGCAGACTACCTCTGTATCTCTCCCTGGACAGCAAGGATTGTCTCCCCACGTGATGCCAAACTCTGGTTATGCCTTCCATGAAGAGAGATCCCTCTGACAACTTCCCAATGGCCTTACCATGGGGTGTAGCCAAGTGTCTGAGGAACAATAAGACTGTAACCCAAGATGGCTTGTGTGACCTCACTTTATGACTGTATAATATTAACTTCTATCTGTAGAGACTCTAGGAGAGATTTTCAGAAGAAAAGCTTTTGTTTCCCAGCGTTGCTGCTTTCTAGCAGAGTTTCTCGAGTCAGGTGCACCTTAGTCCTCAAGGTGCACCTGACCCACGTCATGGTATTTTCAATAACCTCATATGCATGTGAAAGTTGGACAGTGAATAAGGAAGACCATAGAACAATTGATACACTTGAGTTAAGTTACTGGAGAAGAATACTGAAAGTACCATGGACTGCCAAAACAACAAACAGATCTGTGTTGGAAGAAGTACAACCAGAATGATCCTGGAAGGCCAAGATGGTCAGCCTTTGTCTCATACTTCAGACATATTATCAGGAGGGACCAGTCCCTGGAGATAGATATCATGTTTGGTAAGGTGGAGGGTTTGAGAAAAAGAAGAAGATCTCCAACGAGATATGTTGGCACAGTGGCAGCAGCAACAAATGTGAAGTTGGCACCAAACTGGACAGTGTTTAGTTCTGCTGTACACAGGGTCGCTATGAGTCAGCACCTAACAACAACAATAACAACAATAGTAGAGTTTCTACCACTGCTCCCGTCTCTTGGATTTATGTTGTTCGCCTACAGTCTGCTGGATGTTTTGGAAGGAAACTTATTTAACTCACCCTTTGTTAGTCTGGTATATGTGTGATGCCTGTTATATGAAAGCTGAAATTAAAACCTTAGGGATCTCTAAAAAGAATAAAAGCAGAGTTGTACGTGGTTGTGACAAGAAAAACAAGATCATATGTACACAGCAGTATCAGAATTTTTATTTCACTCAAAATATATGGAAGACATAGTCCATGCCAATACTTTTAAGCCCATGGACACAAAAAAAGTGTATATGCACACAGCCTCTGGCCTTAAGGAGCCTTAACAACACGAGGTAGTAAGTGCCTTGGAGTACATAAAAGAACTACTTAATATCACCTGGAAGTAAGTGAGCAGCTGGGGAGGATTTCTAGGAAGTAACACCTGAGTTATCTTGTGAAGGTTGCAGCCAGACACACAGGATAAGAAGGTATCCCAGAAGCCGGGAACAGGACCAAAACAAGGCATGGAGGCAGAAGAGTCATGGAGTGTTTAGGGAATCATAGTTAGATCTAGTGATGGAGCATTGAATTTCCAGAGAAGAAAGCATCTAGAAATAGTTTGGAGAAAAGAGAGAGGCTAAATTGTGAAGGGGTTAATAAGGCACTTAGACTTTTCTAAAAGTAACAGGAAACCTATAACGGATATTAAACATGAAGAGTGGTGACATGTTCATATTTTTGTTTCACTATAATCACCCTGGAATCCTGGTGTGGCCCTTTAGGATAATCACTGGACTGCGAACCAGAAGTTTGGCGGTTCAAACTCACCAGCCACTCCTTGGAAACCCTATCCAGGATCACTATGCATTGGAACTTACTCAACAGCACTTATCAACATAATTACCCTGGAAACATGGTGGACACTTGGAACACCACCATCCGCAACTGTTTCTAGTCTTTCTCTTCCATTTGCATTTCAAATAAGAAATACACAAATTTCTTTGCAACTGCCAGGGAAGCAACTGGAGTAGTAATTCAAGTCTTTTAGCGGCGCTCAGAAGAGTCCTAGTGTGGTGTTGTAGGACAAGTACTGGACAGCTATCCTACATTTCCCTGCAGATGGATGGGATCTTGTGATTGGATCACAGCCAAAAGAATAAGAACTTCCAGACCTAAGCCCAAACCTAAACCCATTGCCTTCAAGTGGATTCTAATTCATAGTGACCCTTGTAGGACAGAAGTTTCCATAGGACTCTGGTAGCGTAGTGGTTACAAATCAGGCTGCGAATTGCAAGGTCAGCAGTTCAAAACTACCAGGTGTTCCGCAGGAGAAAGATGAGGCTTTCTGCTCCCGTAAAGATTTACAGCCTCGGAAACCCTGTACAGGGTCACTATGAGTCGGAACCAACTCCACGGCACATAACAACAGCAACAACAAATCTTTACAGAAGTAGGCTGCCCCATCTTCCTCCCTTGAAGCAGGCTGTTCAGTTAGCAGCCCAACACTTAACTTACCAACCACCAGAACTTCCAGAAGAATATACCACTTCCAGCCTTGCCCATAAAAGCCTCCCACCCATAATCCTCAAGGTCTTTTCTCATTTCTGCTGGCTGGAATGGAGATAACTCTCAGGATAATCTTGGGAATGATGTGTTGTTGGAGATAGTGTAACCACACATGGAAAGAGTCTAAATTTTTTAACTACCATTTGGAGGAGAGATGCCTAAGCGGGATCAGGGCTATTCTAGGAACGAGAAACAAACTTGCGTTCTGTTTAACCACGGAGAGTTCAGAATTGATCTGTTTCAGTAGATGGCACAATTCTAAATTATAAATGAAGTAAATGGTGACTCAGTTTTATGATTTGGAGAAATAAATGGTGGTGGTGGTTATGTGTCGTGGGGTCAGTTCCGACTCCTAGGGACCCTATATAGATAGGGTTTCCAAGGCTGTAAATCTTTACAGGAACAGAAAGCCTCATCATTCTCCCAAAAACTCACTGGTAGTGTTGAACCGCTGACCAGGAGGTTAGCAGCCTGACTCATAACCATTACACTACCAGAGCTTGATGTGAAATATATCAATGGAGAAATTGCTGAAAAGGAGTCAGTTTGGCCATATATGTATAGTTGAATTTTTAAGTTAAATGCTATTTCCAGACATTACTTTCTTTAAATACTGATCAAAGATCTTAGAATCTAGTTACTAGCATATCTCATCAATGCTGTTTTGGGTAATGGTTCAAAGAATGAAACATTTAACAACTCAGGGATTCCAGTCTATTGTTTTACCCATACACAGCTTCTTGAGTTTTTAATCTATAAATAAAAAATGCCAGATTGCCGGACTCTTCTTACTGCATGTTGTTGTTGTTGTTGTGAAGTGCCGTCAAATCGGTTCTGACCCATGGCGACTCTGTATAGGGTTTCTGAGGAGCAGCTGGTGAGCTTGAACCACCGACCTTGCAGTTCAAACGGCTTTGCAGTCTGGCACATTAACCCACAGCGCCACACCAGGATTCCCTCACTTTAAAAACACTCCAAAGTAGTGTTCTGAATACCACAGTAGCATAAAGGATAGTTTTATTCACACCTACTTTTCTACCCATTAATTTATTATTTACTCTCAAGGATTACGTCTCATGGTTTATACAATCAAAGATAACATATTTATTATAATAACTAATTTAATAAGGAGCTCTGGTAGCATAGTGGTTACGAATCGGGCTGCGAACCTTAAGGTCAGCGGTTCGAAACTACCATCTGCTCTGTGGGAGAAAGACGAGGCTTTCTACTCCCGTAAAGATTTACACCCTCAGAAACCCTATATAGGGTCGCTATGGGTCGGAACCAACTCGATGGCACATAACAACAACAACAACAATTTAATAATAACACATATGCTCTAAATAAGATCTTCTATAGCTTCTAATTTTGTTATGGCTACAAAATACCTAAATGATGTTTCAAAGAGACCCAAGTGTCAAAAGTGGAACCAGCCATGAGTTAATTACAGAACTATAAAGCTGGTCTACTTTCACCCAAAGGTTTAATCCCACAGCAGTATGCTTCCACTAGTATGATTCCTAGGAAACCCAGACTAACCTGAGTCATACTTGGTTCATTAGACATTAAGTCAGCAAACACTTATTGAGAATCTACTAATGACAGACGCTGTGCAAGATGTTGAGAACAAACATCATATAGTAAGCAAAAGACCTAGTCCCCAGTATGAAACTTGTAGTCTAGAGCATTCTTGAGAAATCCAGAAAGACTGGGTCAAAATCAAGAGCCCTTCCACATTCTGGAGTAGATGATAGGCACACAGGGACCCAGTTAACACAAACGCTATATCAACCTCAGCTGCCAAGCATCCCTAGAACGAAATTAGGATCCAAGACATTCATGCCCAAGAGGAATCTGAAACTGGCCCAGGCCTTCCTCTTTATCTGCGTCAGAAGAGACAAGGGCTACAAAGAATGCTTTGGATTTGTGCACTAAAGTTTCATAAAAGTTGTAGAAGTTGAGATCCTAGAAGATCCTAGAAGGATTCTAAATACTAAATACTAAAGTCACTCTCAAACATGGCTGGATTCAATTTTCCATCTGGCCTCCATGGAGTTCACAATCTATGGTGAGTTCACGAAACAATAGAGATAAAATAATGAGAAGCTTTTCTTCAAATGTTATAACACTGTTTCCTTTATTGACCTTCATATTCAGAAAAATATTTTTTTAAGTTTAAAAAATGTTTTCTAAATTTTTTATGTGTTACCTTTTACATAACTTTTTCATAGTGTCTGACTGTTCAAGCTCTTAGGGAGGTTTCAGAGTCCTAATTTCCACCCCTTTCTTCCCTGTTGGTTTGGGTCTTCTTTGAAGTCAACCCTGATACAAAGACTTGGGTGCAAGTAGTTTATTTGAAAGCTGATCTCAAGAAGCCCAAATTGGAGGGAAGGAAGAAAACCCATGGCCTATATGTTCATCATCCGGGACAACCAAGATCCAATCCGCTGAAGAATTCTGTAGAGTGTATCTCAGAGCTATTTCACTGTGAGACAGGGAAATGGGACATTTCCGCACCAACTCTTGTCTCTCCTGGACTGAGGATTTTCCTTAGGAGCATTAAATCCTAGCCTTCCAGGCTGTTCTATACACAAGTAGAATGCCCCCTAGAAAGAGCCCTCAGGCAGAAAGCAAAGCCAGATGGAAGTCCTCAAGATGGGAACCTGTGAATGGTACAGGAAGTAACTACAGTAGATGGGAACCTGTGAATGGTACAGGAAGTAACTACAGTA
>NW_006408533.1:838208-843586 GCF_000296735.1 Chrysochloris asiatica | reverse complement strand
CTGTGAATGGTACAGGAAGTAACTACAGTAACTGCCCACCTAGAGAGGTTACCAGGAAGTTAGAGAGACTCAGCCTTTACCTCTAGAAGGCCCAAAGGACTGTCTCTTCCAACAAAGGCTGCCACCATCTGTACTAGTCAACCTCTTTCCCCTAGCAACTTTGCAGAGCACAGTGCAACCCTACCTTTCTCCTCCAACCTCTTAGGCTTTGTTGTTGTTGTTGAATGCCATCGAGTTGGCTCTGATACATACTACCCTGGATAAGGTTTCCAAGGAGCAGCTGGTGGGTTTGAACCGCTAACCTTGTGGTTGGCAGTCCAGTGCTTATCTTACAGTGTCATACCAGGACCCCTCTGAGACTGTATTAAGAATGCTGGTTTTGTTTCTAAGGCTGTTAGTTTGCTTGCTTGCTTGTTTGTTTACTAACAGGTCAACAGTAATAATTTGGGGGCTACAACTAGCTGCAAAGAAGTTTTACAATCCTTATGAAAATTATATTTCTGTTGTTCCCTGGAGCACAATGAAGCAGGTGTGCACTATCTTAGCTCCTGTCTTGTCCTAGCATTTCTTCCCCTTTGTGTCCACCTAAGAGCCAGCCCCTCCACCCAACAGTCCTCCTTGGCTTCAGGAAACTATGACAAGTTTTCCCCTTATACTTCATGCTGGGAGAGAGTGTTATTAGTTGAATTGTAATTGAATCCTCCCAAAATATATGTTCAAGTCCTAACCCCTGGTACCTATGAATGTCACCTATTTGGGAATTTGGTTGGTTGGTTATGTGCCCTGGAGTCGGTTGTGATTCATAGCGACCCTACATAGGGTTTCCAAGGCTATAATCTTTGCAAGATTAGAAAGGTTCACCTTTCTTTCGAGGGCCAGCTGGTATTTTAAAACTGCTGACCTCGAAGTTAGCTGCCCAACTCATAACCACTATGCCACCAGAGCTCCTTTATTTGGGAATGTTGTTGTTGTTGTTGTTGTTGTTATGTGCCGTGGAGTTGGTTCCGACTCATAGCGACCCTATGCAGGGTTTCCGAGGCTGTAAATCTTTACAGGAGCAGAAAGCCTCATCTTTCTCCCACAGAACAGCTGGTAGTTTCGTACTGCTGACCTTGCAGTTCGCAGCCGGATTCATAACCACTACACTACCAGAGCTCCTTTTTGGGAATAGGTCTTTGCAAATAAAATTAATTAACAGCAAGTCATACTGAATTAGGGTGGGATCTATAGGAAGACTCATTAACAATCTGCAACATGCACATGACACAACTTTGCTTGCTGAAAGTGAAGAGAAGTCTTCAGTATGCGTTGCATCTCAATGGAAAGAAAACAAAAATCCTCACCATTGGGCCAATAAACAACATCCATACAAATGGCGAAAAGACTGAAGTTGTCAAAAACTTCATTTTGCTTAAGTCAACCATCAATACTCATTGATGCAGCAGTCAAGAATCAATCGATGTATTACATCAGGCAAATCTGCTGCATAAGACCTCTCTACAGTGTTGAAGAGCAAAGATGTCAGTTTGAGGACTAAGGTGCGCCTGACCCAAGCCAAGGTATTTTTGATAACCTCATATGCGTGTCAAAGTTGAACAGCGAATAAGGAAGACCATAGAAGAATTGATGCATTTGAGTTACGGTGTTGGAGGAGAATATTAAAAGTACAATGGACTGCCAAAAGAACAAACAGATCTGTGTTCGAAGAAGTACAGCCAGAATACTCCTTGGAAGCCAGGATGGCTAGCCTTTGACTCTCATACTTCAGACATATTGTCAGGAGGGACCAGTCACTGGAGAAGGATATCATGTTTGATAAAGTGGAGAGTTGGAGAAAAAGAGGAGGACCCCCAGCTAGATGGATTGGCATAGTGGCAACATCAATGGGTTCAAACGTAGCAACAATTGTGAGGCTGGACCAGGACCAGGCAGTGTTTCGTTCTGTTGTGCACAGAGTTGCTATGATTTGGGACCTAACTACTATCATTACTACTACTACTATTCTAATATGATTGATGTCCTTATAAAAGAATGAGAAGAGACACAAACAGATCCACAGAGAGAGTGTCATGCGAAGATGAAGACAAAAACTAGAATGACGTATCTACAAGCCAAGGAATGCCAAGGATTGCCGATCATCACCAGAAGTGAGAAGAGTGACATGAAATAGATGCTGTCTCAAAATCCTCAGAAGGAACCACCATGGTCAACACCCTGATTTCAACCTCCAAGAACTGTAAGAGAATACATTTTTGTTTAAAGACACCCAATCTGTGATACTTTGTTATGGCAACCCCGGAAAACTAATACAAGGAAGAAGGTTGAAGGCAAACATAGGGATGGGGGTGGGGGGTGGGGAGGCGTGGAGTGGTTGAGTCCATAAAGTAATATTTCTGAGCATTCTGAGGAAAAGTCCAGGGTGTGTATTGCTAAACCTTCCGATTTCACAATGGGAGATCTCTGGAGGCCATGCCTCATCATGAATCCAGAAAGAAACAAATGCCCCTTACGTCCATGGGCTCGCCTCTTAAAACTTGACATCCACACTGAGGTGCTTCAAATGCAAAAATGAGCTCATTACACTTGGCCAGATGATACTAAAGTTTCCTGTAAGACACCATGTTTTTCTTATATAGCCAGAAACTGATGAATAATATATAATCAAATTAACTCAAGAAGCATCAGAAAATAACACTGCCTGTGTGAATGACAAAACCTTTCTATATTTGCCAACTTGTAAAAGGAAAAATAAGCCATGAAGTCCTGAGGGAAATATTTTTATTTGTACTATATTGGCCACAAAAACACTTCCAAAGAAATTCAACCATATCTCATCACAGTGTAAGCTGTCAAATTGACTTCAATACATCAAAATAAAATTTCATTTCTCAATAGGTGGAAAAAAGTGATTTGGTAGTAACGAGTATGCAATCTAGTTCTTTATTTTATTTCACAATCACTCATCGAAATTCACACTTCCTTATATGTTACTATTAAATTATTAAATCTAAATGTTCAGTGACACTGTCTCTGACTAATCCTACTATAAGGAAAAAGAAAAACAAAACAGATCCTACAAATGGGGCATAAAATATGAGTTTTATAAGACAAAGCATACTTGTTAAAGCATATTTTATGCCAACATGAAAGAAGAAACATCTTTAGTTTGACACAATTTATACTGATTTTCTTGTTCCTAGTTTTTTCTAGAGACTTTTTTATAGTATTACACACAACATTCTTTAGAGGTATACAAGTTATAAGTATTTGTTGAAGGTCCAGACTTAATTTTATTAAACAGTAATGATTACCACTGCCCAAGAGGGGTTTACAATGTCACCAGTTTAACTCAAAGCTCACAATAGTCCCATGAAATAAGAACTGTTACTCATATCATTTGGAGTCCTGGTGTGGTGCTGTGGGTTAATGCACTGGACTACAAGGTTGGTTTGAACCGCAATGTCGTCGGTTCTAGCTCACCGCCGCTCCTCGGAAACCCTAGGTAAAGTCGTTATGAGTCGAACCAACTCGATGGCACTTAACAGCAATTCATCTCATTTATAAATGAGCAGACTAAGGCAAAAAGCCACTGTGTTTGCTGCCCACAGTCACAGAGTGAGAAAGCAGTGGAGTCAGGCACAAACACAGGCAGGGTAACTCTAGAACCCACACTTACCCACCTACATAGCAGCTTTCTGAATGTATATGAACATAATTGTTGTTGTTGTTAAGTGCCAGCCTATTGGCTCCAACTCATAACAACCCTGTATAGGGTTTCCTAGGAGCACCTGGTGATCTTGAACCACTGAACCTTGTGGCATTAACCCGCAGCACCACACCAGGATTCCTGTGAATATGTATGTTATGGTTAATATCTATCAGCAGCCAGCAGATAACCAGCAAATTATTAAATTATTCTTATGTTGATGTTTTCTTAATTTAACTCTTAAGTAGGACTTTTTGGGTATGTCAGAGGGATGCTTTTAAAAGTTCAATTTAGACTTTCAGGACAAGCTGGCAGAGTAGGCAAATGCCTACTCTGCCACAAAGACCTGGTGTTATATATAGGGAGTGCTAAGCTCTGGTAGTGCAGTAGTTATGAATCGGGCTGCTAACCTCAAGGTTGGCAGTTCAAAACTACCAGCTGTTCCAAGGGAGAAAGAAGAGGCTTTCTGCTCCCGTAAAGATTTACAGCCTTGGAAACCCTAGTCAAGGTCTCTATGAGTCAGAACCGACTCTATGGCATGTAACAATAACAACAAACTATTCCTGGTGTGGTGCTGTAGGAGCATCACTGGATATGAAATCCCCAAGACATCTCTTAACCGAATTTTTCAAAACCAAAACCAAGGAAGAGCCTGATAGCAGCTCAGGAAAAATGAAAAGTTACCTACAAAGAACGAATAAGCCTAAATTCTGACTTCTCAGCGTAGTCCATTCGAGCAAGAAGACAATGGGATGAGATACATAAAACTCTGAAAGAGAGAGTTGCCAGCCAAGAATCATATGCCCAGCAAAACTGCCCATCAGATATGGTGGTGATATTAGTACATTTCCAGATAAGCATGTTGTATCCCTGAGGTATCCTAAATGCCTGAAACAATGTCTGATACCTAGAAGACACTTAATAAATATTTGTTAAATGAGTAAGATGAAATAGATGATCTGAAAGAGGAAACAAAAAGATATACTAGTTTTCTATTGCTGTATAACAAATTATTATAATCTTAGCATCTTCAAACAGCACCCACACATTATTTCAGTTTTGTGGGTCAGAAGTCTGGGCACATTGACACTGGGTTCTCTGCTCAGAGTCCTAGAAGGCTTCAGCTGACTTGTTGCTGTTGTTAGTACCGTTAAGTCAGTTCCAACCCATAGCCACCCTGCATAGGGTTTCCAAGGAACAACGGGTGAGCTTGAACCACTGACCTTGAGGTTCAAACCAATTTTGTAGTCCAGAGCATTAAAACACAGTGCCACGTGGAAAAAACCATTTTAAAGCTGCCACATATCAGAATTCAATTATTTGTGGTTATAGGACTGAGGTTCCTTACTGCCCTGCTGGCTGTTGGCCGAGGGTCATTCTCAGCATCTAGAACCTGCTTGCAGGTCCCAAATCATGTGACCAATCTCCACAGGCAACTCACAATGTGGCAGTTTTCCCCTTCAAAGCCAGCAAAATAATACCTCATGCTTCAAATCTCTTCCTTCATGAAGGGCCTCTAAAAGCTCCCCTAATTATCAGTTCTACCCAGGGCAAGCTTCCTTTTGATCAACTGACTTGGGACCTTACCTATATCTGTATGTATTATATATTACAGATATGTATAAAGTCCCATGTCAGTTGATCAAAAGGAAGATTGCCCTGGGTAGAACAT
>NW_006408533.1:791305-837948 GCF_000296735.1 Chrysochloris asiatica | reverse complement strand
GGTCACAAGTTCCGTCAAGTTGGTTCTGACCCATAGTAACCCTGTATAGGGTTTCTGAGGAGCATTTGGTGAGTTTAACCACCAACCTTGTAGTTCAAACCAACCTTGTGGTTGAGTGATTGAGCCACAGCACCAGAAGAAAATATTAATGTAGCAAGTGCAACAATAATTAGTGAATTTAAACTAAAATTTATTTCTTAAGCAATTATGATTATACCAGACATCATCACAAAAGCATTTCAACTGAAAACGTAGCTCACCTGCCCCAGATCCAAGGTAACATTGACCTTGTTGTACTGTGTGCCTGAGGACAGAGGAGGACTCTGCCACCAACGTTCTGTTCCATCAATCGCATTAATGATGGGGTGTGCTTTCCTGGGGTCTTCAGAATTGCAATAGTCACAGAACTGGCCCTGGAAAAGAGAGGTTTTCTTTTTACTTTCAAGTAACTTTTTTCTAAACAATTTAGTAAAAGAGGTAACCAAAACAAAGACTGTTTTACCCAGCTTAGAGATGACAGCTATGGAAATTCATCATAATATACCTTCAGGTCTGAAACCACATGGCCTGTTTATGTTCCTGTTTATTTTGTTTCTAGGATATAGATTGTATTTACCTTTCATATCTGCAGCTATGTTTTTCTTATCCTATGTGACGCTTTAGGACACGCCTATTGTACTTGGGATGCAATGATAGTCTCACTTTGGCAAATTCTTTTATACTCTTTAATCGTGCTCTGGACGAGTCTGTGTCAGGCATTAGGGTACAAAGAGGATCCGTGCCCAAAGTCCCAGTGAAGAACTAACTTCACAAATAGCCAAAAAAGTAAGTGGTGCTATAGGTTAATGCGCTGGACTTCCAAGTCAATTTGAACTGCAAGGTCGATGATTCAAGCTCACCAGCTGCTCCTCAGAAAACCTATACAGGGTCGCTATGAATCACAACCAACTGGACGGCGCGTAACAACAAGTGTGGTAAAGGAAGTGCCCTAGTTGAATACAGAATGCTGGGGCTCAAGGGCGGTAGATGGAGCTCAGGAAAGGCAGGATGGGACAGGGAACTGAAGCTGACCTGTGATGGATCAATAGAACTTTGATACATGGCTGTTGTTGTTGTTAAGTGTCACTGAGTCAGTTCTGACTCATAGCAACCCTGTATAGCGTTTTCAAGGAGCGGCTGGGGAGTTTGAACTGCCGACCTTGTGGTTCAAACTGACCTTGCTCTCCTGCACTTATCCCACAGCGCCACACCAGGACTCCTTGATACACAGCAGTGAGAGGCAAATAGGACAAGCATTCCAGGTGGAAGACTCAGCGTGTGCAAAAGCACATTGACCATGTGGCCCAGTTTGACAACAACAAAAATATTGGAAGACAGGAGATACAGGTAAACGGGGGAGATGTAGCTGGGCTGTGAATATCAGAGTGAGAAGGTAGGAGTCAATTCAGTATGTAAATATTGTTGTTGTTAAGTGTCATTGAGTCAGTTCCGACCCATAGCGATCCTGTAGAGGGTTTCCTAGGAGCAGCTCGTGAGTTTGAACCTTGCAGTTGAAACCAACTTTGAAGACCAGTGCATTAACCCACAGCACTATGTGGGAATCCATTTTTAATGGGGTGATCATCTGTTTGGTATTATCATCTTTACATTAGTCTTTGTTGGTAGGTAGATTATTTTTATTCTTTGGCAATGAAGAATTCTACAAGCACTACAAACTAAAAAGTTGAACATGACCTTTTCTACACGAAGCATAGGAGCTCTGGTACCGTAGTGGTTACGAATCAGGCTGCGAACCGCAAGGTCAGCAGTTCGAAACTACCAGTTGTTCCGCGGAAGAAAGATGAGGCTTTCTGCTCCCATAGAGGTTTACAGCCTCGGAAATCCTGTACAGGGTCGCTATGAGTCAGAACTGAACCGACTCGGCGGCACATAACAACACATGAAGCATGATTTAATTAGGTCAAGAGATCATGTTTACCTAGTGGTGGATTTTACTGACCCAGTTTGCTCCCAAATGAAATTATCTAAGTGCATAACCACTGTGTAAGGTAAGCACAAAAGTACCCACACCCTCCCCAGAAATGAGGTATAACAAAGGGATAGCCCTGCCCCACAATCATCTTACAAGTGCATTCTTAAACATTCAAGATGAATTCAATCCTAGTGTGCGCTCAAAAGGTTTCACCTCCTTTAAATCACTGGTTCTTTCATATGTAAAGATATGCTTATGAAAAACTTTATCTTGACATTCTATAAAGACACTTATAAAGCTCAGAAGCAGCACTTGGGGGCCTGCAGCCCCATCAGGTAAGTTCACAAGGTCAGAAACCACCTGAAGCTTACTTTTCACTATAGAACTCCAGTCCAGAACACTGTCCAGAAACTCCATAAATATTTCCTAATGAAATGAGTCAATCAACACATTTTTCAAGCAACTTTTTTGTTTTTCAAACAAAATTCTGTTATCAGAATAAAAGGCACAATAGCTAATAACTAAGTTGTTGTTGTTGTGCAGTGCTGTCGAGTTGGTTCCGACCCATAATGACCCTGTATAGGGTTTCCAAGGAGCAGCTGGCGAGCTTGAACTGCTAACCTTGCAGTTCAAACCGCTTTGCAACTAGCTCATTAACCCACAGCACCACACCAGGATTCCAGTAACTAAGTTAGGATACCTAAATCTTTATTATTATTTACACTTCAATGAACTGTTGTGGCGCTGTGGGTTAATGCACTGGACTGCAAAGTTGGCTTGAACCATAAGGTCGGCGGTTCAAGCTCACCAATTGCTCCTCAGAAACCCTATACAGGGTCACTATGAGTCAGAACTGACTCAGTAGCACTTAACAACAACAACAGCAAGCTTGGAGTCCTAAATATTTATTATTATTTTCACTTCTATGAGCTTCATTTTTAGCATTTTTTTTCCCTAGAGGATATTTTGCCGTTCTAATTGTTGATGAGAGAATTACAAACTCTTCAAAGTTTAGAAGATTTACATTTAGCTGGAAGCAAATTTCTTCCAAGAATGAAGAAATTCACAACCTACTTTTTCCGCTTATCTCCAGAGTTTAGTTGTGATTCTCAATTTGTAAACAATCATAATTAAGTGAGCATTCTCAACTTTCAGATCATAATCAGAATTAAAGTGAGCCCCTAATCTACACTGGGTACCATCTAGTCCACATTTGCATCCTTAGATTAGTCATCACATCTATTTTACAGATGCCTAAAACAAAGTAGAGGTTGTTGTTGGTAAGTGCTGGTCCCAACTCATAGCAATGCTGTATAGGGTTTTCGTGGAGCAGCTGGTGGGTTTGAACAGCTGACCTCGTGGTCCGCAGTCCAGTGCTGATCCTACATTGTCACACTTGTAATTCCCAAGAACCACACAGTTGGTAAAAAAGTAGAAGCAGGTCATGAGCCTAGAGCTCTAAAGATGACATGTATAACAACGACTTTCTCTTATCTTCCCCCACCTAGCATTAACAACTTTGGTTCATTAGCCATTCTTTGGATCAGTAACATACCTCATTTCCTATAATTAAGTCTTAAATGGGGTCCCTGAGTAGTACAAACCATCAAGCACTGAATTATTACACAAAAGTTTGGCAGTTTGCATTCACCCAGGGGTGCCTTCAAAGGCAGGCCTGAAGATCTTCCTAAAGTCCCAGTCTTGAAAACCCTATGGAACAGTTCTACTCTGCATAATGGAGTCAGAATCATGAGTCAGAATCAACTCAAGGATAACTAACAACAGCCTTAAATGGCAGCATTCACAAGGCTAAGAAGAGCTTTAGTTCCAAAGTCTCTTTGATTTGAAATCCTATAATCTCTGCTGATAGCCTAATCCTTCTGCCGTTCCAAATAAAACTGATCATATAATTCAGCATGCTAGACTCTTGAACTTGTTGTTAAATGCCATTGAGTCAGTTCCAATTCACAGGGCGCCTGTTGTTGTTGTCAGGTGCCATCGAGTCGGAACCGACTCATAGCGACCCCATGCACAGCAGAACGAAACAATGTCCGATCCTGGGCCAACCTCACTACCGCTGACCACACTTGACGCCATCAATGATGTCACCTGGCTGATCCATCTCGTTGGGGGTCTTCCTCTTTTTCTCTGACCCTCCATCTTACCCAGCATGACATCCTTCTCCAGCGACTGTTCCCTCCTGACAATATGTCCAAAGTATGAGAGACGAAGCCTAGCCATCTTGGCCTCCAAGGAGCACTCTGGTTGCACTTCTTCCAAAACAGATCTATTGGTTCTTTAGGCAGTCCACGGCACTTTCAGTATTCTCCTCCAACACAACTCAAAGGCATCAATTCTTCTACGATCTTCCTTATTCACTGTCCAGCTTTCGCATCCATATGAGGTTATTGAAAATACCATGGCTTGGGTCAGGCTCAAGCTGACATCTCTGCTCTTCAATACTTTAAAAAGTTCCTGTGCAGCAGATTTGCCCAATGCAATATGTCGTCTGATCTCTTGACTGCTGCTTCCGTGAATGTTGATAGTTGATCCAAGAAGAATGAAGTCCTTGACAACCTCAATCTCTTCTCCACTGATAAGAATGGTGTTTATTGGTCCAGTGGTGAGGATTTTTGTTTTCTTTACATTGAGTTGTAATCCATACGTAAGGCTGTGCTCTTTGATCTTCATCAGTAAATATTTTAAGTCCTCTTCACTTTCAGCAAGCAAGGTTGTATCATCTGCATATCTCAGGTTGTTAGTAAGTCTTCCTCCAATCCTGATGACACGTTTTCCTTCATAGAACCCAGCTTCTCGTATTATTTGCTCAGCAGAGCAAAACGAAACACTGCGCAGTCCTGCACCACACTCACAATGTTTCCTAGGTTTGAGCCCATTGTTGCCGCCACAGTCCAACTCATTTAGGGTCTTCCTCTTGTTTCCTGGCCCTCTACTTTCCCAAGCATGAGGTCCTCTTCCAGGGGCTAGTTCCTTCTGATAACATGCCCTCAGTACACAAGATAAAGTTTCACCATCCTCACTTGTAAGGAGCATTTCAGCTGTACTTCTTCCAATATAAATTTGTTCGTTTTTCTGGCAGTCCGTAGTATATTCAATATTCTTCACCAACACCATAATTCAATCAAATGCATAAATTCTTCTCCAGTCTTCTTTACTGTCCAGTTTTTCACATGCGTATAAAGCGATTGATAAAAAAGACTTGGGTTAGGCACATCTTAGTCTTCAAAGTGACCTATTTACTCTTTAACATTTTTATAGAAGATTCTCCCAATGCAATTAGCACCAACTAATTGTATCATCAAAGACTAATTACTTGTCTTTGATAATTAAAAAGATAATTATTTGAATATGGATTTTGAGTGAGAAAAATCAATACCTCAAATGCGTATATTTTTTAAATAATAAATTTAGAAGGAAAAGAAGCATCTCTGTTATGCAAGTTACTGTCAACACTGACATATGGAAGAACCACTTAGATTAGATACATACATGAAAGGTACATTATGAGTAGAGGATTTGCCCAGGTAATAAAAATGAATCAGATTTTCTATTTACTTGTACATGTGTCATAAGAAAAAGCCTTGGCTGCAAAAAGTTTATAGAAGTAACTTATAAAATCAGTAATTTTAAAGAAGATGGTTTTTCTGGATGAACTGTATTAACGAAGTTTAAGTGATAGTTTCTTTGCCATATAAAATACGTTCTAACAAAAATTCCACAAGCTTAAGTTAAATACTAGGAGTCTTGGTGTGGCGCTGTGGGCTAATGCATCAGACTGCAAAGTCGTGTGAACTGCAAGGTCGGTGGTTCAAGCTCACCAGCTGCCTCTTGGAAACCCTATACAGGGTCGCTATGGGTTGGAATCAACTCAATGGCACTTAACAACAAGTTAAATACTAACACGCAAAAGTATAATACATACTTTTTCTTTGAAAAATAAAAAATTAATCAAATTAATTTTTAAAAACTTTTAGAACATCTGGTTTCTAAAAGTTACTTTTAAATGGTCAGTGTGAGAATTTTTTTTCTCAACCATTTTTTATTAATTTTTTTTCTCTTTTTAGAAAGAGAATAAAAAGAAGCTTGTTTAGAAAGTAGCATCAGCAGGGACTCCATAAGAGTCCCCTTGAGATCAGAACACAGTCTCTATACTTTCACAGGCACGCACACTCTTGGGGAGTCACGTACTTCTCCAGGTACTTTCCATTATTTAAACCACAAGAGAGTCACAGGATGTAAATACCGACCATAACAATCAGATAAAACAATCAGGGTAGCATTTGTGACGCACAAGAATGTCCAGATGACAGCACATAATATACTTGTCCTTGAGCAATATGGAATGTTATCAAAACTCCAGAGAGACTGGGGTGAGGAACAGGGTAGACATGGTGTGAGTGAGGCTAACTACAAACGTGGGGTAAATTAGCTTAATGCTGGATGATAGTACTTGACTAGGGGGCATTTTCCACTGCGGTTCTGCAGTGCTTTTCAGTGGATACTGTATTATGGGCATTTCCCCCTTTTTTTTAAAGCACTTGATGCCTGGAGTCGTGGTGTGGCACTGTAGAAAAAGCACTCAATCACAAGGTCAGTTTGAACCACAAGATCAGCGGTTCAAATTCAACAGCCGTTCCTAGGAAATCCTATACAGGGTCACTATGAGTCAGAACTAACTCAACGGCACTAAACAACAACAACGAGACAAAGCATTGGGTCACTTTCTTTAACCCTTGTTTGTTCTGTTATAAAAGGGATGAGCGAGATAACCTCTGAGAGAATTAAATGAAATCATTATTATTCCTTGTTACATAAGGCTGGGTTTTAATAAAGATGCAACTTTATCAAACATTTCTCTTATTTTCTTTTCATCTTGAATTTCAGTGATTTGACCCTACATCTCAAAGTTAACATTTACTGTAAATGTTTCTTAGGGGAAGACTCCATGTGGAAAATAATAAAACAGTCTTTATACAAAGCACATACAAAAATCAGTGTCAGACAAATTTTGGACTTAAATGTCAAGAGTAAAATTTCTCAGTCAAATAGGGGGAAAGAAAGACAAAATACCTTTCAGACCCTGAAGCCAGGAAAAGTTAAGCAAGATACACAAAGTGTTGAGTAAAAAAAGGAAAGAAAGGTAATTTTACTATATTAAAATTAAGAGTTTTAATTCACCAAAGAAGTGAATTAAAAGTTCCAAATGGAAAGATACAATGCACAAGTAGTAGATCATCTTCAATGATGGCTGCCATCTGTTCCTCCCCTCCCAGTACATGCCTACCACTCCCCCATTCATAGAGCAGCCAACCATGCAGACAGCAATGAGAAGAGCATGTCAGATCCGACCATTATCACTACTCCTTAATCCAACTCCATATCTGAGGCCCAATATTTTAAAATAATCTTAAGAAAAAGCAGGACAAAAACTCATAGCAGTCAGGAGAGTAGAGAGAATGAGAAGATTCTGACACCCTTGTGTTCAAGTCCTCGTCCATCCATGTCACGAACTGTACCTACTCTACACAATACACTATTCCAGACTGAGAGATGAGGATAAAGAAAGACAAGCAGGAAAAAGCACTCCCACGCTGAACAGCGTTCTAGACTACAATATGCCTGTTCATATGGACAACAGCAAATGTAATGGAAGGTGCTAGAAAAAAAGTGGTGGGACTATTCAAATAAACAATCAGAGTTGAGGTCCAAAAATGACAGTTCCCAGGAGATAAGTCAATGTTTTCCCTGAGGCCCACATGAAGCGATGTGTTTTCTCATAAAGATGAAAACAGTCTTTCTTAGTTCCTAATATAGATGATTATTTGCCTTAATTTAAAAGCCTGACATATAAAATCCTTTGCAACTAACCTCACAATATCAATATTACTGTTTTAAGAAACCAGAGGTTCATTATAGTAGTTTTCCCTAAACTAAATTTTATTTTATTTGATTCATTGATTTTATTGAATCTATTTTATTATTTGATTTATTGATCCATTGATATTATTCATTCATTGATTCAAGTTTACTGAATTGTTTACTATGTGTATATTAGTACTGTATTGGATGATGGGGGAAACCAAACAAAAATACTAAGAGTTGATCCCTTCCCTACAGGAATCCAGTGAGTGAGAACAAAAGTGAATCAAACATCCACACAGTGCTTTATTTTTTGTTTATGGAGATGAAATTCATATAACAATGTTGTTGTTAAGTGCTGTCAAGTGGATTCCAACTCATAGCGACCCCTGTATAGGTTTCCAAGGAGTGACTGGTAGGTTTGAACTGCCCGCTTCGTGGTTCACAGTCTAGTGGTAATCCTAAGCACCACACCAGGAGTCCGTAACAGTTAACTATTGTAAACTGAAAAATTCAGGAAGATTTAGTGCACGCTCAGGGTTGTGCTATCATCAAAACAACTAAAAAACACCAGTTGCCATGGAGTAGATTCCAACTCATAGGAGCCCCATTTCAGGGCTGAGCTGCACCCCATAGGGTTTTCAATGGTTGCTATCTTTCATAAGTAAATAGCCAGGCCTTTCTTCCACAGCATGGCTGGATAGATTTCCTTTCCAGTTAGTAACCAAATGCTTAACCATTTCCAACCACCACCTCTATCTAAATCCCAAAATATTTTCATCACCCCAAAAGGAAACCCCACTCCCATAAGCCACTTTATTTTTCAGAATCTTCACACTCTGAAGTTTATATCAAATTATTCAGAACTTGAAGTCTCCAAAAGATGAAGTGTCTTGACTCAAGCCCCACAGTAGGGTGCGCTGGAACCAGCACATGTGTGGATTTGATGCTGACACGGATGAAGAAATGCCTTCCATCCTGACCTAGCTACACAATGAGCTACATCAAACAACCATGCAGGAGATCTGGACCAAGTATGAAGCAGCACTGGAATCGCAATTATGTGATTTTCCAAGCACCTGCCCACGCCCAGATACGTGGAAAGAGTCCCAGACTCAGAAAAGAACCCTCTGGCATTAGTTTAAATGCCTGTCCTTATGGTGGGCTCAGAAAATCTGGAAAGATAAGCATTTAACCACATTCATCTATCAATGGCCCTAAAGGTGGTGGTGTGCCATGGAGTCAGTTCCAACTTCCAGCAACCCTGTACAGGGTTGCCAAGGCTGTAAATCTTTACAGGAGCAGAAAGCCTCCTCTTTTTCCCATGGAACAGCTGGTAGTTTCAAACTGCTGACCTTGTGGTTAGCAGCCAGACTCGTAGCCACTACGCTACCAGAGCTCTTCAATGGCCCTAATTACATATGTCATATTTATACTGCCATAAACCCATTCATAGCCATCACTAAAGTTCTGGATACTACTGTGTCTTAAAGGCACTGTCTCAATGCACAAACCCAAATCAGCTAGAGCCTCAATGTGGAGAGCATTCAGGAGTGCACCCAATCCAAACCTAGGTTTTCTCTTTTGCAAAGACTTTGTTCAGAACATTCAGCTTCTGAGAGGCACAGGAAGCATCTGCTGTTGTCAGGTGCTATGGAAATGAAGCCTCAAAGATGTGAAGTTCTACCACCATGACCTTTGATATGTTTGAGCCCATTTTTGAAACTATTGTGTCAATCCAGCTCATTGAGGGTTTTCCTCACGTTCTCTGACCCTTTACTAGTGTTTTACCTAGTGACTGGCCTCTACTAGTGGTTTACTTTACTAGTGCGTGGTCTTCCCTGATGATGTGTCCAAAGTAGCAAGATGAAGTGCTCATCATCTTTGCTTCTAAGAAGCATTCCAGTTGTATTTCTTTGAAGATTGATTTGTTGATTCCTCTGGTAGTCTATGGTATGTTCAATATTCTTCACCAATATTACATTTCAAATACATCAATTCTTTTTGTCATCTTTTTTCACGTGTGTATGAGGCAATTGAAAAGACTAAGGCTTAAGTCTGGCACACCTTAGTCATCAAAGTATTATCTTTTTATTTCAAAACTTTAAAAGAGAGATCTTTTACAGCAGATTTGTCCAAAACAGTACCTAGTTTGATTACTTGAATGCTACTTTGTTGAGCATTGATTGTTGTTTCAAGTAAAGTAGAATTTTTGACAGCTTTTTTTCTCCGTGTACCATGATACTGTTTGTTCGTCCAGTTGTGAGGCTTTTTGTTTTCCATGGTTTCTTTTTTAAGCTTTCTACTGTGAATTGGGTTACAGAGCAGGTTGTCAGTTTTACATTCAACAATTCATACACATCTTGCTCCATCTCATTGTTAACAATGCTCTCAATGTGGCATCACTTATCCCATTTCCTCCTAAATGTCTTGTTTCCATTCCTCCTTCTGCCCTAACTCTTCTGAACTTTATCCTTGAATAAATGCTGCCCTTTTGATCTCAAATGGTTGATTATTCTAAGGTGTGCATACCTCACTAGTATTATTGTTCCCTTTATAGATCTAATCTATCTGCTATTTGGTCGAAAGTTGAGCCACGGGAATGATTCCATTCCAGAGCTAAAGGGTGACTTGGGCCAGTCTCTGGGTCCCACCAGTCTCTATCTCACTGGTAAGCCTTTGTCTTTTTTATGATTTTGAGCTCTGTTCAACATTTTCCCCTACTCTATCCAGGAACTTCTAATGTGATCCCTTTGAGAGCAGCTGGCAGTGGTATCTGAGCACCACTTAGTTCTTCTGATCTCAGAAGGTCATGGAGACGGATCGTGATACCATAGATTTACTTAATATGGCTTTTCTATCCAATATTTTCTTAATTCCCACCAACTGACTGGGTGGGACCATGCAAATATGGTATATAGTACTCTAAGGTTGGGATTGGTTAGGTTTGCCATCCAGATACGTTTAAAAGGTGCCATTTCAGAAGCAGGAGCAGACTATCCCAAGACCATCAAGAAGGAGGAACATGAATGGAGTGTGAGATCCCTACCTAGAAAAGCAGCGACAGCAGAGACAACAGTAGAGACGGTGGCAGAGAAGCTGTAGGCTGTAGGCCCATGGACTGAGTAAAGGTGTATATCTATGGGCATGAGCCTGGCTTATAGAATGTGTCATTTGGACATTTAAAGGAGCTTGGTAACACCTATCCCAACATGGCAGAAGCCAAGGGACCACATGGCTGAGAGACTGATTATCCTGAATTGTACCCTGTTCACTTCCCTAATAAACTCCATAATCATGAGAATTGTTATGAGTTCTGTGTGCCCACTGCAATGGATTATCAAACCCAGATGGGAAGCAGACTGTACTGTGGGAGGGATGGTTGGTGTCAGAATAGGGTAAAGAAGGTTGTAGGGTGGAGGCATGTCTGACCTCCACTTCATAGGAATCAACCTTGGACTGATTTTGAGCTTGATTCTCTTTCCCCTTGTGAAGCCAGAGGAAGTCACACATGGTCCTCACTTGGTTTTTGCACTGATGTTCCCATGATCCATTTAGTCCACTGAACTAATTATTTCCATGAAGCTCCAGTTTTCTTCACTTCTTTCTGCCAGAAAGGATGAGACCAATAGGTGTACCTTAGATGGCTACTCACAAGCTTTTATGACCTCAGTTAGTACTTACCAAACTAAGATGCAGAAAATTCTTTGTGGATTATGCTATGCCAATTGACCATGGTGTGCCCCAAGACTATGGTCCTAAGCCCTTAGATCCAGCAACTCATTCCCTCGAGATGTTTGGTTATGTCTAAGAAGATTTCATAACTTTGCCCACTGTGTGCTCTACCACATACAGTGAGATGGTATCTCATTGTTGTTTTGAGAGTCTTCTGTAGTCCTGGTGTGGCACTGCAGGATAATGCACTAGACTGCAAGGTCAGGTTCAACCACAAGGTCGGTGGTTCAAACCCAGAAACCCTATACAGGGTGGCTATGAATCTGAGCCAACTCGACAGCACATAACAACAACAATGGGAGTCGGGGTGTGACGCTGTAGGGTAAGCACTTGCATGCCAACTACAAGGTAAGCAGTTCAAACTCACCAGCCACTCCTTGGAAAACTTACACAGGGTCACTGCCAGTCAGAACAAACTCTCCAGCACTAACAACAACAATAACAACGGCCAATGATTAGGATCACTTCTTCATATGCTTGTTGAATGCTTCCATGTCTTCTTTGGTGGTCTGTTCATGCCCTCTGTACATTTTAAAATTATTTGTCTTTTTCTGTAAACATTCATGGCTATGTTTATAGCAAAGGTAAATACCCATGTACAAATATCCTATGAAACCTGTATTATTTGTGGGCATATTCCCACTCTCCCTTCTACACGAGTTCAGTCTGAGTGTCTATCCACACATCCACCCATAGATCACCATTATTGCAAGACTGTGTCTAGAACAGTATTTACCTCTATTGCCTTTAATCCTGTACTCTTCCCCATATCTTCCCCTGCATCCAGCCAAACACCCTCTTATCATATATTGTCTTCTCCTTCACCCAAGTTAATACATATCTGCCCTCTAGTCAGTGAATTATCCCCCTTCCTTTAGTCGCTGGGGAAGGATATCATGTTTGGTAAGGTGGCGAGTCAGAAAAAAAGAGGAAGACCCCCAAAGAGATGGATTGGCCAAGTGGCAGCATCAATGGACTCAAGCGTGGCAACAATGGTGAGGTTGGTCCCAGATTGGGCAGTGTTTCGTTCTGCTGTACATATGGTAGCTATGCATCGGTATCGATTCAATGGCACCTAACAACAACTTCTACCTTTATAACCTTCAAATGTTTCTTCTCAAATTAAAATCTTTTCACAACTTTTTACAACAGTGGTCTCATATGAACACTGCCCACCCCAAAAAAAAATACTTATACTTTTGTGATAAAAAAGTACTTATACTTTTTTATGTGATAAAAAAAATTACTTATACTTTTGCTTAGCATAATGTCCTCGAAGCTCATCCACATTATGAGGTGCTTTCCAGATTTGTAGTTATTCTTTAACATTGCATAGTATATATCAAAGTTTGCTTATGCATTATTCCATTTTGAAGCCAGCATTTAGGTTGTTTCCATCTTTTTGCTATTGTAAATAGTGCTGCAATTAACAAGGGTGTGCATGGATCTATTCCTGACCAAGGAATTACTTGGTCATAGGGTATTTCTATTTCCAACCTTTTGAGGAATCACCATAGTGTTTTCCATTAAACTATACCATTTTACAGTCCCACCAGCAGTGTATGAGGGTTCCAGTCATCCCAAACCTTCACCAGCATTTTTTGTTCTCGTTTTTTTTTTTAACTTTGTCCTGGTGTGGCACTGTAGGATAAGCACTGGACTGCCAACTCCAATGTAAGCAGTTCAAATCCACCAGCTACTCCTCGGAAACTCTATACAGGGTCGCCATGAATCAGAACTGACTTGATGGCATCTAACAACAATAAATGAAACTAAACCCCCTCTTGAAAACTTGAAAGCCATCCTTTTCATGCCTTTATATAGCTCCCCACACACACACACATTTTAGGTAGTCAATGTCTAAGTTGCCCATCCCTATTAACCCTGTGTACTGACAGGATAGTTTTGATCTTGATGTGAAGACTCCCTCCCTTTCAGTTGGCATTTTGAGCTACCACATCCTTAAGTAACGGTCAAATTGATCAGACTGTAGCAATTTACACTTACTTCCTGTATTAAACTTCATCTTCCTCTAGTTAAGTTCTGTTGTTGTTGTTGTTACGTGCTGTCAAGTCGGTTCAGATTCATAGCCACTCTGTATAGGATTTCTGGGTTTGAACCACTGACCTTGCAGTTCAAATCCACCTTGCCGTCTAGTGCATTATCTTGCAGTGCAACACAGGACTCCATAGAACTCCAAAGGACTCCCAAATCAAAACAATAATGAGATATCATTTTTCACCCCAGCATTTATTGTTGTCTATGAGATCACGTTAGCTGACAGTATTTAGTTCTTTTGTGTCTTTGTTGAGTTTCTTTCTAGCTGTTCTTTTTCCTTCATCAAAAGGAAAATATCCTACTATTATTGTAGGGTTATCTATTTCTCTCTTCACTTCTGTTAGAGTATGATTTTTTTCTTTTAATGTTTTATTGTGAATTATGTGATAGTTTACATAGGAGAACATTAGCTTTACATTCATCCTATCGTATATCGTTTCATTGCCATGGTTACAATCCCCTCCATGCATCATCAACCAACCAAAGGGTACCCTGCAAGCCTTCCTCCTGGTCTTCGGCACACAGCTCCTCTCCCTCTCTGGGTCTAGAGTCCCCAGCCGTTCCATCTCTCCATGTCACCATCTCTGCCTCCATCCCAGGCATCACTGCTTCTCTGGGTAGGGTCCCGCATTCCACTCTTCTCCCTTGATGGTCCCAGGGACCTCCACTACTGGACTGCTAAGTCAATCACTCCTTTTGCTACAAAATGTCTACATTTACATTTCCAACACTCACAATCAGTCCTGATAGCAATTACCATTTTGGGTAGCCAATGTCCAACTTGTCCATCCCTGTCTACCCTGTGTACCGAGGGGGTGGGAATGATCCTTGCTGTAAAGATTTGTTCCCTCTTTTGAGTTACTGCATAAATAGGTGTAGGTCAGGTTCATAAAATTGTATCAGATTATTCTTTTTTTTCCTCTTCTTTCTACTTCTAGTTGAGTTCTGATCATGCAGCCATTAAAGCCAGGTCAAGTGGGTATTATCTGCAAGTGTGGGTATTCTTGTGCATATGCCCTCATTTCATGTTAGCTGGACGCTTCACTCTCCTCTCTAGTCCTCTGTGGCTATGTCACTGATAGAGTTTGATTTATGTGTTTTGAGACTCTTTCAGTGGAAATATTATTATGGCTATATCCTCCTGTTTAATTAACCATTTAACCATTATATATCCTTCTTCATCTCTTATGTTAGTGTTTGCCTCTCTCTTAGCAGAAATTAATATTGTCACTCCTGCTCTCTTCTGATTACCATTAGCTTGATATTTTTTTCCATCCTTTGATTGTCAGTTTGTGTCTTTGTGTGTAAAATATGTCTCTTGTAGATAGCATATTGATGGGTCTTGTTTTCTTTTCCATTCTGTTACTCTCTGCCTCTTGACTGGTGCATTTAATCCATTTACATTCAGTTAATTATCTTTAAGTATGAATCGATTGCTCTCATTTTGATGTATTTTTTGTGCCGGGTTTTTTGTTCCATAGAGTTTTCGATGCTGAGTTCATTTTGTTTGTGGGTTTTCTTGTCACTTTCTTCATTGTTATTGCTTCAGTGTTTGCTAAATCTCTATGATTTTCCTTTTTTATTTTGATAAGGTTTATTCGTTGTCTTTAAGATTACCCTGTAATTTATTAATTTCTTCCCAAGTTTAAAAGAATCTGCTCTATCTTGAAATCTACTTGACTTCATTGACATTTGGAAATTCCCTATTTTTACTTTATAATTATAAAGTAAATGTCATTACTAACTGATGTCTCTGTTTTTCAATTTTCAGTCTTGTAATTCTGTTTTACTTAGAGCACTTCTGTATCTGGTTGACTTCTGGGTGTTGTGCTATATAACACCCTTTAGTTGTTGTCTGCTGTTGTTGGTTCTCTGCCAAAGAACTCTTTTTAGATTTCTTGTAAGGTTGGTCTGATTTCGTTTTTGTTTTTTTACAAATTCCTTTCATTTCTTTTATCTGGAAAGTTCCAAATTTCTCTGCCTACTTAAGGAAAAGTTTTGTTGGGCATATGATTCTTGGTTGGCAATTTTTTTCCTTTCAGAGTTTTATATATGCCATCCCATTGCCTTCTTGCCTGCAGGGTATCTGCTGAGAAATCAGAGTTTAGTCTTGTTGGTTCTCCTTTGTAGGTAACATTTTGTTCTTCCCAAACTGCTCTCAGGATTCCTTCTTTGTCTCTGGTGTTAGAAATTTTCATTATAATATATCTTGATGATTATCTTTTGTGGTCCATTCTGCTTGGGGTTCATTCAGCTTCTTAAATGCATTTTTCATGATGTTATGGAAGTTTTATTTTAACAACTCTTTGACAATTTTCTCTGTGCTTTTTTTTTTTTTTTTTTTTGAGTTCTTCCTGTTCGAAAATTCCAGTCACATGTAAGTTATCCCTCTTGATGTTGTCCCACATAATTCTTGGGCTTTCTTCAAAAATTTTTTAATCCTTTTTCTGATTGTTCCTTTAGCAGATTAGTATTGATAGATTCGTCTTCACTGAGCTCATTCACTTGGCCTTCCATTGATTCAATTCTCCTCCTTTGACATTTCAATGTATTTTCTATTCCTGAAATGTCAGTATTAGTCTCCTCAATTTCTACCTGCTGTTTTTGTATGGCTTCCAATTTTTTCATTTATTTTGTCTGTTTGTTCTTGTAGAATTTACCCGAATTCTTCTAATGTTTTTTCTGTGGCATTGCACTGCCAGGCATGCAATGGTACAATACATATAACTTATAATACATATGTCTTGACAGTAACAATCAATGACTATGTTACTGACTTATGTATGTACTTCACTGTACTTTCTAGCTAAAAGTTTACCACATAACAATGTAGACTCTAACTCTTTGATAGCAGCTTCCAATCTTGTGTACCTCAAGTCACTTGAGTAATAAATCTCTCTGTTTAATTTTCTCTAGAAACTAATATCTTGAAGTGCATCTTGACTCCCAAACGCAGCAAACCAGTGCCCGTGGTAACAGGAGCAAGAGGTAAAGAAAAGTGTCAATTAGAAAGTGCAACAAAAGGCTTTTAACACCAAGGTGGAAAATCAGTCAATGTTGGTGCTCACGATTTAATGAGCAAGGCGTACTTGAAAATCATGATGATCCTCAAAAACAAAGAAAAAAATGTTCAAGCTGTTAAAGGATTGGCTACAATAATGTTAAAAGGCTAATGAATATGCAAGAGCAGCTTACATCAGATATAGAGAAAATGCTAAGCACATGGATTGAGGATCAAAAACAAAAACAAATCCCTTTCAACATGTTGACGATCATGCTAAGACATGAATTTTATTAGAGATGCTCATAGGAAAACCAGAATCAAACTAGGATGTGATGTTAGCACACTATCTAAATAGCGTAACATCTTATTAATATAAAAACATCAAAATATGAATCTGTTGCTTCTCAACAGATCCTCCATCTAAGTGTATACATTTCTGAGACAGTGTTTCCATCTCTCTAGCTGTAGGATAAGCACTGGACTGCAAACCACAAGGTCAGCGGTTCAAACCCACCATTCACTCCTTGGAAACTCTATACAGTGTCATTATGAGTCAGAATCTACTCAACAGCACTTAACAACAACAATAACAACCCTTCTTCAAAGAAGAATTTTGCAGTCTTTGGTTTATACCATGTCAAAACGGCAGTCTTCAAGGGACGCAAATTGTGTTCTTTTTCAACGTCTTTTGAATTTGAGGCACAGAAAGAAGTCAAAAGGGTTAAGATCAGGACTGTATAGGGTTTCCAAAGAGCAGCTGGTGGATTTGAACAGCTGACCTTGTGGTCAGCAGTCCAGTGCGGCATAGTGTTGTTAAGTGCCATCAAGTCAGTTCCAACTCATAGCGACCTTGTATAGGGCTTCCGAGGAGTAGCTGGTTGAGTTTGAACCACGACTTTGCTGTTCAAAATGACCTTGCAGTCCAGTGCTTATTCTACAGCACCACAGCAGCATTTGTTGTTGTTGTTGTTAAGTACTGTGGAGTCGGTTCCAACTCATAGCGACCCTGCACAGGGTTTCTGAGGCTGTAAATCTTTACGGGAGCAGAAAGCCTCATCTTTCTCCCGCAGAACCACTGGTAGTTTCAAACCACTGACCTTGAGGTTCGCGGCCTGATCCGTAACCACTACGCTACCAGAGCTCCTAGCTCGTAGCGCCCACCTTGTGGTTCCCAGTCCAGTATTTATCCTCTAAAGCCACTGGACTCCCATCAAGGTATAATACCAATCTATAACTATTGCATTTGCTTAATCATTGACTAAAGAAAGTTAGCTCCATGGGACAATGGTTCTCCTTTATTCTGAATGGTTCCCAGCACATTGTATACCCATCCTCTATGCCTGACATAGTAGATGTCAATCAATATTTGCTAAATATAGGAATTGATAAAATATACAAGTACACACACAAACACATCTCCAGGTAGCAGTTCTTTCCTGAAATACCAAGAATTTAATCTAAGGATCACCACTGAAAGACACTTGCATTAGGCAAATCTGCTGCACAAGACTTCTTTAAAGTGTTCAAGTGCAAATACATCAATTTGAGGACTAAGGTGTGCCTGAACCAAATTATGATATTTTCAATATCCTCAAATGCATGTGAAAATTGGAGAATGAATAAGGAAGACCATAGAAGAATTGATGCATTTGAATTATGGTGTTGGAGAAGAATATTAAAAGTGCCATGGACTGTCAGAAGAACAAACAAATCTGTGTCGGAAGACATACAGCTAGAATACATCCTGGAAGCCAGGATGGCCAGACTTATACTTTGGACAAATTATCAGCAGAGATCAGTCCCTGGAGAAGGACATCATGCTTGGTAAAGTGGAAGGTCACAGAAAAAGAGGAAGACCCCCAACACGATGGATTGGCACAGGGCAGCAGCAATGGGCTCAAGCATAGCAATGATTGTGAGGTTGGCACAGGACCAGGCAGTGTTTCATTCTGTGGTTCATAAGGTCGCTATGAGTGGGTGCCAACTCGATAGCCCATAACAACATTGAAAGACAGTCTACCAATCCCTAATGAGCTTCCAGATGTTGAAGTGGTCCATTAGGATAAGGAGACACTGAAAGTAGCAATCAAGTCTTTCTCCGTTTACTGCAACAGTGCAGACAAGAGCCAAAGGCAGTGTTCCATTTCCCCCCATGGAATAACAGCAGGTGAAGGTCAGATGAAATGAAATACAGACAGGGGCATCATCTCACTTCAGAGGATTCCTGAACAAAAGGCTTTTAATGGACCTAGGAGACAGGAAGCAGGGGCTCAGAGTAGAAAAGTATAGAGTTAGTGTGAAGAAAACTATCTCAGCCATGGACCCCTATAAACAAGTCTAGGCAGAGGTGACCGGCAAGTGTTAGCCAAGGACCCTGATTAGAAGGTGCCTGGGCAAGAAATATATATGACGACTCTTCAAAAAGTTCATGGATAGTACATATTATGAAAAAACTAAGCAGGGGCTTCAAAAACTTTTTTGTACCAAAATAAAGCCATGCTGACTTTAAGTTATAACATGTCTGAACCAGATCGAGTTTGACGCACTAAGAAGGGTTTCTGTTGTTAAGTGCCGTCAAGCTGGTTCTGACTCATAGCAACACCATACAGTATTTCCAAGGAGCAGCTGGTGGGTTTGAACCACCAACCTCATGATGGGTAAGTCATCAGTTTGAAAAGAATCCCTATCAGGTCAACATGAATTCTGTTAACATTGGACCAGGAACAAATACCAAATTTATGGTGAAGCTCAGGTAAAAGAATGGTAAAATCAAAGATACTTTACAAAAAGTTTACAAATGGGTAATCTGCTTAAAGAAAGGACTAGACAATGATGAAGATGAAGCCCACAGTGGCAGACAATTCACATCAATTTGTAAGGAAAGTATCTTGTTCATACGCTAACTGAAGAAGAATGAAACTGCCAACAGTTCTCAATTGGTTCAGCTTACACAATTCTGACTGAAAAGTTAAAATTAAGCACACTTCCTGCTCCATGGGTACCAAAACTGTTGAGCCCAGATCAGTCTGCAGACATGAGAAGAGCTCTCAATGAACATTTTACACAAGTGAGATCGAGATTTCTTGGAAGAATTTTAACAGAAGATAGAATATGGCTTTACTAGTATGATCCTAAAGCCAAAGCACAATCAAAGCAGTGACTACCAAGAAGTAGAAATGGTCCAATTGAAGCTAAAGTGGACAAGTCAAGAGCAAAGGTCATGGCAACACTTTGCTGCTGACTTTCTGGAGAGTGTCAAAGAATGATACCATCATTTATTAGGCGTGTTAAGAACGTTAGCCAAAACTTTAGCAAAAAAATGCCAAGGAACACTTCACCAGAGATTCCTTCTCCACCATGACAATGCTCCTCCCCATTCTTCTAATCAAATGAGGGCACTTTTGTGAGAGTTTTGATGGAAAAGCATTAAGCATCTCCCTCTTCAGTTCCAATTTAATGCCTCTGACTTTCTTTTTGTCTTTTCATCTTAAAAATTTAGAGGGCAGCCATTTTTCTTTGGCTAATAACATTTTTTTAAAAACAGCATTAACATGGTTAAATTCTCAATTCTTTAAGTGTACCTTGGCTTTGATAGAGCTTATGCTGAACAAATAATCCAAACTGGATTATATGAAGAAAAACTTGGCATCAGGATTGGAGGAAGACTCATTAACAACCTGCGATATACAGATGATACAACCTTGCTTGCTGAAAGTGAAGAAGACTTACAATATTTACTGATGAAGATCAAAGACCACAGTCTTCAGTATGGATTGCATCTCAATGTAAAGAAAACAAAAATCTTCACCACTGGACCAATAAACAACATTCTTATCAATGGAGAAATGATCAAAGTTGTCAAGGACTTCATTCTTCTTGGATCAACTATCAACACTTACGGAAGCAGCAGTCAAGTAATCAAATGATGTATTACATTAGGCAAATCTGCTGTACAAGACGTTTTAAAAGTGTTGAAGAGCAAAGATGTCAGCTTGAAGATTAAGGTGTGCCTGACCCACGCCATGGTATTTTCAATAACCTCATATACATGCAAAAGCTGGACAGTGAATAAGGAAGACCATAGAAAAATTGATGCTTTTGAGTTATAGTGCTAGAGGAGAATATTGTAAATGCCATGGGCTGCCAAAAGAACCAATAGATCTGTGTTGAAAGAAGTACAGTACGCCAGAGTGCTCCTTGGAGGCCAGGATGGCCAAACTTCGTCTCTCATACTTCGGACATATTGTCAGGAGGGACCAGTCACTGGAGAAGGATATTATATTTGGTGAGGTAGAGGGTCAGAGAAAAAGAGGAAGACCCCCAGTGAGATGGACTGGCAAAGTGGCAGCATCAATGGGTTCAAACATGGCAACAATTGTGAGGTTGGCCCAGGATCGGGCAATGTTTCATTCTGCTGTGCATAAGGTAATTATGAGTCGGTACCGACTCAATGGCACCTAACAACAACAAAAACAACAACTATTGAAACATAAAGTTCATATTTTTTATTTTTGTCTCTTAATTTTATTTTTCCACAACTTTTTGAAGACCTTTAGCGTATGAATATGAATGTGGCTATTTGAGGGGTCCTGAGTGTTAAGACTGCAATCCCCTCCAGAAAACTGGAATGCACTGACTAGGCACCAAGACTGGTGTGGAAGGGCAGTTTTCCCCTGTGAGGTCTGTCAGACAAAACTTTCTAATTACCTATGGCTTGGCTTAAAAATTCCACATGGGATTTGGCCTGGATTCAGACTGAGCTGCAGATAAACATCCAAGAGGAACTCAGCAATCAAATGGAGCAATGCTGAAGCAAGGTCATTTTAATACAGTCTGTGTGATATCTGAAGTTACTAAAATGAATGGGCTTGTCCAGGATGGAATTCTGAGGAAGAAATGGCTAATTCAGGAATAGCCTTTACAGCACAGCAGGTAAGAGCATGAAGCCTGCAGCCAAAGTGCCACCTACTAGCTGTGTGATCTTAAACAAATTACTTAACGTCTCTGTGCTTCCATTTCCTCCTCTGTAAAATGAGCATGTTAATAGAATCGCCTTCATAAACTGTTGTGAGGATTGAAGTAAGTGTGAAGTGCTTTAGAACAGTGTCAGGCAGCAGAAACTGTTACGTAAGTATGTGTTAAATTAATACCTTATACTGAGCAGGGGAGCAAGGCCACTGATTACTAGGGCTACTCCACCTGCTCACCATTCTGCCCCCTTATTTGGCATCACTCTGTCATTAGAACATACATGCAGTAGATCTTGGACCTTGAAAGTAATATAGCATCAACTGTTTCATTTCTTCATATTCATCTCTCACAATCCATAAATAATCTACTTAAGTGTAGCTAGTATTCATTCATTCATTCCACTTGTATTTTCTGAACATGGAGGATGGGGAAACTAGGAAGAAATGCAATGTTTATAACATTGAGAGACTGGAAGGCTACATGGAGCTCTGGGAGCTGACTGTCGTCAAGGCAGATTCCACTGTTGGCATGAGAGCTCTAATCAGGGCCCCACTAGCTCTTCCACACAGCAGTTTCTTTCCAAGCAGAAAGAGAACCCCATATCTGAAGAGGGTGCAGCCCTACCCAGACTGGTTTCCAAACCACCCCGCCCCCACTCCTTAGTCCATGCATACTGCACAACTAAAGGCACTTCAGCGGAGTTACAACATTCAGGTACATTGAATAAGTCCGTTCCCTATGTGATGCAATGAGTTTCTTCATATGGCCTTTGATTTGGTTCTTTTGAAACAACTGCTTGAAAAATTTCTCTCTTTGTCCTAGTTTTCCACCCCAGAAGGGTTTTGTCCAGGTTCACTGACATTTCCTGAGTACACAGTAAACAGTTTGGTTTGCAGTCAAGTTGGTTCCAACTCATAGTGATCCTTAGAGTTTTCAAGGCTTTAAATCTTCACAGGAGCAGAAAGCCTCATCCTTCTCCCAAACAGCAACTGGCGGGTTTTACCCATGGACCCTGTGGTTCGTAGTCCAGTGCTTATCATACGGAGCCATGACACTCCCAGAATATATGCTGTTAAGTGACATCAAGTCTTTTCCAACTCACAGAGACCCTGTATATGGTTTCTGAGGAGCAGGTGGTGAGTTTGAACCTTTGACCTTATGGTTCAAACCAACCTTAAGGTCCAGTGCTTTATCCCACAGTACCACACCAGGACTCCTTTGTTGTTGTTGTTGTTGTTGTTAAATGCCATGGAGTCAGTTCTAACTCATAGTGACCCTGTATAGGGTTTCCGAGGAGTAGCTGGTGAGCTTGAACCACCTACCTTGTATTCAAACCAACCGTGCAGTCCAGTACATTATCCCACAGTGTCCCACCAGAACTCCCAAGATATATATACAAGTATTTATTTTTATGTATAGGAATTAGCTTTGTCCTGATTCTATATTTGTAGTTATCTGAACATCTCATTAGACAATTGGTTCCAGAAAATTGAGCAAGAATTGAAGTCGGTTTTATAAATGCCTTATATTGCCCACCCCTGGTACACACTAATGAAATCTGGTCTCTATGTATTTGCCTATTCTAGATATTTCATGTTAGTGGGATCATACAGTATTGGCCCTTTTGAAACGGACTTCTTTCAGAAAAAGGTTTTCAAGATTCATCCATGTTGTCAGGTGTATCAGGACTTCATTTCTCTTCATGGCTGAGTAATAGTCCATTGTATGTGAACACAGATAGTCCCCAGGGTACAAAAAAGATCCATTCCAAACTGTGTCTTTAGGAGTTTGTAGGGAAGTTGGAACAAGTACATAAGGTTTTTTATTAGCCTTACTTCAGTGAAAAAAATAGCTTCGAAGTCTTTTCAATGATTTAAACCCATCACATGCAGACAAGTAAAGGTGACTATATTGAAACATTTGTTGCAAGTAGGGGATGGTTCAGTTGTTTCAAAGCAAGACTTCAGACTGGTTTTTCTGGGGTCAGGCACAGCTGAAGAAGCTCAAAGAAGGCGGTGCTCCGCTCAAAAATGGCAGCTGACTGAGTCGCTTTGAATGTGTGTGGCTCTCCACAGGCCTGCCAACAATCCAGTCTCAGGCACAAGGCTCCTGAAAGGGCTCGCTACACCTCATCTGAGTCTCCCATTCCAAGGCTTTGACCCATTATTTTTCCCATTCTGGTTACCATGACAAGTCACCCCAATTGTAAGAATTCAAGTCTGTACCTGTCTCACTTCTTAGGCTATGAGACAACTAGTTTGAATGGGTTTGAGACCTGCTTAAAAGTTCTTTATAAGTCAGCTGTTTGTAACCCAGTTGTTTGTGACCCGGGGACTGCCTGTACCACATTTGGTGCTTTCATTCACCTGTCAATAAACATTTCATTGTTGCTCACCCTTCTACTATTTGAATAATACTGTAATGGACATTGATGTACATGTATCTGTTTGTATTCCTACTTTCAATATTTGGAGTACATACCTAAGAGTGGAATTGCTAACTTATATTACAGGTCTAGAGCTGTAGGATAAGCACTGGACCATTTGGTTGGTTTGAACTGAAAGGTTGGTGGTTCAAACCCACCAGTCGCTCGTCAGAACTCCTATATAGGGTCACTATGGGTCGGAACCAACTCAATGGCACTAAACAATAGTAAAAGTCACATTTTCCAGCCCTTGCTCAGGATTTCACATTAGTTTCACACACACACACACACACAAAATAGCTCTTGTTCAAGTTAACAAATGGGTTTCATTCACAATCGTTCTATAAACAAAAACTTAGTGACCCTGACTTTCCCACTTAAGGCCATTAACCCAAATTACACAAATGTGAAGGAATGTTTTGTGGCTTAGAGCAAGCGTTTACTATTTACTATATAGTTCTATCGATAGCATACGGGTTAGACACCCATTCCTATACACAAATCCAAGGTCCCTGGATGGGGTAAATGGTTTGCATTCATCTCCTAACACAAAGGCTGACAACTCAAATCCACACTATGGTACCAGGAAAGGAAGAACTGATGATCTGCTTTCATAATGATTATGCCAAGAAGACCCTGTGGACCAGTTAGTTTTACTCTGTAACATATGGAACTGCCATGAGGCAGAACTGACCCTGTGACGAGGTTATTTATAAATCCAAATATAATCAAAGTATATATAAAAGATACGCTGAACTATCATTGTACTACATTGTGATCACATGTTTGGTAAATATGTGTATATCATTTCTTATGAGCACAGTATTTATGCCAAGCTAAAGCAAACACGTAAGATTATATCAACAACACCTTGTCTAATTTCCATTTTATCATCACTTACATAAAAAAGTCCAAGTGATAATATATTTACACAAGGGGCTTTAAACAGACCATGAAAAATATGGAATTAAAAAATAATGGAATTTTTCCACTAACCTTTTCAAACTCCCTTGTATTTCATAGATAAATATTCTAATTGTAAACATTTTTCAACAAAAGAGAATCAACTTGGGTATTTTTCTCATTTAGTCTTTACACTAACTTCTTCAGAGCCTTCAGCTATATCTTCACTAAGCCTCCTTCAACATTTTCTGAGTGGCTACTTTGCACTGAGCACTGGGAATAGGATTGTGAACAAGACAGACAGGGTCCCTGAATCACAGCCCTCAGACATCAAAAATTAATGTATGAGGAGTAGCAAGAATAGAAAAGCTTATTAAACAAATCATAAGTCCAAGGAAACTACATTAAACACTTTTCACACAATAAACAAAATTCAGACTTTAAAAATACTATGAACCTTTCTGACATAAGCCATATTTCAACTATGTGCACTACTGTTAAAGAATTACTACCATAAACCCAGATTTTATTCTAAGATACGATTTTCACTTGTTTTTTTTTTTGTGTGTGTGTGGTTTTTTTTTGTAAAATTCTATTGACCAAACACTCTAAATCTTTACTGACCCCAAAGATTTCTTTTTACAATGTTTAAAAGAGGTTGACCTATTTGGGTTACTCTTCTCCACTTCCCATCTTGAACTGTACTTTAGCAAATTCAAGACAACCAGCAATTAGGTACAGCCAAGTGATTCATATGTCTCTTTTCTTCTCCCACCCATAGCTCGTTGCTCCTCACATTTATGGAAGACAAGTCTGTACGAGCTGCTCCTAGAAGGAGCACCCAACAGCCTGGCCTCTGCTACTCACCTTCCCCTTCTTGTCCCTGACTCAAAACTCTGCTCATTAAGTGAGAATCTCTCCCATTAGTAATTAGTGCATCTTCCCAAGCCCTCAATCATGAAAGCAAAAAGCATTATTCTGCAGGGCTTTTGTTCACCCCTTATTTTCAGGGGAGAAGCAGTCATAACACGAGATAACATTCTTTTTAACACAGTGTGCTGAGTGACCTCAGATGGTCACTTCCTACTCTATCTAGGACTGGGAGCCTGGGTTTAATGACCTATATTAGAAACTCCAGACTCCTGGTGTGGTGCTGTAGGATATGCACTGGACCAAAAGGTAAATTTAAACTGCAAGGTAAGCAGTTCAAAACCATTTCCGTTCCTCAGAAACCCAATTCAGGGCTGTTGTGAGTCAGAGTCAACTCAACAGCACTAAAACAAGAACAACGTAAGAAACGATCAGAACAGCAATGATTCTGAAATGCAGTTGAATCTACATTTCTTTCAAGGTTTAAAAAGCAAGCATTAAAATCAACTTTAAATTGTTGTATTATAAATGCTTAACTCATCAAAAATAGTTGTGCACACAATTATATTTGCATATTTATATATTAGAAGTTATACACAATACAAATAAACTATAAAGAGAAAATAAAATTATTTTGTTACTGTTGTTAAGAAGAAAATTAGAAGTACTTTAATCATTGTTACTTTTTTTTTTTTTTCTTTTTTTTTTGGCCTATCTTATAAGATATACAGAGTCCTGGTGTGGCACTGTGGGTTAATGTGCTGGACAGCAAAGTAAGTTTGAACCACAGGGTTGGTGGTTCAAGCTTACCAGTCGCTCCTTGAAAACCCTGTACAGGGTAGCTACAGCTCCGTACTTATCAACAACAACATAAGACATATACTATAAGTATCTTGTTGAATAATATATTACATATGCATGTATTTATAAATAAATACGTGTATATTAACACCCCATGATCTACCACTTTTCCCTTCTGGGGATGCACGGTCAATACTTTTTAAAACACTGGCCGTATGTTAGACTCTTACAGACTCCCAATGCTCCCCTTGACCTTTTGGAGCCCAAGCTCCAAAATTACCCTCTCTGGCACTATAAGATCAGCACTGGACTGTGCTGTTGGCAGTTCAATCCCACCAGATGCTCCTTGGAAGCCCTAGAGAGGGGTCGCTCTGAGTTGGAACAGACTGGACCGCACTTAGCAACCAGACAACTGGTAACACAATTCCCTACCAGCAATTATCAGGCCATCTTAGAATAAGGGGGAAACCACTTGGGCTTGGCACAAAGAAGGTGTCGGGTCAGTACAGGATTCAAATTCAGATTACACCACTTTATGCCGTCCTGGTATGGTGCTGTAGGTAAAGCAGTGGACTACTCGGTGGCTCAAACCCACCAGCCACTCCTTGTAAACCTTATACAGGGTCTCTATGAGTTGGAACCGACTCGACTGCATTTAACACTAACAACAATGGCGCAGGCAAGTCTCTGAACCACCCCACCTGAAACACCTCGCAGCACTGTGGGTGGATTGTGTGGGAAGGCCTAGCAGATAGCAGAAGGCTAACTGAAGACCAGCAGCTGTATCATTTACTTCAGGGAGTTGGTGGCCGAAAGGTTCTGAAAGACTGAGAGACATGTCTATCGATGTCCATTTAAAGTGTCATTAGCCCCAACGACACTGGAAGATGGCCATTCAGGCTGTAGACTGATCTTTTCATTGACATGTTGATGTGAAGAGCAATATATAGATGACAAGCTAGAAATTCTCCAGAACTTACATGACTAAGAGGAACTGCTGCCAACTTCTCCGAATAAGATTAGGGAAGAAGGCGGCACGCCTATAAAGTGTGGGGGGTCTCAAGGACCTGGCTAGGTACCACCTCCGCTGATGGCGGCAGGTGACAGCTCCAAGCATCTTCAGAACTCCACTTTGGACTTTCTCCTCAACTTGCCCCAACCTGATAACATCCTCGCATCCGGCGTGCTTTACCTATATACGCCTAGGGCGGCGTGGTAGCAAGGTTCAGGTACCCAAAGACTCACTCCCAGCGCCCTACCCCCAGGGGCTGCTGGCAGGCGTAAGCGTGGAGGGACCCTCCCCATCACCCAAGGTCGCTGGCACGCACTGTCGCCGAGAGCCAAGCCCCGTGGTCTGGGGCCACTCGCACACGCGGATCTGGAGCCCGCTCTCGGCGCCTGGAGCCACGGACCCGCGTGGGGAGAAGCGGTCCCCCGTCGCCCTAAACGCAGGCAAGTGAGGGGAAGGACGTCGCCCCAGTTGCCAGGAGTCTCCAGCACACCTCCTGCTCCCAGCCTGGCCCGCCGCTCTCCCAGGACCTCACCTGGATGGAGTGGCCGCGGCCTGGGGCGGTGGGGCCCCCCACCAACTTGCAGTAGAGCTCGGGCCGGGGCCGTCCGCCGCCGGGCTCTCGCTCCCCGCAGGTGGCGGTGGCCCAAATCTTGGCCGCTTCGGCCAGGTTGAAGTAGGGCGGGTGCAGGCTGAGCCCAGCCGGGGCCTCGGGGTCCGGAGCAGCGTCACACAAGACTTGGAGCAGCAGCAGCAGCAGCGGGAAAAAGCGCAGTGGCCAGCCCCGCGCGCACTCAGCCGCCGCCATCCCGTCCGTAGGTCCGCCCGCCTCGGGCGCCCGCTCCGAGATTCGCGGTTTGGCGTCGGCACGGCTGCAGTTTTCAGCTCGCCTTTCCTGGAGTAGCTGTGCGAGGAGCTAGCGCAGCCCAAGAGTGGGCGGTGCGGAGCCGCACCCCGGCTCCACGCGCCGGGCGCCTGCGGCGTGGGGGTGGCTGCTCCGATCGGAAAACCTGCGGCTGATGGAGCTGGCACCCGCCGGATCAGGAACTGACAGCGGCCTGCGCTGGGCGTCTTCTGTGTGTTTGCGGCGCGCTGGAAACTTCTCCGGCGGGGAAGGAGGAAGGCGTTCCCGGCTCCTGCCCAGGGCAGAACTCAAAGATACCTCCTCATATTCTCGGACCAGTCAGTAAAGCCAACTCCAGACCTCGGGCCAGAGAGGAGGCTTGCAGCGAATTTGGGTGAAATAGCAGAAGAAACTGCCACTGTCTGCTGAACTTCTCTATCAAAGACACGTATCCAACACTATGCACCAATAATCTCTATGACAGTGCAGAACTGGAAATTGGGAATATAGAACTTGCACATTTAAAGACAAGCGATTATACAAATTGTGGTTCGTTATGCTGTTGAAATACAGTGGAGGAAATCCGTTAGATGCCTAGTCTGTTAATATTTTCAGTCAAACTCAAATGTGTGAATTACTCTAGCTCCCAAGCCATCATCAAGGGCAGAGGATACTCCCCCCAAGACAAAGACTGGATCTATATACAGGACTGCTCACAAAAATAGAACCATATAGGTCCTCAAAGCAATTAGAGGAAGCATTGCTGCAATCCCTGAGTGGGCCGCTAACCGCAAAGGTTGGAGGTACCCGTTCGCTCAGAGCCACCTTGGAAGAAAGTCCTGGCAATCTAGTTCCAAAATATCAGTCATTAAAACCCCTGGGAGCAGCAGAATTCTGCTCTGACATACATGGGGTCACCATAAGTAAGAGTGGACTTGACTGGCAATTGGTTGGCCATTGCTGCAGTCCAAGATGATCAGAAGTGCCCCAGAGGAAGTAGAGTTTGAACTTTCAAGACTGGAGAAGACAAAAGAGGGAGAGCATGAACCCTTCTTGAGTAAAGTTACAGAGATAGGGATACAACGGTACAGGTCAGACAGAACTGATTGGTTGTTTATTGAACGCTGGAATATGTTGTAGGAAAAACTGTGTTTATTTAATTTTCCATTTAGTCTTCTAAATAAAAAAAGATAATTTGTGTGCATAACATCAACAAAAGTCATAAAGACTGATCATTGACTACATGAAAATCAAAATTTAAATGTACACATCAAAAACACCATATCAAAATAAGAAAAGAAATGGAGAGTAGACTCTTTGATGTATAAAACACTTTGAAAGTAGGCGAATGCCCTGGACTAAGAACCATAACACACAATTTATAGAAAAAGAAATACAAAAAGTTTTACTTTTCTAGAAACTGAAATATAAAGCAACAAAGAGACTGCTTATTCACCGAACACACTGGCATAGGTTTTCCTTGTTGTTGTTTTTGTTTTTTTTTTTGTAAGAGTCATAGTCTCAGGGGTTCCTCCGGTCTCCATCTACTTAATTAGCTTTTTCTCCCACTCTATCTAGGACTCCTGGTGTGGCTCAGTAGGATCAGCCTTGGATTACAAACCACAGGTCATTGGTTCAAATCCAACTGTTCCTTGGAAACCCTATTCAGGATCACTATGAGTTAGAAACACTTAACAGCAAAGACAACAATCCAGGACCTTCTAGTGTGATCCCTTTCAGAAGACTAGTTCTGCTCAAGTTGAGATAAACCAAAAACCAAATCTACTGCCATTGAGTCGATTCCAAATCATCACAACCCTATAGGACAAAATAGAACTGGTTCCTAGGGTTTCCGAGTCTTGCTAGAGGATGACTGTTTTGTCTTTCTCCCTTGAAGCAGCTAACAGGTTCCAACCATCGACCTTTTGGTTCACAACTCAATGTTTGACCCACCATGCCACCAAGTTTTCTTCAAACCAGCTGTCATCGAGCAGACTCTAGCTCATAGGAAAACCTATGGAGCAGAGCAGAACTATGTCCTTAGGGTTTCTGAGACTGTATCTTGGAGTAGCTGGTGAGTTTGAACCACTGACCTTGAGGTTAGTAGCCTAATGCTTACCTAACTGCAGCACCAATGCTCTACAAGTTGAGATGGTGGTGGTGGTGGTGGTGTGCCTCTGAATCAGTTCCAACTCATAGAGACCCTGTATAGGTTTTGGGAGGCTGTAAATCTTTAGTGGAGCAGACAGTCTCATCTTTCTCCCAAGAGTGGCTGGTGGATTCAAACTACTGACTTTGCAGTTAGCAGTCCAATGTGTGACCAACTATGCCACTAGAGAGTCTTCAAGTTGAGATTTTGTTGTTCTTAAGTGCTGTCAAATGGGTTCCAACTCATAGTAACCCTGTATGGGGTTTCTAAGGAGCAGCTGGTAAGTTTGAACTGCCGAACTTGTGGTTCAAACCTACCTTTCAGTCCAATGCCTCCCCTAAAGTGCGACACCAGGACTCCATCAAGTTGGGATGGTCCTTCCTAAACAGATGAAGGGAGATAGAGGAAAAGTGAATAAAAGAGATTTAGCATACTTTTCAAAGAAGTCTTTCTAAACCCATGATTATTTGAAGGAAATCATTCAACAAATGTTTTCAATAAATGCTTTCAAAAAGGATTCCAAAATTATGCAGATATGCAAATATGAAAACAAAGGCTAAATTCAAGAAACTGTTCTCTACACAGCCCAGTAACTCTAGCACAATGCCAGGTAGTTTCATTCAGATGTTTTGATGATATCAGAAACTGCAGTGGCCCAGATGACCGTCTATTGAGTTAAATCCAGGCGTCTTCCTTATAGCGCTTTGTGCTCTGCTATAAAAGGCAACATAGCTTACAGGTTTATATGATTTTACAAAAACAATATTTCTCTTTGATGTGTCTTATTTCTTCCCATAGTCAGATGACCTGAAATAGATATTGCAGTTTAAAAATAAATTTGTGATGTCTTAATAGAATAAGTGTGTTTGCCCACTTAGAACAACTTTAAAGATAAGCAAATAAAAACTATATATCTAAAGTTAATATTTACTAGTAAATTTCTCTCTCTAAAGAGTGTATATCCAAAGCAAATATCCAGGGAGCACATATCCTCCACAGATGTAGATACAGGAGATATAAAAGTTGTATACTGGCAAGAATGATACTTTGCAGGGAGGAGAGGGTATTGCTTTCAAGTTCAAATGAAGGACATTATAAACAAGTGCTTTTAAGCACTAGAGTGAGATGCAAATACAATGCACAATTGTCATTGTAAGGCAAGATGAGTGCTAGGGTTTAATATGAAAGAGGATGTTTAAAGAAATTAATTTACTTGGCCACATTTTGACAAAAATTCAAACAATAAACAGGGTACAAGGTTTCCAACTCCCAGTTTGTATACTAAAGGAAAGTCACCTGAGTGAGGACATCCATGGCATGACAGCTGTAGAAGCATTCTGAGCACAAGAGGAGCTACTGGTGTACTTAGCGGGAGACGGGTGGGTGCAACCAACATGTATAGTTACATATAAACAAATCCAAACTAACACAAGTGAATTTGGGGATTGGCTAGCTTTCCAATACTTCAAAAGTGAGTCATGCTTCAATTTGCCCTTCAGATCTTAAGATGAAAATGCAGATTACCATACATATTATTGTTGAAAAGAATCACCGTAAGAGTTAAGAACCTAGTATGCCAGGTCATATTGTCAGGAGGGACCAGTCACTGGAGAAGGATATCATGTTTGGTAAGATGGAAGGTCAGAGAAAAAGAGGAAGACCCACAATGAGATGGAATGGCCAACTGGCAGCATTGACGGATTCAAGCGTGGCAACAGTAGTGAGGGTGGCCCAGGATCGGGCAGTGTTTCGTTCTGCTATGCATAAGGTCGCTATGGGTCGGTACCGACTCGATGGCACCTAACAACAACAACAATGCCAGGATGATCAACTGCATATTGCAAAGACATAATCAAACCCAAAAATGCTCTCTAGTACAGACCCTAGCATTATACTTATGGTGATGGTCCTTGAGGTGAAAGCATGAATTTCTCTCGTCCTCCTTTTTTACACCCTCTCCCCAATATGATGCCTTTTTTGTTCTGACCATCAGAAGTCCTTGCTGTTAAGTGCCGTGAAATCAGTTCTGACTCATAGCAACCCAGCATAGGGTTTCTGAGGAGCCAGCTAGTGGGTTTGAACTGCCAACCTTATGGCTAGCAGCTCACAACTTGTCCTACAGCACCACACCAGGAGGCTATCAGAAGTCCTAAGACCTACTTTTCATTACTATTCTTCTTAAAATTGTATTTCTGAACTACAACTTGCTGTTGGTTTGGTTTCACTTCAGAAGTAGGTAAGTTTCACAAGTTTTTCTTTTACGTCATCATTTCATGTTCCAAGGGAATAAAGACCAGTTGTTATGTCATAGATGGCCACTTACCAGCTTTTAAAACCTTAGGCACTACACAACGAACTAGGAGGTAAACCAGAAGTATTAAACACGGTATTAGGCCATGTTATTAGTTATCTGGAATGTTCCATAAAACTATGGCCCTAAACCTTTCCAAATCATGGAACCAGATGCCATGAGGTATTTGCCAACTGTGTTTCTTAACAAATAGTTTTCATGTTATTAAAGACCTACGTAGGGAGAGAAAGGGAGAACTAGAAACTTTACCATAGAAAGCTTGTAAGTCTGCCTTCAACCCATAACTTGGAATACCTAAAATGGGGCTACAACTTTCCCAGTGAAGGAGGCTTCCTGCGGAGCCTTTGCATTGCATAAGACCATTTGTGGAATCCTGAACCCCATCCAGAATCTTCTGAGGTGGGAAATCTCCACTTAAAAGGACAAGCAGACCAGCCTAGAGTGACTACAAGAACAGAAGATACTTCTTGAAAGAAAGACCAGCAGGAAAAATCAAAAACAATAACAGTAGTCCAGCTGACTACTACAAGATCAAGCAAGTTGTGTGCCCAGGAGCCATCAAGGCAAGTGGTCAGGTCCCCCCAGGGCAAACCCCCTTCCAAGACTAAGACTCAAGGGGGATACACAAAAAGGCATGTGGTCTGACTGGTGACCACGTTGATAATCAATAAGGGGAAGTAGAGGGAAAACGGCAATGAAGTTCTGAGCAAAGTCCGACCACATTCAATAGACTCCTGTGAACCCGGGTTGAGACCTGGTTGGCCAGCAGTATGGCAAGACCTGGGGACTCCTGGGCCCAGAGACAGCGGCATGGCCACAGAGGGCTAGAGCAAAGAGTGAAGCGTCGAGCTGATAAGAAGTGAGGGCATATGCACAAGAACACCCACACTTGCAAATAGTACTCACTTGACCTGGCTTCAATAGCTAGATGATCAGAACTCAACTAGAAGAAGAAAGAAGAGGAAAAAAAAGAGTAATCTGATATAATTTTATGAACTTGACCTATACCTATGAATGTAGTCTCTCAAAAGAGGGAGTAAATCTTTACAATGGGATCATTCCCACCCCCTCGGTACACAGGGTAGACAGGGATGGGCAACTTGGACATTGGCTATGCAAAATGGGGAAATTACAAAGGCAAGAAGCTTACAAGCTTTCAAGAGGGAGCCTAGTTTCAGAGGGTGTGGCGGAAGGTAGAATCTCCACTGAGTGGTTTCCAACCTGTCTGGATAGGGCTGATGAAAGGAGATGGGGATAAGACTTTTGTGGTACAATAGTGAATAATGGCTATCAGGACTGATTGTGAGGGTTGGAAATGTAAAGGTAGATATTTTGTAACAAAAAGAGGGGAGTGGGTGACTTTGCAGTCCAGGAGCAGAGGTCCCTGGGACCATCAAGTGAGAAAAGTGGAGTGCGGGACCCTACCCAGAGAAGTAGTGACACCAGAGATGGAGGCAGAGACGATGATGTGGAGAGATAGAGCAGCTGGGGACTCTAGACCCAGAGAGGGAGGGGGCTGTGTGCTGACGACCCGGGTAGGGAGGGTGGTGGGCAGATGTTTGATGATGCATGGAGGGGATTGTAACCATAACAATGAAATGAAATGTGATATGGTGAATGTAAAACTAATGTTCTCCCATGTAAACTTCAAGTAATTTGCAATAAAAATCTAATAAAAAGAAGAGGGAGTTATCTTGATGCATTCTCTAAAAGAACACAGAATGACCACGGGACTTATTAGGAAAAGTTTTAAGAAAATTAAAAACAACACTGGTGAAAATAAATTTTTAAAAAGCAGGAAAAAAAAAAGACTTATGTAACTTCTAATATGTGCTTCTGATTAGCATGAAATAATTAGCATAACTATTTGTTGTTGTTGTTAAGTGCCATCAAGTCGGTTCTGATCCATAGTGACCCTATATAGTGTTTCCGAAGAGCAGCTGGTGAGCTTGAACCACCGACCTTGCAGTTCAAACAGCTTTGCAATCTGGCACATTAACCCACAGTGCCACACCAGGACTAGACTGAAATCATTCTAGCCCAAAGTGAAGAAACTGTGCTTCCGTTAGTCTGCATTGTTGTTGTTGCTATTGTTAAGTGCCTTTGAGTCAATTCCAACCTATTATCATATGCTAATTCTGGTGTTGCGCTGTAGGATCAACACTAGGTTGTAAACCTCATGGTCGGCAGTTCAAACCCACCAGCGGCCCCTTGGAAGCCCTCTGCAAGGTGGCTATGATTTGGAAGCAACTCAATCAAGGACACTTAACAGCAACAGTAAATAAAGGTAGGGTTTCTATTAGTTAGGACCCTAGGTGATTCAAATGGCTTGCACTCAACTATGAACCTAAAAATTGGCAGTTTGAACCCACCCTGTAATACCACAGAAGAAAGTCTAACAATCCGCTTCTGTAAAGATTACAGCCAAGAAAATTCTATGGAGTACAATTCTGTTTAAGTCAGAATTGGCTCGGTGAGTTTAGTTGATCTGGTTTCTATTAGCTATTTTGAAAAATCGGGAATTACCCTCATGCCCCTGGGCATCCTGAAACACAAATCTACCATCACTCGCTTTTGTTTGTAAATAAGAAAACCAAGGTTAAGGGGCTTATCCAAGTACTCACTCACCGAATATTATCCAGACTCTAACTCTCTGCCTGACAGTATTCCAACAAACCTCACCCCTACTCCCTTTCTGTGTGGGTCTCCCTGTTCCATGTCCCTTGAACTAAAGACTCCTTGCAAACTAGCATTACTCCTGTGGGTCTCAGCTGCGTCTGGCTCATCATCTAAGCTCAGACTCCTCAGTGTTAACCAAAACTGACTGAAATTCTCAGACTTCTTGTATGCAGTATTTGTGCTCACTGCAGACAGATTCCAGCTGCCCTCTGGTCCCTCCCATTAGGGCACTTCCTGGTACTCAGGTCTGCCAATGACCCTGCAAAGAATTCACATTCCAATTGCATTAATTTCCTCTCCAACTTTTGTTTCACACACTCCTGTTTGGCCTTTATGTGAAATATGCAACTGGGCAGAGCAGGTAGTTTTATCCATTTGTCAGGATGATTCTTTTCTTCCACCTGAGGTTAGTGTTACTATAAGCAGTAGTGCTACAATAAAAAAGAAAGTTGTGTTGTTGTTGTTAAGTGCCACAGAGTCATTTCCAACTCATAATGACCGTGTGTAGAGTTTCCAAGGAGCAACTGGTGGGTTTAAATTGCTAAAAGTGGTTAGCAGCCCAGTGTTGATCCAAAAATGCCACATCGGGACTCCAAGATAAAGTCCACACCTATATAATAATACCTTTTGCTTTTACAATGCAATTCTTCCCTATCAATCCATAGCTACCCTCTGGACTAAGTGGGTAGAAGCCATTTTTCTCATTTTATGCAGGGGCAAAATAAACGGCAAAGAATTAAATCATCTTGCTCAGGTTTTATGGGGATTTAAGAAACAGAGCCTTCATCTCTTGACCTGATGTTTAGTAATTTTATTTGGCAGGGATTTAGAGTGTAAATTAGAAAGGATTTAGAATGTAAATTAAAATCAGCCGCTAACATACCCTTTTGCACACTTTGACATTTCTTTTTGGTCATTTTAAGCTTAAGGGTAGCGTAGTGCTTACAAATCGGGCTGCTAACCTCAAGGTCGGCAGTTCGAAACTACCAGCTGTTCCTCTGGAGAAAGGTGAGGCTTTCTGCTCCCGTAAAGATTTGCAGCCTTGGAAAGCCTGTGCAGGGTCACTATGAGTCGGAACCGACTCCACGGTACATAACAACAACAACAAGCTTACGGGTGGAGTCCAGGTGTGACGCTATGGATTAAGTCGCCAGACTGCAAAGTCATTTGAACTGCAGTGTCGGCGGTTCAAGCTTACCAGCTGCTCCTTGGAAACTCTATACAGGGTCACTATGGGTCGGAACCAACTCGAGGGCAGTTCACAACACCAACAAGCTTAAGGATAAGCCATCCAGGTGGTATAGTGGGTTACCCATGGACTACTAACAACAGTTCAAGTTCACCAGCTGCTGTGTGAGAGAAAGATACGGCTTTCTGCTCCTATAAAGATTTACAGCCTCAGAAATCCTATAAAGAGCTACTTTTAGTTGAAACTTAACAACAATTTTTAAGGCTATGAAGCAGAATTAATAGTTTCTAGGCCCACAGAAGGTAGCAAACCAGACATCATTAAATGTCACTCTACAGTGTTTTGGAGTCCCTGGGTGGTAGTTAGTGTACTTAGCTGATAACTAAAAGGTTGGCAGTTCAAGTCCACCTGGAGGTACCACAGAAGAAAGACCTCATGGGATATTTTCAAATCCTAAGCTGTTGGATACCCTGTGTAGTTGTTTTCTTGAGTGATAGCTAATCAAATACAGCAATAAATGCGTGAGCAGTAGAAGACCAAAGAGATCATAGAGAGCTAAGCATTTGTGTGCATAAAAGATTTTAACAAATGAACAAAAGATAACTTATACAATAGGAAAAAGTCTCTGAGAACCACATAGCCAATAAAGATCTCATATCCAAAATATGTGTAAAACGTCTACAATTTAATAAAAAGACAAATAACTCCATCCAAAACATGGGAGGTAGGGAAATGGTATGTTCTCACTTTTATGAAATGGCATGAATGAGCAAACATACAGAAAATATAGTTTGTTGGTGGTTACCAGGGGTGAGGGTTGGGGAAAAAGACAGAAGTACGTCTTAAATAGTCGTCACTTTTTGTTATAAAAATGCCAATGATGACACAGAACATGGGTGAAATTTCTAAAGCTTAACTAATGAAAATATGTTAACATAGAGAAAGGGGATGAATGGGGAAATGCTAGCCTGTGTGGGGTTTTGTAACAATAACAACCAAATAAATGGGGGAGCTACAGATGTGGATACTAATTTTTGTTGTTCCTCCTCATAGTGACCCCATGCACAACAGAATGAAACACTGCCCAGTCCTGAGACAGCCTCACACGTGTGGTTACACTTGAGCTCATTGCTGTTACCACGATGTCAGTCTATCTCATTGGGGGTCTTCTTCTTTGTCACTGATTCTACACTTTATGAAACATAATGTCCGATTCCAGGAACTGGTCTCTTCTGATAATATGTCCAAAGTATGAGAAGTGAAATCTCACCATCCTAGCCTCTAAGAAACCTTTTGGCTGTACCTCCTCCAACACAGACCTGTTTGTTCTTCTGGCTGTCTTTGGTACTTTCCAAAAAACACTACAAGAACAAACCCACGAGAAAATGCAAGTTTTGAAACAATGCAAAACCTGTCATTAGAAATCCAGAAGATTAATACTAAGATTGCAGAAATGGATAATCCATTGAAAGGGCAAAGGAGGAGATGCAAAAGCCATGAAAGCCCAAATCAGTGAACTTGCAAATAAATCTCTCATTACTTGTATGCTAGAAGAACAATCAGTAAAAAACGAAAAAATCTGAGGGAATCCTAAGAGTTATGTGGGACACCATGAAGAGGAATTACAGGTAATCAGAATTCTAGAAAAGAAAGAGATAATAAAAAACACAGAGAAAACTCTTGAAGAATTGTTGTAAGAAAACTTCCCTAACATCATGAAAGATGAGATGAAAAGCAGGCAAGAAGCTGAATGAACCCCAAATAGGATAGATCCGAAAAGAAGATCACCCAGACATACTATAATAAACCTTTCCAAAACCAAAGACAAGGGAAAACTTCTGACAGCAACTCAGAGGAAAACTCAAAGTTACCTGCAAAGGAGAACTAATAAGACTAAGCTCTGATTTCTCTGCAGAAATCATGCAGGCAAGAAGGCAATGGGATGACATATACAAACCTCTGAAAGAAAAAAATGGCTAACCAAGAGTCATATACCCAGCAAAGCTGTCCCTCAAATATGACAGCAAAATTAAGACATTTCCTCATCAACAGAAACTAAAGGAATTTGGAAAACAAACAAATAGACCAACTTTACAAAAAAAAGACTAAATGGCATTCTTTGGACTAAAAACCAACAACAACCTGAGATTAATATATATGACAGCAGACCCAGAACTCAATCCAGATAGAGAAGTATTTCAAGTAAAACAAACCTACAAGTCTGAAAATAGGGAACCAGAGATAACAATTTATAATGAAGTCACTACAAAGCAAAAAGAGAGAATAGTGTAGATACAGAACTTCCAAATGGCAAGAAAGCTAAGTAGATTTCATGATAAAACAAAATGTTTTCAACAGGAAAAAAAAAATTATAGGGCAACCTTGGAAAATTAATACACCTTTACATAAAAATAAAAAAACGAGGAAAGTCAGAAAGACAAGGTAAACATTAACACAACAGAAATAAAAATGAAAAGAAAACCATAGCGCAGAAAAGTACGTGGAACAAAGACCCAGGAGCACCACAAAATAACATGCAGCAAAATGGTAACATTCGATTCATACCAGTCAATGATTACACTGAATGTAAACGGAGTAACCACACTATACACGGAATGTAAACAGAATAACCGCACCAATCAAGAGATATAGAGAGTAGCAGAACAGATAAGAAAACAGCCTATTTACAGAAGAAAGGTTAAACAAATTTTGATACATACATACAATGGAATACTATGCAATACTGAAGAATGACAATGAATTGACAAAATACCTCACAACATGGATGAACATGGAGGACATTATGCTGAGTGAAATCAGTCACAAAAGAACAAATATTGTATGAAATCTCTGTTGTAAACATTTAGAAAAGGTTATGTTGATAAAAGAAGCATTCTATGATGGTTATTGGGGTAGTGGAGGGAAATTATTCATAAGCTAGAGGGTTGTTGTTGTTGTGAAGTGCCATCGAATTGGTTTCAACCCATGGTGACCCTGTATAGGGTTTCCGAGGAGTAGCTGGTGAGCTTGAACCATCGACTTTGCAGTTCAAATGGCTTTGAAGTCTGGTGCATTAACCCACAGCACCACACCAGGACTCCAGCTAGAGGATAGACACATGTTAATATGGGTGTCAGGGCAGGCAATATATAATAGGAGGGAGGATGGCAGAGGAAAGATGAAGACGGCAGGAAACACAGGGAGGAATGCAAGAATTAAAGTGAATAGAGGTAAATACTGTTAACTGATGATGGTGGTGATGGTGGTTATGTGCCTTGGAGTAGTCCCGACTCATAGCAACCCTACATAGGGTTTCCGAGGTTGTGAATGCTTAACAGTAGCAGAAAGCCTCATTTTTCTCCCACGGAACCGCTAATAGTTTCAAACTGCGGACCTTGAGATTAGCAGCCCCACTCATAACCACTGTTGATACATAGAGGGAATTGCAATCATTGTAATAAAGCAAAGTGTATGATTTGTTGAATGTAAAACTAATGATCTACTCTGTAAACCTTCACTCAATTCACAATAAAAAGTTAAAATTAAATTTCAAAGTTATATGAGATACGACCTCACTCCTACTAGAATTTCAATGATAAAAAACCCCACAGAAACTAACAAATGTTAGCTAAATGTGGGGAGATTAAAACTCTTATCCAGTGCTGGTGGGAATGTTAAATTGTACAACTATTGTGCAAAACAGTATGGTTGTTCCTCAAAATATTAGAAATAGAAATACCACATGATCCAGCAATCCTACTCCCCAAAATGTAGCCCGTTTTTGTTAAGTGCTTTCGAGTCGGTTCTGACCCATAACGATCCTGTATAGGGTTTCTGAAAGCAACTGGTGAACTTCAACCACCAATTTTGCAGTTCAAACCAACTTTGCAGTCCAACGCATTATCCCACAGTGTCATACCAGGATTCCAGATTACAGGAATAGGTAAATGCGAGTATGTAAAAACCAGTGGTTATTAGTGGTTACCTGGGGTGCCTTGCACAGTTTAGCAGTTTAGTAAAAACTTGTCAAAATTTGGATTGTGTTAACTTCATTTGAGCCCTAGGATATAGGAATAATAGGCATTTGTGTACACCATATCATCACTGAAAGTGCTCAACTCTTAATGATCCTTAGTGATGAGCAGTTCATGGAATATTTTTTTGTTATTGTTAAGGGCCATTGAGTTGATTCTGACTCATAGCGACCTTGTATAGGGTTTCCAAAGAACAACCGATGGGTTTGAACTACAGACCTTATGGTTCGAAGTCCAATGCTGATCCTACAGCACCACACCAGGAGCTCTCATGGAATATATGGGGTGCTTATTTTCGACACTTCTTAAGATAGTAGTGTAGATACAATTTGCTGACTTTTGTACTTTTTCACCCTAGATTTATAGAGTACCTGTTAGAGTTGTTAGGTGCCTTTGAGTCAGTTCCAGCTCATAGAGACCCTATGCTCAACAAAACTAAACACGGCCCTGAGATATCCTTACAATTGTCACGCTTGAGTCCATTGCTGCTGCCACTGTATCAATCTATCTTGTTGGGGGGTAGGGGGTGTCCTATCTCTTTTTCATTGACCTATTCTTCAGGGACTGATCCCTCCTGATAACATGCCTGGAGTGTAAGAGACAAAAATCTCACCATTCTGACTTCTCAGGATCATTCTGGCTGTACTTTGTCCAACACAGATTTATTTGTTCTTCTGGCCATCCATGGTGCCTTCAATTTTCAATATTCTCCAGTACTGTAACTCAAATGCATCCATAACTCAAATGCATCAATTCTTCTACTGTCTTCCTTATTCATTGTCCACTTTCATTTGCTTATGACATGATTGAAAATACCGTGGCTTGAATCAGGCTTATCTTACTCTTCAAACTGGTTTCTTTGCTCTTGAACACTTTAAAGGTTTTACGGAGCAGATTTGCCTAGTGCAATACGTCATTTGATTTCTTGACTGCTACTTCCATGAATGTTGATTATGGATCTAAGCAAAATGAAATCTTTGACAACTTCAATCTTGGTTCCATTTATCATGATGTTATTTATTGGTACAATTGTGAAGATACTTTCTTTACATTGAAGTGCAATCCATACTAAAGGCTATGGTCTTTGATCCTCATGAGTAAGTATTTTAAACCGTCTTTGGTTTCCAGAAGCAAGGTTGTATCATCTGCATATCATAGGTTGGTAATGAGTCTTCCTCCAATTCTAATGCCACAGTATTCTTCATATAATCCAGCTTCTCAGATTATTTGCTTAGTATATAGGCTGAATAAATATGGTGAAAGAATACAACCCTGGTGCTTTTCCTGATTCTAAACCATTCAGTATGCCCTTGTTCTATCTAACCACTGCCTCCTGGTCTATGTACAGGTTCCTCATAAGCACAATTAAGTGTTCTGGAATACCCTTTCTTTGTAACAGATACATAGCTTGTCATGACCAGCACAGTCTAAAGCTTTTGCATAGTCAGTAAAGCACAAGTAAAGTCTTTCTGTTATTCTCTGCTTTCAGCCAAGATCTACCTGACATCGTCAATGATATCCCTCCTTTCATGTCTTCTTTTGAATCAGCTTGAATTTCTGAAAGTTCCCTAGTATGGAGATATAGGACAATCACTGGACTGCTAACCACAAACTCTGTGGTTCAAACTCACCAGCCACTTCTCAGAAACATTATACAGGGTCTCTATGAAACCTGGTGTGGCACTGTGGGTTAAAGTGGCACACTGCAAAGCCGTTTGAACTGCAAGGTTATCAGTTCAAGGTCACAAGCTGCTCCTCGGAAATCCTATTCAGGGTTGCAATGGGTCGGAACCAACTTGATGTCACTTAACAACAACAACAAATGAGTCAGAAGTGATTCAACAACACTTATTTAGTGTAACACTGTCCATGTATTGTTGCCACAGTTTTTTAAAATTATCTTCAGCAAATAGTGTATCTAATTATGATTGTTTCTTTATTTCATCTGATATATTTCCTAGAAATAAATTCCTAGGAGAATTCTGAGGGTGGCTGGTTAGACAGCCAAGACCTGGTTGTTCCTGGCATGTAAAACAACTGACAATTTGAGTAATATGGTGCCTGAATATGGAAATGGAACAGAGTTAACCATATATGTATATCAGTTGCCTTTGAGTCAATTCTAAATCATGGCAACACATGTTGAGCAGCAGAATTGTGTTCCAGTGGGTTTTCAAAGGATATGAACTTTTGAAAGTAGATTGTCTTCTTCTGAAGTGTCCCTGGGTAGATTCGAAATGCCAATTTTTTGGTTAGTAGCTAAGTGCATAACCATTCATGTCACCCAGAGACTCTCTCAGAGGCAATAGTATGTAAATAATATGAGAAGACATGAAAAAGAAATATGGAAAAGTTTCAAAAACTGTTAGCATAATCTTGTCTAATAATAACCAAGAATTGGAACTGCCTTTCTAAAGCATCGCTATGAGTCAGAATTGATTCCATGGCAGTGGTACAATTAATGTTGTTGTTAAGTGACGTTGAGTTGGTTCCAACTTATAGCAACCCGGTATAGTGCTTCCTAGGAGTGGCTGGTGAGTTTGAACTGCCGATCTTACAGTTCAAACCAACCTTGGGGGTCCGGTGAATTATAGCGTCACGCCAGGACTTCTCCAATGGTACCATGTTGTTGTGTTGTTGCCATCAAATCGGTTCCGACCCATAGCGACTCCTGGTTTCCGAGGAGCAGCTGGCGAGCTTGCACCACCAACCTTGCAGTTCAAACGGCTTTTCAGTCTGGGGCATTAACCCACAGCGCCACACTAGGACTCCAATGGTACCATAGTGTAGAGTTTTTCCTGAGGAGAGACTACATTTCCCATCCCTCCTTACATCTAAATGTGGCCAATGAAAAGTGATCAGACTTGGTCCATGAAACCCTCTCCAGTGATTGTGGAAGGTTTATCTCTTCCTGCATAGAGGTGAAGGATTCCAAGGCCCAAAGAGCTAGCTGAATCCCAAGATGGAAGGGGTTCCTGAATTAACATGGGTTCCTGAATTAACATGTGTTATGTAAATGAGAAGTAAGCTTTGATTTTATTAAGTCACTGTGATTTGGGGTGTTACCTATTAAAGTAGCTAATGTTACCTTGGAAAAAAGACCTGGCAATCAGCTTCTTTACAGATTAGTCTAGAGAGGCCTTTACCCAGGAAAGAAGAGACCTGACATCAAGTTGTTTTCAGTGATGGATGAAGACTTACTCTGTGTAAAATTTTATAACTGTTATCTTTTCAGAGCTACTATTAATAAAAATTCTCTTAAAAGAAATAAGTATATGTATAGTATTTGCATGCTATAAATTCTCCCCACACTTGGGCAGCCCCAATTTGTCACTTGGCCAATGGACGCTTCTTTTGAATTCCCCTGAGTTGCTGAGGGGCACAGGCAGTGTAATAATGTTTCAAGAAGTAAGTTGAAATAATAAATATTTAATAAATCTTTGTGTTTTTTAAAATTTTACAGCCTAAAAAATTCTATTACATTATTAGTCCAACTAACCCCAAGAACACTCAGGTCAACATGCCAACATAACTTTAAAATCCTACTCTGTCACGTGGGGTCACAAAAAGTCAAAAATCTATTGAACAGAGCCTAACAAAAACAGCAGTGTTATTTTAACTGATACATTTGACTGATTATTTTGTTATAATATTTCTAGATATAAGGAATAAGAAAGACCAGAGTAATGAAGTGTTTAATGGTAAATAACAAAGTTAACCAAAGTCCTAAAAGGATTATTTTATGGGTCATATATCTGGTGTGGCACTATAGGATAAGCACTGGACTGTTAACTGCTAGGTTGATGATTCAAACTCACTAGTTGCTCCTTGGAAACCCTATACTAGGTAACTCTGAGTCAGAACTGACTCAATGGCACTTAACAACATTTCACCAGACAAATAAGCTCATTATTTTATTTTTAAGTTATGTTGGAATATTGACATGAGCTTTCTTGGGTTTAGCTGGACTAATAACATTAGTAAGGTCTCTGGGTAGCACAAAAGGGTTTGTGCTAGGCTACTCAACCAAAGGTTAGCGGTTTGAGCCCACCCAGAGGTACCATAGAAGAAAAGTCTTGATGATTTAATACTGATGTACAATCCCAGCCACTCCTATGGAATACAGCTCTACCCTGAAATGTGTGGATTCTCCACGCACTGGAATGAACTCAACGACAATAGCTTTAGTTGGTTTGGCTTAGTATCATTCATTAAGAAAACAAACTTAAGTTTATCTCTTCTTATTTTTGTCTTTTTCTTCTTTCCTTGCCTTTGCTCCTGGCTAAGTGTCTAGGGAAAAGTAAAATTTGCTCTCTTGAGTCTCAGTTCTGTTTTATAGTGTTGCTGAAATGATCTGATAACTTCATTCCAAGTTTTAAAAAACAAAAGTGATTGTGAATATGCATTCTCCCACGGCATCAAGAGTAATGCCAGAAAAGACAATTCTTCAAAAATAGACTTCTTCTGTCTTTATCTATGCAAATTCCACATAATCAGATAGTCTTTCGTAGGCATCTGTGAGAGCCTTTCAGTTTTCTCTGAAAGTGGGTTTTCACCATTTGTGACCCTCCCTTTTAAGCATAGCGTTGAACTAATTTTTCCTCCTCAACTTAGTGTTATAGTTTATATTTTCTCCATTTATTCTTTATATAACCTTGATAGGTTGGTCTTTTAAGGAAGTATTTCTCCCTTATACATAAGTTTTTTTAAAATAAAACATATTTACCTTGTCAAAAAGTCACTTTAGTAATTTCACTGGGTCTTGAAAAGTCCACTAACTTGACAAACATAAAGAATAAAAATTTGAAAGAAAAAGCAGCCACACCTAGTGCTTCATCTGTTGCAATGGCTTCAGAGTAGCCCTGTCTTGTTTAAATCAGTATTGTTCAAATTTGGTCTTCACACTACCAGCAGGTATCCATGCACTATTGTTGCATTGATAAAAGAACAAACATTAGAGTATTTAAAGATTTTGTTTCTGTTCCCGCTGTTAGCTGCCATCAAGCAGGTTCCATCATGATGACCTTAGGTATAATAGAACAAAATGAACCCCAGTCCAGCACTGTGAGAGTTAGGGTTTTCTGTCCATTTTGGGCCAGGATCCTCGGTGGTTTGGCAATTGAGACATAGTTATGTCCCATGATGAGATCTAATATTTTATAATCAACTCCGCCGTGAGATCTGCTATGAGCAATCAACTGAAAGGAGTTTTCCTAAGGGTGGCCTTCTTCCAACATAGTGGACACTCAGGCACTTACCTTCTGCTGGGTCTGAATGCTGCATCTGGATCCTCCTCCAACCCGAGTTCTTTGGACTTGAGACAGTGGCCAACTTTAGTGTCTGCCAATCCTGGGAGTCAGCAGCAGCCTGGCCAATGTTCCTGCCTGCCATCTGACTTCCCAATCATGTTTCATCTGACTCAGACTTTGGATTTGCCTACCTCTACAACTGTGTAGAGCCTCAGCTGTGGGCCACAGCCTTCGGTATGGATTGCATCTCAATGTAAAGAAAACAAAAATCCCTAACACGGGACCAATAAACAACATTCTTATCAACGGAGAAAAGATTGAAGTTGTCAAGGACTTCATTCTTCTTGGATCAGCCATCAACACTCATGGAAGCAGCAGCCAAGAAATTAAATGACATATTGCATTGGGCAAATCTGCTGCACAAGACCTTTTTTGTTTTGTTTTTTTCTTTTTTAAAAATGTTTTATTGTGAATTATGTCATAGTTTACATTAGAGAACATTAGTGTTACATTCATCCTATCATATATCATTTCATTGCCATGGTTACAATCCCCTCCAT
>NW_006408533.1:788894-789499 GCF_000296735.1 Chrysochloris asiatica | reverse complement strand
AGCACAATTAAATGTTCTGGTATACCCATTCTTCTCAATGTTATCCAATGTGTTGTCATCCTCACAGACAAAAGCCTTTGCATCATCAATAAAGCACAAGTAAACATCTTTCTGGTACTCTCTGCTTTCAGTCAAGATCCATCTGAAGTCATCGATGATATCCCTAGTTCCAAGACCTCTTTGAATCCAGCTTGAGTTTCTGGTAAGATACCTGTCAAAGCATTGTTACAGCCATTTTTTAAAACATCTTTAATAGAAACTTTATTGAGATAATTGTAGATTCAGTTTCACATATTATCATTTTGTGAAACTATAAGATGATATCAAAACCAAGATATAGACACTGATATAGTTTACCTCATGTTTCAGATTTTCTCAGGTTTATTTGTATTTACAGTGTGATGCATGTATGTGTATTTTGTTCTACACAAGGATCTCTTGTGTTGCCCTTTATATACCCACAACCACCTCTGATGCAGCTCTCACATGCTATCAGGTCCCACCGCTACTCCTACCTCTGGTAACCACATTGTTTTGTTTTTAAGTTTTTATTTGAATTGAGTGATAGTTTACATGGGAGAACATATGTTTTATACTCATCCTAT
>NW_006408533.1:785656-787339 GCF_000296735.1 Chrysochloris asiatica | reverse complement strand
GGAGGCAGGGGGGTCAGGCTTGCAGGGTATACCCTTTGGTTGGTTGATGATGCATGGACGGGATTGTAACTATGGCAGTGAAACTATATATGACAGAATGACTGTGAAATCTATGATATCCCATGTAAACTATCACATAATTCACAATAAAACATTTATTTTAAAAGAAGCAACTACAGATGATGTGTAAATAAATGGATGTGGTTTGGTTTCAGTAAAACTTTACTTATATAATAAAAAAAAACAACGCAGCCCTCTTAGCTTCTGGTGACGAGATTAACCAATGTGTGCCTAATGTCTGAGATATTGCCTGTAGCAGCCCCTGGGAAATTATCTGAGACATCTTTTGAGGCAGATGCCTTACTGGACATTGCTGAGTAGTTCCAGGAAGCCCAAACACCACCCCTCATTGTTTCTAAATCTATACTAGACTTAAGTCCCAGCAAGCTCCAAAAGGTAAAGTACAAATTGTAATACAGGAAGAAGTACAATATACTCCAAAAGAACTGCTTGATTTTTCTAATATGTACAAACAGAAACCTGACTAGAGAATATGTGTGGAAATGGGTATTAAGGGATAATGGTGCAAGGAACATAAAATTGGATCAGCTTGAGTTTTTTGATACCAGTTCACTAAGCACAGATTCTTCACTCAGTGTTTCAGTTCAAGAGGTTAGGATATGATCAAATCGTTTATTTGGTTGGTTCACTGAAGCATGGATTGTATGATGGCATACAATAAATCAAGTTGAAGTATCAGACCTGCCTTGGTATGTAGTTGAAAAAGGTATCCAAAGACTTAGGGAAATTGGCATGTTAGAGTGGATTTATCAGCTAGACCCATTGATCCACACATACAGTGTCTAGAGGACACACAGTTTACCATAACAGTGAGCTGTGATAGCTATTTTTTGTAAACCTGATTTGACAGTGGGAAAGCCCTAGTTGAATTAAGACACGCAATACAAAGAGGCTGACTGGACCTTGTGATGGTTGGGACCAAATGACAGTAATTAACCAATAAAGACAAGGTGTGAGTGGTTACTGTAATGGACTTTGCAAAGTCAAAGAAGTAATCCTAATAGTCGGACTCATGTGGACTTAGGACACTGGCTACTTAGGCAGGGTATCCCTAGGAGTGAAATAGATGGGGAACCTACTAAATATTTACTTGATCTGTACAAGTAGAAGAATTCTAGGTCATGTGAACAAATTGAGTGAGTCACAGCCCCTCACTCTATTTCAAGACTTGAGCCAGTTTACACACTCAGAACCCCTTGAATGAAGAAGAATCTGGGTCCTCTTGAGGACCGAAAATTTATACTTTTAGTCTTTCTCCCAGTCTTTCCTAAAGGGGTCTAGGGCCTTTTACAAGAGTGACTGCTCATTGGGGAAAAGGAAATAATCAGACTTTTCAGAGTCTATTGGACATTGGCTCTGAATTGACACTAGTTTCAAGAGACCCAAAGTTTCACTTGGCCCATCAATCAGAGGGGACGTACACAGAGGTTAAGTTATTAATTGAGTTTTAGCTATGGTCTGTCTCGCAGTGGGTCCAGTGGGCCCCTGAACCTGAACTGTAGTGATTTCCCCAGTTTCAGAATGCTTAATGGAATAGTCGTGGTGCTTGTGTGCCGTGGAGTTGGTTCCGACTCATAGTGACCCTGTACAGGGTTTCCGAGG
>NW_006408533.1:772044-783162 GCF_000296735.1 Chrysochloris asiatica | reverse complement strand
TTTGCCCAGAGAATCTTTCAATAACGAAAGTCGAGGCTTGAATTTTTTCTTCAGTTCCCCCCAGCTTGAGAAACGCTGACCGTGTTCTTCCTTTTTTGGTTTTGTAATTCCAAATCTTTGCATATTTTATTATAGTATTTGACTTTATCTTCTCGAGCTGATCTTTGAAATTTTCTGTTTAGCTCTTGGACCTCTTCAATTCTTCCATTTGCTTTAGCCATAGTACTACACTAGAAGTTGGGAAATTAGTCCAACAAAAATTCAGGTGCCTTCCACCTCATTGAAATTTTTAGAGTCAAGTGGTGTGGGATATATTGATATATTCCTCCCAAAGTGAAGAATAAGCTATTGCATCTGGTCCCTCCCACAACTAAAAAGGAGGCACAAAGCCTGATGGGCCTTTTTGGATTTTAAAGGCAACATACTCTCCATTCAGGTGTGTTACTCCAACCTACTTATCAAGTGACTCAAAAAGCTGCTAGTTTTGAGTTGTGTCCAGAACAACAGAAGGCTATGTAACAGGTCCAGGCTGCTGTGCAAGACACTTTTGCCACTTGGGCCATATGATCCTGTTTAATCAATGGTGCTGGAAGTGGCAGACAGATTCAATTTGGAGTCTTTGGCAGGCCCCTATTGATGAATCATAGTGCAGAACCTTAGGATTTGAGAGCAAAGGCCTGCCACCATACACAGAAAATTACTCTTTTTTTGAGAAACAGCTTTTGGCTTGTTGCTGAGCCTTAGCAGAGACTGAATACCTGACCATGGGCTACCAATTCACCATAAAATCATAACTGCACATCACAAACTGGGTATTGTCTTATCCACAGATTCACACGGTTGGACATGCACAGCAGCCCTCCATCACTGAATGGAAATGGTATGTATGAGATCAGACTGGAGCAGAACCTGAAGGCACAAGTAAATTTCATGAAGAAGTGACCCAAATGCTCCTGGTCTCCACTTCTGTCAGATTGCCTTCTCTCTCCCAGTCTGTACCTATGACCTCGTGGGAAATTCCTTATGATCAGCTGACTGAGGAAGAGAAAACTAATGCTTGGTTTGCAGATGGTTTTGCAAATATGCAGGCACCACTTGAAAATGGACAACAACAAAACTACAATCCCTTTCCAAGACTTCCCTGAAAGATAGTGGTGAAGGAAAATCCTTGGGCAGAACTACTCATTGGGCAGAACTTTGAGCCATGCACCAGGTTATTCATATTGTTTGATAGGAGAAATGGCCAGATGTATGACTGTATACTGATTCATGGACAGTGGTTTGGCTGGATGGTCAGGGATCATGACTGGAAAGATGGTGACATAGAGTTTTGGGAAGAGGCACTTCATTGAATGGACAAAAAAAGTGAAGATATTTGTGTCTCATGTGACTGTTCATCAAAAGGGTACCTCAGCAGAGGAGGATTTTAGCAATCAAGCGAATAGGATAGCACGTTCTGTGGAAGCTACTCATTCTCTTTCCCCAGCCCAATAGGTTCATGAACAAAGTGGCCATGATGGCAGGGATAGAGGTTATGCATGGGCTTAGCAGCGTAGCCTTTCATTCACCAAGGTAGACTGAACTACAGCCACTACTGAGGGTCCAATCTTCCAGCAACAGAAACCAACACTAAGTCCATGATAAGGGGCCATTCCTCAGATCATCCAGCAGCAGGTTATATTGGGCCACTTCCATCATGGAAAGGACAGCATTTTGTACTTATTTGAATAGACACTGACTCTGGATATGGATGACACTTACTCTGGATATTGATTTGACTTCCTTGCATGCACTGCTTCCATTAAAATTACCATCCATACCTTATGAACCATCATGGCATCCTACACAACATTGCCTTGGATCAAAAGATTCACTTCACAGCAAATAAGTGTGACAATGGGACCAGGTTCGTGGAATTTACTGGTTTTACCATGTTCTTCATCATCCTGAAGCAGCTAACTTGATATAATGATGGAATGGCTTTCTAAAGACACAATTATGGCACCAGTTAGGTGATAATACCTTGTACGGTTGGGGCACTGTTCTCCAGGAGGCTGTATATGCTCTAAACCAGCATCCAATATATGCTGCTATTTCTTCAATAGCCAGGATTCAAGGACCCAGGAACCAAGGGTTGAAAATGGGAGTGACACCACTCACTATTACTCCTAGTGACCCACTTTAAAACATTTTTATTCAGTTTTCTGAAACCTATGCTCTTTAGGTCTGGGTGTTTTAGTTTCAAAGGGAGAGATGCTCTCACCTAGAGAGACAACAGTGATTCCATTTATTTGGAAGTTAAGTATGCCACCTGGCCATTTGGGGCACCTCATGCCTGTGTATCAACCAGCAAAGAAGGAAGTCACTTTATTAGATGGTGTAATTGATCCTGATAAGCAAGGAGAAATTGGATTGATATTACATAATGGCAGTAAAGAAGAATATATATGGAATCCAGAAGATGCCTTAGGATGGCTTTCGGTACTAACATGCCCTGTGATTCCTACATGACTACTAATGACCCAAGACCTTTCTGGAATGAAAGTTTGGGTCACCACACCAGGAAAAGATCCACAACCAGCTGAGGGGCTTGCTGAGGGCAAAAGGAATATGGAATGAGTGGTGGAAGAAGGTAATTGTAATACCAGCTACAGCCATGTGACTGATTGTAGAAATGAGAACTGTAATTATTATGAGTACCTTTTCTTTGTATGTGTGCAACAAATATTTTTGTTTTGTTCACTTATAAAGTATAAGATGTGTAATGTTAGTGCATCTTCTGGTGTATGCGTGTTAGTTGTATCATGTTAGGTGCAAGTAAGACTTCACAATTGTCTTTATTTAGAGATTATGTATGGTTTAAAAAGATTTAGACAGGTGCCAAGTTGACAAAGAGTGCACTGTGATAGTTAAGGTTTTTTGTCAACCTTCCTGGATCAGAATTCTGTTTGGCAGTTAAGATGTAGTTATCCCCCACGATGAGACATAATATAACGTAATCATCTCTATGATGAGATCTGCTTTGAGCAGCCAATTGATTGAAATGAATTTTCCTCAGGGGTTAGGGGCATCTGCTTCCAATATATTGGACACTCAGGCAAAGTTTGTTTGCTTTCTGCTGTGTCTGGATTCCACATCTGGCTCATCAACCAACCTCCAGTTCTTTGGACTTGAACCAGTGGCCTGTTATATTGCCTGCCAATCCTGTAAGTCATCAGCCATCTGCCATTTTACCTGCCCAGGCTACCTGCTTACCATCTGGCCTGCTGATCGTAGTTCATCTGACCCACAGACTTTGGACTTGTTTACCTCTAGAGCTGTGTGAGCCACTTCCTTGATATCAACTTCTCTTTCTATAGACATATATAAGCTTCATTGGTTTTGCTTCTCTAGAGAACCCAGCCTAAGACAAACACCATATTCATGATATGGAGATGTTTGGTTCATTATTGAGACTGTTGTACTTAGAAAACCTTTGAGATTTTTGTAACAATTGGATATTTCCACAACATCCACTGTGTGTCACTGTGTGAATACATTGTGTATTACAAAATACTCTCCAACAGTAGGTTGGTATTTTTTAATGATTCTTCTTCACAGATAGTTAGAGAAACACTGGTTTAAGAAACCTTTCTAAATTACCTACCAGTCTAACCTCAGAACTAATGCAGGATGTAGTGCAGGATCCAGTATAGGTGCTCAAAATCATGTCATTGATTGTTCCTTGATAGTTGTTAATCCTTGATACCCTAATTGTATATTAAATCTTCACCATTCACTCAGAAGTGCATACAACAAATATATTAAAAGCTTTGCAACCTTTTTAAAAAGGGCATGAAACAGCCTGCTTAATTCCTTTGGTTTGGTATGAGCAATTGTACCCAAGTTTAGACAACTCAAAACAAATGACACATACAGCAAAGTTAAAATTAATGTTCACTTACTCCATAATAGCACCTACTGATTTAGGTGCCTCTGAGCAAAGAAATGAGTGTAAGGTGGTTGGTTTAATAACATGAACTCAATATAAGGACTTATCTATGAGTCATTTGTCATGAGGGATAAATGTATCATTGGGTTATATCAAGTGAAAACCTCTCCCTGCACTTTGTCAGGAAATTGTAATCTGAAGTTATGTATCTTCAAATTTTCTGTCTATCTTAAAGGACCTTTGCTATCTCAGGTTTGTGGTAAAGGAAACCTGGATGTATAGCAGGTATCACTTCCTTAAGTCCTAGGTCTCTTCTTTCCCCATGAAACATCAACCTCGAGGCAGTCTTGCTGCTGATTTTGCTCTGACATATGCTCCAGTTGCGTTAATTGGGCTACTGCCTCCTTCCTGCATGATTTTAGGCAATACATTTAGTCTCTGTGTGCTTCAGATCTCTCATCTGAAAAAAGAAAATGAAGTGAGGACAAAGATATGATCAAAGTTAATGACATAGGTATGTGGAAGTCCCTGCTCTAGAGCTGCTCCCACACCTAGTTGGTGCATATTACCAGTTTCTCTTTACCTTGTCCTCACTCTGTTGGAACCAACTTTTACCATGCAGTACAGTACAGTAGTTAAACCAAACCAAACCAAACAAAAAAAAAAATCCATATCCTTAGTGACTCAACAGGAACGAGCATTTCCAAGGCAGATTGTCACGTTTGTCCTGAGGAGCAGATGGTGGGTATGAACTCATTACCTTTCAATTAATAGTCAAGCACGTTTGCACTTATACCACCAGGACTCTTTAGCCCACAGGCTCTAAACAAAAGTCATGGGTTCAAGCCCAGATCCCCCATCTACTGGATTCTGCGGCCTTGTGACATTGGGCTCCAACTATTTAACCCCTACATCTCACTTTCTTCATCTGAAAAATTGAGATATTAATTTTATTCAAACCATAAGAATTTTGAATACTGAAAAGAGGCACAATTCTAAAGGGCCTAATGCAATGTAAGCATATGGTATGCCTCCAATTAAAGCTAGCTATTATTTTTGTGGCCCAGGCCTAGTAACAGATCTTGACCTATTGTGTCTGAATTCCTCACCAGAAACCTACCTAAGATGCTGAATTCTCAAAACTTGGAAGCCTGCTTTGTTCTCACCATTGAGCATCAATCCTTTGTGATGCATCGCTGCTTCTTCCTGTTGATATCCTTTGCTACACATAGCTCTCTACTGTCAGGATGCTTCTTAACCTTGCCAGACCCCTGGGATCTTGAAGGGCCAATGAGAAGTCTGGTGGAAACTCTCACTCCCCTAACCTCCTCTGGTCCACTGTTCTTCCTCAGGCCACTACCTGCTGTCTGCCTCAAGACCCCTTGGACATAGCACCTGCCTCTGGTCTTCTCTCACTTCTTATTGGGGCTCTCGGGATCCCTGCTCCCTCAGTAATCCTGACTAGGCCAGGATTGAATCAGTGAGGTCTGGCCCGTAGGCCACCTGCTGAGCCCCAGTGCTGACAGGACTTGCCTATGGAACAACCCTTCCTGGGCTTGGCATATCATCACTGTTTCATAATTTTGGCATCTAACCGTAGATGGATATTATGAGAAGGAACTGGTTTGTCTAGAAGCCATGTCTGCTTGTGGCTCTTCTATGAACTTCTGCTGACATTTCTTTTTCTAATAGGATCATTTGACTTTCTCCCTGACATCCTCCCAGTTTTTATTAATGCTTCCCTCTCAGCTCCATTCTACTTGCTGAGAGAGCTTGGAATTCTACAGTGACATCAAAGCACAATGAAGGGTTGTGGCCAGAGATTAATTTGAGGTACACATTCGGGGATCTGGGGAGTATGTGGAGCATCCTGTGCAAGCACAATGTTGCTTATTCAGTTTCAAAGTTCAAGAGCTCTCCCCACCTACTCCCAACACATATGCATACATACATACACAGAGTACCTGTTAATATAAAATACACACAAAGATGGGGTCATGGGCCCTTATCTTTCCAGCCTTTCTGATTCTTCCATCCACAGTTTGAGAACCAGTGATGAGAGGTCTTTGGAGGATGAGGCGGGAAAGCTCCACCTTCAGTGAAGCCTTGATGGTTGTTCTAGAAGGTAGTAGTACTCATGCGAAAATAGGATGATGTTCTTTATCATTGCCTACGCAATAGCCTTATTTATAAGCTAGTGACCACACGTCTGAGCTTCCTGAATAAGAGGATAATTATATGAATGTCACTCCAGGCTCATTAGAGGAAAGAGCACTAGAGGAATTGGGTCCATATCTGAGAAGCTTTGGGATCCTCAGATATTTGTGAGAATTCATTGATTCACTCTAAATTAGTCCATGAGCACTGACTATCTGCTAAGTTCTGGGCTTGGCATTGGGGTTGTGAAGAGAGAATGAGGCAAACATGATTTCTCACTCCATGTGGCTCACAATCTAAGGTTCAGTTTCACTTGAACTCCTATAGCCCAAGGTTGCCATCTTACTATATGCTGTAGGAAGTTCACCAATGAGCCTTCAGCAAAAGGATGACACTTCAGCCACACTTAGGATATACTTCAGATATAGTTCAAATATGTACTACTATATAATTACTATATCATTGCCAAGCAAGGGCCCCAAAGATCAAATAATATTAATGTTATATTCTGCATTTTCAACTGGATATATTTTCTCTGCAAACAAAATTAAATTTCAATTCTACTCTTGCTCTCATGTTGTTGTTGTTGTTGTTAAGTGCCGTTGAGTCAGTTCTGACTCATAGTGGCACTGTATAGGCTTTCCAAGGGGCAGCTGATGAGTTTGAACTGCCAACGTATTGGTTCAAATCGACCTTGTGGCCTACTGCTTTATTCCACAGCGCCACACCAGGCTAAAACTGAATTTCCATAGTATAGGAGTCTTCTACTCCATTTGCCCTAAGGAACAAACCCAGCTTTTCTGGTTTCTCTTAAATGATTTTTGGTTCAACTAAAGATTAAGTGAAATAAATGATAACTGAAAACTAGAGCTAAATCTGTGTGCGTGTGTCGACTACATTTTTGCCACTTATGGGAATAGTAACCTGGTTATAAAATGGAAGGCCTAAGAAACTGGTCAGCATTCGGAGTACTGAATACATGAAAATTTAATTCTCTTGCATGGGCACTTCAAACCCTCAGTGAAATGCTAAAGGTAACTTTAGTCATGATGCATATCTTCTTAGCTCATCCATAATAGATGCTTCTATTCCCAGGTCCCAGGTTAGTGATAAGGCATTTTACAATTATTAACCCAGACTCTCCTTAAACAAATGGTGGAAGCAGAGAGTTACACAATAATGCTAAACATTCAAGTGAAAATCAAACACTTCAGGTAAAAACTCAGGTGCCTGACCAGGTGATTAAGGCTTCTAGGGTTGGTGTCATTTTGTCAGTAGTCCATTGGTCCACAGAGGTTGCTACTGTTAAGTACCATCAAGTTGGTTCTGACTTATAGTGACCCTATATAGTGTCTCAAGGCTAGTGGGTTTGAATCACCGACCTTGCAGTTAGCAGTCCAGCACTTAGCTACAGTGTCATAGCAGGACTCTTCCACAGATGTTGTTGTTAAGTGCCATCAAGTTGGCTCCGACCCATAGTGACCCTGCATAGGGTTTCCAAGGAGCGGCTGGTGAGTCCTGGTGTGGCGCTGTGTGTTAATGCGTCAGACTGCAAAGTCATTTGAACTGCAAGATCAGCAGTTCCACAAATGAGGCACCCTGAAATCCTGTCATGGCTGGCTCATGATTCATCATTACAACTTTCAAATCACAATTTGATGGACCTGTACCAGCACTGAAGTGAAGGAAATTTAACATTTTGTTAATACAAGAAAAATTATTAGATCACCTGAAAAAGCATAGAGTAAAAGAGGCCTGGATGGTTATTTGCTGGAATTACAGCATATTAACTATATGGTTGTTGTTAAGTGTTGTCGAGTTGGTTTTGACTCACAGCGTCCCTCCACAGGGTTTCCGAGAAGCGGCTGGTAACGTTAAACCACCAACCTTGTGGTCTAGTGCATTATCCTACAGCGCCACACCAGGACTCCAACTATATGGTGCAAATGGTTAATGTGCTTAGCTGCTACCTGAAAGATTAGCTGTTAAAGTCTACCCAAAGGAACCTCTAGAGAAAGACCTTTTAAAAATCAGCCATTGAAAACTCTATGGAGTTCAATTCTATTCTGACACACATGGGGTCAGTCACCATGCGTCAGAATCTCTACAGTAACTGGAAGTTATTTGCTACTTGGTGGTTGTGTCTTTCCTCTATGTAAGTGTGGTTCCCTCCCTGGAGAAAGGGAAGACAGTGGAATCTTCACACCAAGTCAAACCAGAGCGAGGACTCCATAGGCCAGATAGCCAGCCAGCAGTAATATTCTGACGCCCTATTCAAAAAGGAGAATGAGTGCTTCAGTAAACAGAAAGAGATTATACACATTTTAATAGATTAATCAAAGGGTAATTTGTTTTTAAAAAAACTTTATTTCCCAAGTGGTATACAAAAGTACATTCTTTTTTTTTTTTTTTCCAGAAGATATGATAGCAGAAAAACAGATTGTAGAAGGAGATATCTCTTAAGAAAACAGTTTAGATATCAGAGGGAAAATAGTGATATCAACAGAAATTAATTTACAATGAACTAAACTTACTCACATGTTGCTGTGATGCTGGAAACTATGCCACTGGTATCTTAAATACTAGCAGGGTCACCCAAGGTGGACAGGTTTCAGCAGTTTCTAGACTAAGACAGACGAGGAAAAAAGAGAGTCAGACTACTTCTGAATGGTTAGTTACTAAAACTTTTATAGATAGCAGTAAAACACATTATGAATAGCATCAGAACATTGTCAGATAGAGTGCCTGAAGATGAGCCCCTCAGGTTGAAAGTTACTCTAAATATGACTCAGGAAGAGCTGCCACCTCAAAGTAACGCTGACCACAATGATGTGAATGGAGTAAAGCTTTCCGGACATTCATTTGCTAATGAGGCACAACTCAAATGAAGAGAAACAGCTGCAAGCATCCATTAATAATCAGAAAATGGAATGTACCAAGTATGAATGTAGGAAAATTTTAAGCTGTCTTAAATGACATTGTCATGTGCTCTCTACCTACCATGATGTCCTCTTGCAGCAAATGGTCTTTTCTGATGATGTATCCAGGTAAACAAGTACAAGTCCCACTATCCTCACTTCTCAGGAACATTCTGGTTACCATGTTGTTGTTGTTAAGTGCCGTCGAGTCGGATCCAACCCATAGTGACCCCGTACAGGGTTTCTGAGGCTGTAAATCTTTACGGGAGCAGACAGCCTTATCTTTCTCCTGCAGAGTGACTGGTAGTTTTGAACTGCTGACGTTAAGGTTTGCAGCCCGATTCGTAACCACTATGCTACCAGAGATCCTATCGTATGCTTTTAAGACATGCCTGGTCATATTTTGTCATTCTTTCTGCTTATTCTCCTTTGTCCTATTTGCCATAGCGTATAAGATAAGCTAAGGGGTTGTGCTGTAGTTTTGTTCAATTGTAGGTCATGATGAACTCACGTTCTGAAAAGTTACATTTGTGTTTTGGCAGGTTGGTTGTTTCATTTTGGTGTGGTGGTCATTGATATGGTTACTGCTGCTATTCTTTTCCTGAGGGCTCTTTGAAATAAAAACACCACACACAGTCTTAGGCACATCCTATAACAAAATATTTTATCTTTGTGTCTTCAAAGAGTTCTGCTCGTCTCTTGTTAGGATTCTAGAACACGACAACTGTGAGAAGTTTTGTGATGTGGATCTGTTAACCAGACCCCAAGTTCTCTAGAGCTGCTGCTGAGTCTGGCTCTGCATTCAGACAGAGGAGGTGCTAAGGCAGCAGCAAGTTTCCACCAAAGTTTGGGGGCCTACAGTACACAGTTTATACTTCTGCTGTGGTGCTGTAGGATCAGCACTGGACTACAAATCACAAAGTAGGCTGTTCAAATCCACCAGCTGCTCCTAGGAAACCCTATACAGGTCACTGTAAGTCAAAATTGATTTGCCATCAACAACAACAGTATGTAATTAATAGAGCTCTGGTAGTGTAGTGAGGTAAGAGTTGGACTACTAACTATAAAGTTAGCAATTCAAATCTTCCTGCCACTCCATGGGAGAAAGAGGGGGCTTTCTGCTCCTGTAAAGATTTATAACCTCAGAAAGCTTATACAGGGTTGCTACGAGTCAGAAACGACTCTATAGCACATATCCCCACCAGTTTATAATTATTAGTTTCCTTGGGTCTGTAATATCCTGGCCTTCTCAAAATGTTATATGTAGGACACACATTTCTGTTATTAAAGGGAATTAAAATTTCTAGCATATATAGAGTATCTTATTGAAGCTTCTTGGGGATATTCTGGAGTATAATAATTATTGAGGATAAGAATGAGTTTATTAGAACATTTACAACATAGTCATTATTTCTATAAATGAAAATTTTGAATGTGTGTACACATTGAAGTCCTGGTGTGGCACTGCATGATAATGCACTAGACCGCAAGATCACTTTGAACCACAAGATTGACGGTATTTACCTCTGTACATTTTAACTTTTGTATTCCTCCCTGTGTCTCCCTCTACCTTCATCTTTCCTCTGCTAACCTCCCTCTTGTATATTGCCTGCCCTGTTACCCTTGTAAGCATGTGTCTACCCTCTGGCCCGTGAATAATTTTCCCTCCCCTGTTTACCCCCTTAACCATCATAGATTGTTTCTTTTATCAAGAAAGACTTTTGTTAACTTTTTGCAACATTGGTCTCAGAAAACATTTGTCCCTTTGTGAATGATTGATTTCATTCATCATAATGTCCTCCAGGTTCTCCATGTTGTGAGATGTTTCACAAATTCTTCAACATTGCCTAGTAATCTATTGTGTATATATAACAAAGTTTGTTTAATTATTCTTCTGTTGAAGGGTATTTATGCTGTCTCTGTTTTTTTGATGTGTCTCTTATAGACAACATATTGAAGGATCCTTTTTTTTTTTATCTATTCTTGTCTCTCTGTCTCTTGACCAGTGCATTAATCTATTTACATTCGGGATAATGCATTGGACCACAAGATCAGTTTGAACTGCAAGGCCAGAGCTTCAAATTCACCAGCTGCTCCTTGGAAACCCTATAC
>NW_006408533.1:768291-771209 GCF_000296735.1 Chrysochloris asiatica | reverse complement strand
TTTTAATATTCTTCTCCAACACCATATCTCAAATGCGTTAATTTTCTATGGTCTTCCTTATTCACTGTCCAAGTTTCACATGTGTAAGTTATTGAAAATACCATGGCTTGGGTCAGGCACACCTCAAACTGACATCTTTGCTCTTGAATATTTTAAAGAGGTCTTATACAGCAGATTTACCTAAAGTAATACATCATTTGATTTCTTGACTATTGTTTCATAAGTGTTGATAGTGGACCCAAGCAAAATGAAATCTTTGACAATTTCAATCTTTTCTCCATTTATCATGATGTTATTTATGGGTCCAGTTTTCGTTTTCTTTACATTGAGTGCAACCCATACTGAAAGCTATGGTCTTTGATCTTCATCAGTGAATATTTTGAGTCCTCTTTGCTTTCAGCAAGCAAGATTGTATTCTCTGCTTATAGATACACAGCAACAAGTAAGCTACCGCACTACAACAAACTGACAGACATGTGGTGGTTTTGCTTTATTATGTATTGATAACTCTGGTTCTCTATTTTCAGTTGTGTAGGTTTGTTTTATTTTAAATACATCTACATCTGTATAGAGTTCTGGGTGTTGTTGTCATATAGGGTAATCTCAGATTGTTGTGTATTGTTGTTGATTCTCAGTCTAAAGAACTTCCTTTAGTAATTTTTGTAAAGTTGAATTGGTCATTGCATATTCTTTTAATTTCTGTTTATCAGGAAACATCCTAATTTTGCCATTGTATTTGAGGAATAGCTTTTCTGAGTACATGATTCTTGGTTGACAATTTTTTTCTTTCAGAATTTTGTATGTATTCCATTGTCTTCTTGCCTGAGTAGTTTCTGATGAAAAATCAAAGCTTAGTCTTATTAGTTCTCCTTTGTAGGTAACTTTTTATTTTCCCAGAGTTGCTCTCTGGATTGTTTCCTTGTCTTAGGTTTTAGAGAGTTAGATTATGATACATATTGGTTATTTTCTTTGGGGATACAGCCTGTTTAGGGTTCATTCTGTTTCTTACATGCTTATCGTCTTGTCTTTCAAGATGTTAGGGAAGTTTTCTTCCAACAACTCTTTGACAGTTTTCCCTGTGCTTTTTATTATCTCTTCCTATTCTGGGATTCCAATTACCTGTAAATTGTTCTCTTCATTATGTGTCACATAACGCTTAGATTTTTTTCATGCTTGTTTTCTTATTACTTTTTTGAGCATTTTGAAGATATTGAGCAATTTATCTTCAAGCTCACTAATTCGGAATTCCATTGCTTTGAATCTACTCCTTTGCCTTTTCAATGTATTGGGCATTTCTGCATTCTTAGTATTAAGTGTTTGGGTTTCTAATTGCAGGTTTTGTATTGTTTCAAAATTTGCATTTATTTTATCTGTCTGTTCTTGCAGTGTTTTCCTGAATTCTTCTAAAGTTTTTTCTGTGTTCTTCTTAAGTTCCTCAATATTTCTGTCTATTCTTTGAAGGTACCTAAATATCATTCTTTTGAATTATTTTTCAGTTAGTTCCATTAACTTTTTTCCTCAGAAACATCTTCTGTGTTTGCATCTTGGTGATATGTTTGAGCTGTTCTCTCTTGTTACTTCCTGTGAGCTAAATTTTTGTCTCCATGGCATTGTGGTATTGTCATATTTGTATTTAATTGATGATTGTATGTTGATGTGTTCTTAGGTTCTCACGATCTGTCTCCTGTGGGTATAGTTAGAGAATGAAAGTGTGCACACTGTTCTCATTCACCATTCGTGCACTTCATTGTAGGGTGGGTTTTTCTGTGAGTGGAGCTTCAGATGTATTGTTGTGGCTTGACTTTATGGGCATAGTTGCTATCTCCTGTCTGGTGGACACACACACACACACACACACACACATACACAAAAGAAAACAAAATGGAATAATCATACAAGGAACCAACAATGAACAAAGTAAATAATGAAGAGAGAAAAGGAAAAACAGGCAACAACCAGACAAAAAGAATATAATAATTATTATTAAGGCAAAAGAGGGACAAGGAAATAGAGCTATAGAAGAGAAAAATAAGAGTGAGAAAAAAAGGAAGAAATAAAAAAGAAAAACACTTAAGTATAAAAAGAGGAAAGAGGGACAGAAAAAATGGGGCTGTTGAAGAGAAAAATAAGAGAAGCAATAAAAGGAAGAAATTCTAAAAATTAAAAACAAAACAAAACAAAAAAACCAGGGAGAGGAATGATTAAAATAGAAATAAAGTAGAGAGTAGTAAAGAAAGACCAAAGGGGGGTGAAGCAGAGTTCCTGGTCCTAGATGGAGTTCCTATAGCTCTAGGTGTTCACCAGGTTCAGGACACTCAATCCAGGAGTAGTTCATGGAGGTCTTTGATGGAGCTGGTTTTAGTGTCTTTTAGGACCACAGGGAAGTTGGGAGCAGTGTGACTGGTTAAATGCTGGTCTGTTGATTCTGCAGGTCGGAAGTGTAGTTGACCTGAATCCAGGCAGTGAAGCTATACGGCTGGCCCCCACATCACACTGCGGTGAGCAGAGAGCAGGGTCTGTGTTAGGGGTGGATGAGGGTGGGAGCTGGCCACACATCTGGTCACTGGGGTAGCATGGAGAAAAAGAAGGAATGGCACCTTTACCTTACCTGTGTGACTCTGTTCTGCCAGACCACCTTCTGTTGTCAAAGCTACTCACAAAAGTTCAAGATGGTTGCATTGCATCTGATTGGCCGTTCACCAGTCAGTCTCTCTCTCTATCCGTGCTCAGCTTCACCTCCCAGCAAACACTCAGTCCACTTCTCTAACCTTTCTTCTGAAGTTCAGAGTTCCAGGATTTTCATCTGTATCTGTTTAATTTGTTTTTTTGTATCTTTGTTGTAGATATGTAGTGCATCTGCCTAGTCAGACATCTTGCTAGAAGCCAAGCATAGTATTTTTCAGTTATTTGTTGTTGTT
>NW_006408533.1:757497-767891 GCF_000296735.1 Chrysochloris asiatica | reverse complement strand
TATTTAAATATTTTAAATACAACTATTAAAACCAGGATCTTTAAAGAATTTTTAATGCCAGAGGGAAATGCTTACATTTTAAGCAGAGTATACTTGATTCCGATTATGTTACTATATGCTTAGAAAACTACTAGGGATTTGTTTGTTGTTGTTGTTAAGTGCTGTGGAGTCTATTCTGACTCATAGTGACCTGTACTGGGCTTACAAGGAGTGACTGGTGTATTCAAACTGTCGATCTTACGGTTCAAATTGACCTTGCAGTCCAGTGCACTATCCCACAGAGCTACATCAGGTTTAGTAATTGGTAATTCTAGCAAGTTGCATGTAAGTTATTTTTATGTTCTGCTCTATTTACTTCTTTTTATTATTCTGGATTTATAATGGGAAAAATTAATTAATTTCATTAGGCTGAAAATTCCACTTTATGAATTTTTGTCAGGTAGATAACAAAGGTAGGGATAGTCCCTATCAAAGGTAATAATCCAAACCTATGAGTGTCCCTTGGATTTAGTATTGTAGTCCCTTTTATTGGTACTGTATCAACAATTTATTTTTTACTGATAGGTATTCTCACTAATCCTCATGTTTAAAATCCAGAAAAGGTAAATTCATTCTGACATTTACTCAATAGCCATTTGTTTACAAAGCTTGTGAGATAATATAGTAGTTAAGAGCAGGGGCTTTGTTCCCCAATTCACCTGAGTTCAAATCCTGCTGTCTCGTTTTAGTCCCTGTGATCATAACCCAGTTTCTTACTCTGAGTCTTCTACAGAGGGTTAGAAGAAGACTAAAATATAAGGGTTCAGTCAAGTGCCAACACATTATGGACATTAATCAATGTGGGTTACGTTCCTGCCTTCCACCTCTCGCTTTCATTCTCACCCTGTATCAGTCAGAATATTTTCAACTGACACTAATAAAGATACCAACTGAAAGTCACTTAAACAAAATCCAGTGGCAGAACAACCCTGGATTGGTCAGCATGGGGCCTCAGTGTCACAACCTGTGTGTTCTGATAGGAGATCATTTTCTTCCTGCTTAAACATTGGCTGCATTAATTCTAGGCAAATCAGTGGCCAAAGGTAGTAAGGGCCATCCCTTCCTAGATACCGCTCTTAGAAGTGAGGAAATCTTTCTCAGAAGGCCCCAGCATATCTCATGTCATGTCTCTGAGATCAGAATTTGTACTTGCCCAAGAACTGTCACCAGCTTTAACCAGAGGGCCTGGAAGAGAAGGGGCTGAGCTCCCTTGAAGCTCATTGCCAAATGGAGTATGGTAGCTACCTGATCCAAGCAGGTGTTTTGGTGGAAAAAATAAAGGATACAATGAGTGATGGCATAGATTATTCAATGCCGTGTCTACCACATTCTGTGAGAAATAACTCTTGTTGGCGTGGTCCATCTTCAGGACTAAGGGAAGTCTTGGGGGTAACAGACTCAGTAACAAAAGGAATTCAGTGGAGGGGAAGAACTAGTTTGATCAGCTAGGAACTTTGAAATAAGAATGCAACCATCAAGGAAATAAGGGAAGTTGAGGGGAAAGGGGGAAACTAACTTTAAATGAGAATGCTCCCAGTAAGGACTTGGAAAGAGATTGTGACCTTGTAATACCCAGTAGAAGGGGAGCTGGAGGAAGGGCTTTTTCAAGACAGAGGAATAAAACTGTTTGTGAGACAGCCATGTTGCACGTCTGCCCATGTCTACTGGGTTGGGTGCCAGATTTTGCAAAATTAAATCAAGAAAACCTCTCTCGCTAAAATGAGTACACATTGGATTACTTGAATGTTTATCGGTGTCAACATTTCTCACAATTCTGCACCTCACATAGCCCTATCTAGCATAGATTCCAATAGGTACAGAAAGATATATTAATCTGCTAGGGGATTTGGAGTGAGAAAGTAGACAGGGAACATAGGAAAACAAGATTTCCAGGGAGAATCTTAGTTGAGATGAAGAGTGGTGTTAAAAAGAAGAGGAAGGAGGCAGGCTTGCAGAATGTGCCCTTTGATTGTTTAAATGATTATATATTCCTGAGTGTTTTTTGTGTATATGCCCCCCAAAAACAACAACAAGCAAACAGAGGGAATAGAGGCAAATACCGTTGGAAGATGATGCACAGAGGGGATTGTAATCATTGCAATGTAAGAAAATATGATGTTGTTGTTGTTGTTAAGTGCCGTCGAGTCTATTCCGACCCATAGCAACCTTGTACAGGGTTTCCGAGGGTGTAAATCTTTACAGGAGTAGAAAGCCTCATCTTTCTCCCGCAGAGTAGCTGGTAGTTTCGAACTGCTGAACTTAAGGTTCGCAGCCCAATTTGTAACCACTATGAAGAGTATAAAACCAACGTTCACCCATGAAAACTATGACTCAATTCACAATAAAAAACTTTAAAAAAATAAAAGGAGAGGAAAAAGTTCAGTAGACCAGCCTGACCTACTTCATAATTCTGTCGGAGGCAAGTCTTGCTATAGCAGTGCAACATTGAGGCCAACACTGCACAGTTGGTACCATTTTCTGTGCTATAAAAGATGGTTGTTGTTGTTGTTAAGTGCCGACGAGTCGGTTCCGACCCATAGCGACCCTGTACAGGGTTTCCGAGGGTGTAAATCTTTACGGGAGTAGAAAGCCTCATCTTTCTCCCGTGGAGCGGCTGGTAGTTTCGAACCACTGACCTTAAGGTTCGCAGCCCGATTCGTAACCACTACGCTACCAGAGCTCCTTAAATTCAAAGTCATTAGGGATTAGCACAGCTGGCTATGCGTTTGAATGCTGTATGCCTATGAATGGAGTCCTTGTGTGGTGCTGTGGGTTAATGAGCCAGAATGCAAAGCGGTTTGAACTACAAGGTCAGCGGTTCAAGCTCACCAGCTGCTCCTTGGAAACTCTATACATGGTCGCTATGGGTTGGAATTGACTTGATGCTTAACAATACCTATGAATAACAATGGTGGGTGGACCTTCTGACTTTTGTCCTTAAGTGCCATCCAGTCAGCTTGACTCATAGCGACTCTGTATAGGGTTTCCGAAGTTTTAAAACTTCAACAGAACAGAAAACATCTTTCTCTGACAGAGCGGATTATGGACTCGAACCTCAGACCTTGTTGTTCCAAGCCCAGTTTTTACCATGTGGAAAACACAATTGAGAGTTTCAATAAATCATCAAGTAATAAGTTTTGATCACCTACATATCATAAACTAACCACCAAGAAAATAAAAGAATTTAAACTCTAGTCTTGAAGAATTTAAACTCTGATGAAGAGGTCAAAAGTAATAGAAGGGATGTCATGAGGACAATGTAGACAACGGTGTCACTAGGGTGAGTGTCACCCTGTCATAGTTGGGCTGGCTGATGAGCCCCATCCCCTAGTGGGCTGAGCAACCACCTAGTCCCCATGCAGGGTGAGTGTAGGCAGTGCCACCTACTGCCTGCTGCTCCCTTCAGCTCCTCCCATTTTCCATTGTCCTACACAGAGACCCTGGTGATGGGGTAGACTGGGAGACAGAGCAGCACAGACCCTGGGCTCATTTTGATATCAGCCCTGCACCCCTCTAAGATTAGATTCTTGGAAAAGAAACATAGAAGAAAACCTATAAAAGAAAATGGAAACATAAAAACAGCGATTTCAAAGGATGGTAGGATGCTGTGTGAATTTCTCTTTAAAAAAAAAAAAAATTGTTTCTAGGTGCCCTTGAGTTGGCTCCAAATCATAGCAACCCTATGCACAACAGAAGGAAACCCTGGCTGGTTCTGCGCCATCCTCACAATTTTATTTTATTTTTTTCATCATTATATAGGATAAGCACTGGACAGCTAACCGCAACGTTGGCTGTTCAAACCCATCAGCTGCTACTTGGAAGTTCTACACAGGTCACTAGGCGTTGGAACCGATTGGACTTCACTTAACAACAACAACAACAACATATTTGTGCTGCGCTGATTGTCGAGAGTCATCTGGAGCAGACCAGGCTCTTTTGGAGGCTCTGTGCGTGTGCGTAGTGGGCCTGTGGAGGACGGCCGTGGGCGTGCACTGTGGTTTGCTAACACAGCACCTCTCGTTTCGTGCCGGTGCTCCGCGGCCCGCGCACGCCTCACGCATGCCCTCCTGTCCACGCCCGGGGCCGAGTGCCCGCCCCTCCCGGCTAGTCTGCGGCGCCCTGGCCGGCGGCGGGAGCGCGCGGCGCGCGGGGGCCTTCTCTCTGCGGAACCTACAGGGAGGGCTGGGAAGGGCGCCCCCAAGCCGGAAGAGCGCTGGGTCCCGCTGAGGCGGCGGCCGGGAGAGAGCGCCGCGGTCATGTGCATGATGTCCTTCAAGGTGAGAGCCATGGGGACCGGAAGGAATGCCCCACGCCGGGCGGCGGGACCCACACCCCGCGACCGCCAGGAACCACCACCGCGGGACCCGCAGAGTGGGCCGGGGGCGGCGAGGCAAAGGAGGGCGCGATGGGGCTGACGTGGGTCCAGCGGGTTTGTGGTTTGGTTGTGTCTGCTGTGCTTGGAGGGTTTAGGTATTTGTAACTACGGGTCAGGTGCGCCTGGCTGCCCCGCGGTGGGGACGGTCACCGGGATAACAGGTCCCGCCCGGGCCGCGGAGAAGCGGGTGGTCAGCGCTTTCCCGCCGCATAGCCGCCGTGCCTCGAGAGGAGTGGCAATTCTGTCCCTCTGGGTGATTATTCCGGAATTCCAGTTGCGTGCACTGCTGCCTCCTCACCAGAGTACTTTTTTTGGACGTTGAAACTGAATGACTAGCGCAGAGTACAACTGCAGTTGAGCGCCAGAATTCAGTGTCCGAAGAATCCTGCCTAAAAGAGTTTATGAAAATCATTCCGTTTAATCTACACATTTTAGAAATAAATTGAGGGTAATTGATTTGCCCCAATGGGAACGTTTGAATAATAATAGTAGTAGCTAAAAGCCGTTGAACACTTAAAATGTGCCAACTCTGAACCAATGGCATCACGTGTATGATCTCAGTTCTCAAGAAGGCTGGGTGTTCTCCCTAACCAAAATGAGAAAACTCAGGCATCGAGAAGGTAAATAACACACCCCATAGTCTTGCAGCCAGTAATTTAGTGGTGTTAAGATTCAAAATTTTTGTATCTGACTGCAATCTTTGTAATCTTTACTGTCTCTTGTAGTAGTTCATCTAAGTAGGGGGACCTGGAGAGGTTTAATGCTAGAACGATTTCTTTGGCTACAATTTGAAAAGGCTGGAGCTATGAAACCCATCAGGAAGAATGTTGTGGTTATCTCGTTAGGAAATGGTACTGGCTTGGCTCAGAGCATAGGTAGCAAGGAAACAGACAAATAAATCTGAGTGACTTTAAGAATTTAAAATAGGCAGAATTCAGAAATTGATGTCAAATACTGAATTAGGAAGGACTGGGAGGATGAAGATAAAGCATTTCTTGTAGGGCCTGTTTAAAAATAGACAAAGGATCTGAATAGACATTACTCCAAGGAAGATACACAATGGCCAATGGGCACACAAAAAAATGCTCAGCATCATTAGCCATGATGGAAAGTGCAAGTCAAAATAACCACCATGAAATAAATACCACTTCACATCCACGAAAATGCCTGTTACCAAAAAGATTGACAATGCCAAGTGTTGACCAGGATATAAAATGGAGTCCTTACACATTGCTGGTGGGAATGTAAAATACTGCCATTTGACAGTTGTTCAAAATATTATCCTGAAATTACCATATGACTCAGCATTGCAGCCTTATTCATACTAATGGAAAAGTAGAAATGTCTATCAACTGATGAATGCATAGGCCAAATACGATATATCCATATAATGGACTGTATCATTCAGCCTTGACAAGGAGTGGATGAACTGTGAATATACTATGTTAAGTAAAAGATGCCTAACACAAAAGACCACATATTATATGATCCCACATGTATAAAATGTCCAGAATGGACAAATTCATATAAACAGAAAGTAGGTTAATGTCTGCAAGTGGCTAAGGGGAAGAGGGAGTAACTGCTGATGGGTATGGAGTTTCTTTTGGGGGTGATGAAAATGTTCTGGAATAGGTAGCAGTGATCAATACACTAGTTTGAATTATACCTTTTAAAAGAATGAATTTATAGTAAGTGAATTATCTCAACTTTTAAAACAATAGTGACAACGGTGATAAGGAGTGTTAAGAAGGCTTGGGAGCATAGGGTCTGTTTGAGTTGAGTGAGTATATGAATTATTCAGGGCCTGGGAAAGATGGCAAGCAAAAGCAAGTTTCGATTGTTGTTAAAAGTTCTGTGAAGTCAGTTCCAACTAATAGTGACCCTGTATAGGGTTTCCAAGGAGCAGTTGGTGGATTTGAACCAATGACCTAGCGTTTAGCAGTCCAGTGCTTATCCTACAGGGCTGCACCAGGACTCCAAAGTTTCATTAGCTTTAGGAATGAACTAGACAGGTGATGAAAAACAGAGCTTCAAATTGATTCATTTCTCTGGTTCAACCCCCTTCTGACAATTTATTTTTTATTGAATCAGTATCTACATTATAACAAGATCTCCCAGACAATTATTTGTTTAAAATGGGGATCTTGTTTAAAATGTAGATTCTGACTCAGTATATCTGGATCAGGAAAAAACAAATTCTCTGCAGGGGATTGAATCAGGATGAATTGGTTCAAACCCTGGTGAGAAATCCATCCATTGGCATAAAAAGGAAGTGAGGTTGAGCGTGAATGCAGGTGTTTTGTAAGTGAAAGGACAAGATTGTATAGGCTATGGAGTGACCAAAAAGAAACCAGGTGCCAAAATTGTGAGTAAATAAGAAAGAAGTGTTAGAAGGTGACAGATACTAAGTGAGGTAGAGGGTAAGGGGGTGAGATAAGGGAAGATTCCTATACCAGAGTAAAGGGGGAAGGGTGGTTGGGAAGCCTCGTGAGGGAGACACCATTTCTCAGTCCAGGGCTGGTGAAGGAGAGGTTGTGCCTCCACCAGAAAGTTGTACTGGGCCACTCTTGGTAGGGAGACAGAGACTCTTTGCTTGGTTAACAATGAGTTGTTGTTGTTGTTAAGTGCTGTCGAGTCGGTTCCGACCCATAGCGACCCTGTACAGGGTTTCCAAGGGTGTAAATCTTTACGGGAGTAGAAAGCCTCATCTTTCTCCCGCGGAGCGGCTGGTAGTTTCGAACCGCTGACCTTAAGGTTCGCAGGCCAATTCGTAACCACTACGCTACCAGAGCTCCTTCGGTTAACAATGAAGAGGAGTTGATTTGCCAGGGATGGATGGATCCAGTATCAATGGGTTGGGTTGGGTTTTAGAACTGCAAGTAGCACAGAAGGAATGTTTGAGGGAAAGGGAAACCAAATCACCGGAAAGATGGAGTGGGGCTAGCAGTATTTGCCCACCACACTGCCCTCACATCATGTTGTTGTGTTGTTAAGTACCGTGGAGTCGGTTCCGACTCATAGTGACCCTACACAGGGTTTCCGAGGCTGCAAATCTTTACAGGAATAGAAAACCTTATCTTTTTCCCGAAGAATGGCTGGTAGTTTTGAAATGCCAACCTTGAGGTTAGCAGCCCCATTTGTAACCACTACACTACCAGAGGTCCTCACATCATAGCACGCATATTACATCACAGCCCATAATTGTAGTCAAAGCTTTTTTATTACTTGCAGTAAAATATATATATAGCATTGCCATTTCAATCCATTTACTTGTACAATTAACTGTTATTAAGTTCACCATGTTATACACCCATCACAAAAATGTGTTCTTGTAAAATGTTTTTAAGGGATTTTCATAATTTCCTTTTAAAATTATTTAACTGTAACTCAATTGATTTTGTATTTTTCCATGATTTTCCTACTGTTATCACATATATTCTGTAATTCTCATGCAGTGAGAAAATCAGACTTGCAGACTCTTTTTGCATATTGTTAATGTTTTATGATACCAAATTTAGCAATTAATAAAGTTGGCAAAGATATTATATAGGTATGTAATTTAATACTGCTAACTTTGGTTTTAAAACTATAGATACATGTTTTTTTTCCCATAGTTCCCTGAAAGGCTCATAGGACCTCAGCCTTGCCTTCAAGCCCAAGTGTGAAAACCCAGAACAGAGAGCATTGTTGGATGACTATAGAAAAGGCAAGATCACCAGACAGTTTTATATTTTGGACCGTGTAATGGTTAAGACCACTTCTCGTCTGTCAGTTTGTCGTACTTTAGTGGCTTGAGTGTTGCTGTGATTCTGGAAGCTATGCCATGGTGGAGAGGTTGCAGAAGAGCTTCCAGGCAGTTAGTCAAAACCAGCCAATAGATCACAAGAGAGCAATGTTGGAGATGACAGGACCTGGCAGTGCTTCACTCTGTTCTACATAAGGTTACCGTGAGTCAGAGTTGACTGCATGGCAACTGACAAGAACCCGCCACTCATCTGTCAATTTGTTACACTGTGGTGGTTCACGCATTGCTGTGATTCTGGAAGCTATGACACTGATATTTTAAATATCAGCAGGGTCACCATGGTGGATAGGTTTCACCTGAGCTTCCAGACTAAGATAGACTAGGAAGAAGACATGGACTACTTCTGAATATTTAGTCACTGAAAACCTTATGAGTAACAGTGGAATATTGAACCAGAATATTGATCAGTGAAACATGATGAATAGCACTAGAATATTGTCAGATATAATGCCAGAAGATGAGCCCATCAGGTTTGAAGGCACTCAAAATGCGAATAGGAAGAGCTGCCTCCTCAAAGTAGAGTTGACCGTGACAAATTGAAATATTTCAGCAGACTGACTCAGCCCTGGAAATACTCACTCATCTATGTTAAGAAATCCCGGGGGACAACTACCTGGCCAAGTTATGGGAAGAGATCTGTATTTGTGCCCATTCCAAAGAGAGATGACCTAATGGAATGAGGAAGTCATTGGACAATATCATTGATATGCCAAGCAAGTAAAATTTTACTAAAGATAATACAAAAATGGCTACGACCACACTTTGACAGAGAATTTCCAGAGGTTCAAGCTGGATTCGGAAGAGGACATGAAATGAGGGATCTCATTACTGACATCAGATGGATCTTGGCTAAAAGCAGAGAATACCAGGAAGATATTTATCTGTGTTTTATTGACTCTGCAAAGACTTTCAGTTGTGTGGATCATGGCAAGCTATGGACAGCATTGTGGAGAATGAGTATTCCAGAACACTTAATTGTGCTCATGAGGACCCTGTACATGGACCAAGAGGCAGTTGTTTGAACAGAACAAGAGAACACTAAATGGTTTCAAATTAGGAAAGATGTGTGCCAAAGTTGTGTTCTTTCACTTTACTTACTCAATCTATATGCTTAGCAAATAATCTGAGAAGCTATATTATATAAAGAAAATGTGGCATCAGGATTGGAGGAAGACTCATTAACAACCTGTGATATGTAGATGATACAACCTAAGCGAAGAGTAATTAGAATACTTACTGATGAAAATCAAAGACCACAGCTGGTATGAGTTGCATCTCAACATAAAGAAAACAAAAATCCTCATCACTGGACCAACAAACAACATCCATATAAGTGGAGAAAAGATTAAAGTTGTCAGAGACTTCATTTTGCTTGGATCAACCCTCAACACTCATGGAAGCAGCAGTGAAGAAATCAAACGAAGGTATTGCATTACGCATATCTGATGCACAAGACCTCTTTAGAGTGTTGAAAAGCAAAGATGTCAGCTTGAGGACTAAGGTGCACCTGATCCAAGCCATGGTATTTTCAATAACTTCATATGCCGGTGAAAATTGGACAGTGGATAAGAAGACCATAAAAGAAGTGATACATTTGAGTTGTGGTGTTGGAGGAGAATACTGAAAGTACCATGGACTGCCAAAAGAACAAACAGGTCTATACCAGAAGAAGTTTCTGAGTACACCTTGGAAGTCAGGATGGCCTGACTTCATCTCTCATAATCAGACATATTATCAGGAGGGACCAGTCACTGGAGAAGGATATCATGTTTGGTAAAGTGGTGGGTTGGAGAAAAAGAAAAAGAGGAAGACCCCAAAGAGATGGGTTGGCACTGTGGCAGTGCAGTGGGCTCAGGTGTACCAATGCTTGTGAGGTTGGCAGAGGACCGGGCAGTGTTTCTTTTTGTTGTGCATAGGGTCACTGTAAGTCGGTATCGACTCGATGGTACCTAACAATAGCGACAGCAATGGTTAAGATTTTGTGTCAACTTGATTAGGCCAGGGTTTCCAAAGTTTTATCTGTTGAGATGTGCTTATAACTATGTGATGAAACCTAATACAGGCATAGTTAATGCTATGATAAGTAGCTATGAGCAGCAAATCAGTTGAAGGGATGCTTCCTTGAGAGTGTGGCCTACTCACAACATAATGGACACGCTGGAGGTCTATCTCTCT
>NW_006408533.1:736570-756525 GCF_000296735.1 Chrysochloris asiatica | reverse complement strand
AATATAACATATTTAACATTTTATTGAATGTTTGGTGGGAACAGTTTTGATTGATGTGTATAAGTGGTAGATAATAAATCATAGTGTAACATCTTAATGATTCAGGGTCACTAGCCTATAAGCCTATTTGCTTCGGAACCACAAGGACCCTTTTTCATCCACTCTTTATTTCTCTGTCAGGGTGTCTGCCTCCAGTAAAATTCCTCTTTCACAACTGAAAAACCCTAATTTGTTCTGGTTGGGAAAATAAACACATTTGTTAGGATTCTTTTTAAAGAAAAAAGCAAACTCAGAATGCAGGTTGGAGCATAGTTATGGGATAAAGGACATGGGTTCAGTACACTGACTTTATAACAGCTATAGCGTAGTGGTTATGAATCGGGCTGCAAACTGCAAGGTCAGCAGTTCAAAACTACCAGCTGTTCCACGGGAGAAAGATGAGGCTTTCTGCTCCTGTTAAGATTTACAGCCTCGGAAACCCTGTACAGGGTCACTGTGGGTTGGAACCGACTCCATGGCACATAACCACCACAACCACCACCTAAGAGGGTAAGTTAGCTATGTGTTGTGGAGCCATTTCCAACTCAGTGATCCTGAATAGGGTTTCCAAGAACCAGCTGGTGGGTTTGAACTATATTATGGTTCTAAGTCCAGTGCTTATCTTACAGTACCATACCAGGAGTCCTAAGAGGGTAAAACATTTCAGTATTATACATCAACTTTGTCTTAGATTGGGTTCTCTAGAGAATCCAAACGAGTGAATGAATTAGCTAGCTAGCTAGATGATAGATAGGTTTATATCACGGAAATGACTGACACAGTTGTAAAGGTGGGCAAGTTCCAAGTCTGTGGGCCACATGTCAGGCTGGAGGCTTCTCCTGACTCCCAAAGCTGCATGGGCTGATGAGCCCAAGATCTACAGGTCAGACACCAAGCTTCTGACTGCAGAGGCAAATGGGTGCTAGGGCAGCAGGTAAGATGACAAGCTACTGACTCCCAAGATAGGCAGGCAATACAGGCAGCCACGGGTTCAAGTCCGAAGAACTGAATGAAGGTCAGATGCTGAGCCTGATGCAGGATCCAGACTCAGCAAAAAGCAAGTCAGTTTTTCCACAGTGTCTGCGTATATCGGGAGCAGGCCATACCCTAAGGAAACTTCCAGTCAGTTGATTGGCTGTTAGTAGGAAGAAGATCTCCTCATGGGGGATTGCTGTTAAGTGCCGTTGAGTCGGTTCTGACCCATAGCGATCCTGTATAGGGTTTCTGAGGAGCTGTTGGTGAGCTCGAACCGCCAACCTTACAGTTCAAACGGCTTTGCAGTCTGACGCATTAACACACAGTACCATATCAGGACTCCCATGGGGGATTGTTGTTGTTGTTAAGTGCTGTTGAGTTGGTCCTGACCCATAGCGACCCTGTAGAGGGTTTCCGAGGAGCTGCTGGTGAGCTTGAACCGCTGACCTTGCAGTTCAAATGGCTTTGCAGTCTGGCGCATTAACCCACAGCGCTACATCTTAATTCCCAGGTCGCTGAGAATGCTGGTCCAGGCAAGTTGACACAAACCCTAACTATCACAATCTGCCTGTTGGAAATTGTTCGTGCCTCGGCCTGAAGCATAGGAACTTGTGGTTTACTCCTTGTAACAGCTGAAATCAATAAAGTCATATGTATTTCATAATAAATTTATTGAGATAAAATTCTCATACCATACAGTTTACTCATTTGAAATATACAATTCAGTGGATTTTATTGTGCTCGCAGAGTTACATGATCACCACCACAATCTATCTTAGAGCATTTTCATCACCACAAAAGGAAACTCTGAACCCATTAGCTGTTATTCCCTCTTTCTCCCCAAACTCCCCTGGCCTTGTTGTTGTTGTTATGTGCCATCGAGTCGGTTCCGACCCATAGCGACCCTGTATAGGTTTTCCGAGGGTGTAAATCTTTACGGGAGTAGAAAGCCTCATCTTTCTCCCGTGGTGCAGCTGGTAGTTTTGAACTGCTGACCTTAAGGTTCGCAGCCCGATTCGTAACCACTACGCTACCAGAGCTCCTGGCCTAGGCAGCCATTAATCTACTTTCTGTCACTATTTCTTGTTGTTGTTCAGTGCCAGAGAGGCAGTTATGACCCACAGCAACCCTGTATAGAGTTTTCAAGGAGCAGCTGGTGAGCTTGAAATGCCGACCTTGGGGTTCAAGCTGACTTTGCAGCCCATAGTGCCACACCATGACTATACAGTTTCCCACTGGATATATATCTATTTCTAACAGTCTATAAACTGTGGTCTTGAGTTTTGAGTATGGTTAAGCACTAGTATGATTTGTGCTTACCTCTAAGAGGGACTGCCCAGGGCTCTATCACTTAATTTTTCTCCTCAGTTTCCTGTCAAGTGTAATGATGCTAATATACAGATTTTAGACCTGTTTACTGCTTATTAAACATTCTGAAAATTTCAAATACTCAGCACACAGTGGAGCAGTAGACTCGACTAGCCAGTGACAGAGAGGTCAGTAGCAGTCTTCTGCAGTGGCTTCTAAATCCATCTTTATTTAATGTGCAGTCCCTGACATCAAAGAAATTCATTACTGTGCAAAGCTGATGTTCTCTTGATTGAATTAATAAGTGTACAATTTAAATCTATATGATTCTAAACCCTTTCAAAAAATAATAGTTTAAGTCTCTTCCCCCACTTAGCCTTTTGTCAGAATTCCAGTTCTGAACAAGAAACAAGTTTCCCCTCGGTGTTTCCTCTCCCCTCCTTCCTGTTAACCTCTGGTTGTATGCTACTCCGTGGTGGGTTAGCCAGAATTCTGGCAATAAAGGTGAAAAGAGAAGAAAATATGGCATTATGGGGTGTGTGTTTCTATGTAAACATTTGCACTCGATTTTTCTCACAGGGAATAAGATATAAGCTTTTGGTCTCTGAACCCAAGCAGACGTGGGTTTGAATCCGGTCTCTTCCTAACTGTATGATCTTGAATAACTCACTCTCTCTGACCTCAAGTTTCCTCATCTGAAAAATGGAGATAATACTTTGAAAACATTATTCAGAGTGGAATAAGTCACTCAAGGTCAAATATGGTATGATCCCACTTACATGAAAGATCTAGACTAGGAAAGCTCCTTACTGATTACCAGAGATGAGTGGAAGGGAGGAGGGAGGGGGAATCATTGTTAAGGGTGATGGAAAAATTTGAGAACAGATAATGGTGGTAATTGGACAAAATGGTCAACATAATTAATGTCACAGAATCGTACATGTGAATTGTACATATTAAATGGCAAATGTTTGTTGCATATATATTTACCTCAGTTTTTTAGAAATGGAGATAGCAGTAATGCCTCGCTCATGAAATTGTGCTGGGAGTGGAGTGAGTTAGAGCAGTCAAAGGAGGTAGCATAATCCCTGGTACAGAATAAGATCTCAGTTAGTTACTCTTATTCATAATATTGCCACCAACAAGTTTCGGAGAGATACGTTGGCTTATTGCAGAGACCAGACAAATCAAGAAAGAGGTATAAGAGGAGTTAACACAGTTGGATAAATAGTTTGTGGTTTTGTATAAAACATTTTTACATGCATCGATTCCTTTAAAGCTGAGAGGAGTTGCCTGGTCCCACCCCAGACTGTTTATAATCATATCGTACCCAGAGGAGATCTGAAAGTTACTGAGAGAATGTGATTTGTATTGCTAGACCCCAAGCAGTAGGTTGGGTGACTTTCCATTTTGGTAGAAGAGGGGCTTCCAGTGGAGGATCAGGTCATTGGGGCCAACATTGATTATTCCTTGCTGTCTACAGGTGAAGAGTTCTGCAGGAGGCAGAACTGTGTGGTGGTTTGAAGGGCATTCTTAAGCAACAGACTGGCTGGCACTTATGCCTGACGTACCATTTCTCACTTATCTCACCTGTAAAATGGACCGATAATAGCAGCCACCACACTGAGCTGTGAGGAGGATTAAGGAGCTAGTACATACAGAGTTAAGGAGCTCTGGTAGCGTAGTGGTTACGAATAGGGCTGCGAACCTTAAGGTCAGCAGTTCGAAACTACCAGCCGTTCCGCGGGAGAAAGATGAGGCTTTCTGCTCCCGTAAAGATTTACAGCCTCGGAAACCCTGTACAGGGTTGCTATGGGTCGGAACCGACTCGAAGGCACTTAACAACAACATACAGAGATAGACCACGTCTTGCAGAGGTCAGTTACTGTTGAGCCAATTCTGACTCATGGCAACCCCGTGTGGTGCAGAGTGAAACTACAGTCCAGAGGGCTTTCATAACTGTGGCCTTTCAGAAGTAGATCAACAGGCCTTCTTCCAAGGCACCTCTGGGTAGGGTTGAACTACCAACATTTCAGTTGGTAGCTAAGCACTTAACTATGTTCCTGATAGTAAGCACTTCAGTGACTCTATCTATGCACAACAGAATGAAACACTGTATCAGCTCAAAAGAGGAAGATCCCCAACAAGATGAATGAACACAGCCAGCAACAAAAGGCCCAAACATAACAATAATTGTGCAGCTGGCTCAGAACCAGACAGTGTTTCATTCTGTTGTGCATAGAGTCACTATGAGTGGGAACCAACTCGATGGAACCCAACAAAGGGATTCTAACTATTGGACCCATTGGACACTGCACAGAAGGCCTGGTAGCGCTGTGGACTAAGCATTGGCCTGCTAACCACAGTCGCTCTGTTTGCTTCTGCAAAGATTGAGTTTAGAAAACGCTAAGGGGGCGTTCTGATCTGTCCTAAGGGGTCAGTGTGAATCAGAATTAACTTGATGATGGTTAGTGTGGATTTTGATTCATCTAGATCGTTTAAGCTTCAAGACAGTCACTGCACTCTCAAACACCCAAAGCCCAGATTAAAACACAGAGCTGTTTTGTTCCAAAGGCCTCCTCCCACTCATGGAATGTACTCTGGAAATCCAAATCTATTGTTTTAGAGAGGGAAATGATACTGTGGTCAGCTCTGCAACAGGATTCCAATATTAGCTTTGTAACTTTAAAATAACCAAATGGAGAACTATGACCTGGGAGAACTATAGCCCCCGTGAGCTATGGCCCCCCATGAATACAACCTCCCAATACCCAAGCAAAAGAAGAATTACAGAAGCGTATTCAAAACTTCATGTCTCAAGATACAGACTGATCCCAGCGAAGCATTTGGGATGGGAAGGGGGAAGGGCGTGTGCCACTATTATTTTGAAATGGTCAATTATATAATTGTTCATACAAACTAAAAAGAAACAATCTATGATGGTTAAGGAGGAAAAATTATTCATGCGCTAGAGGGCAGACAATATGCAGAAAGAAGGAGGTTAGCAGAGGAAAGATGGTTATCAGGAGACCCAGGGAGGAATGTAATAGTTAAAAGAATAAAGGTGAATGCTGTTAACTATTGGTACATGGAGGGGACTGGAAACATGAAGCAAGCTATATGATTTGTTCAATGTAAAACTAAAGATCTGCTCTGTAAACCTTCACTCAATTCACATTAAAAAGTTTTAAAGAATAAATAACCAAATGGAGTGAAAATCCATAGAAGGACATGAAATAATATTTTCTACCCAACGTTCTGGGCCCTCAACTAAAACCTGGAAAGTTCCAGCTGAAGCAAAGAACATGAAGTGCAAGGGAATGAGGCATTTCCCCTGGAATCAGGTAGAAAGTGCTGACGGACAAGAAAAGGTAAGCTTCTTGAAAAAGAGACAAAGAGGAAGACCCCCTGTGAGATGGATTGGCAAAGTGACAGCCTCATGGGCTCCAGCATGGCAATAACTGTGAGGTTGGCCCAGGATCGGGCAGTGTTTCATTCTGTTGTGCATAAGGTCTCTATGAGTCGGTACTGACTAGATGGCACCTAACAACAAGAACATAACTTCTTTGGGAGGCCAGAATTGGAGAGATTTTGGCCTTGGGATGATGAGGGAAATTTCATTTCAAGCAAAAAGGAAATGGTATGAACAAAGACACAGAGGCAGGAAAGTAAGGATGTTGGTGGAAAATAGAGTATTAATAATGTTGGAGTTATCAACAACATAGCTCTTCATAACATATAGCCCAGGTATCTGTAAGATAACCATTTGGAGCAAGCTTCCAAATGACATGGCACATCTGGAAATAGCTTCCTTTTGAACGTACATAAAGGCATGGTGTTGGATATGTTTGCATAGATGTGATGGTTTTAACTGATTTCCATTTTAAGATGCCTGTTTTGTTTTGTGTCTGCAGAAGGAAACTCCCCTTGCAAACGCTGCCTTCTGGGCAGCCAGGAAAGGAAACCTGGCGCTCCTGAAGCTGTTGTTGAACAGTGGCCGGGTGGATGTGGACTGCAGAGACAGTGTACGCACTGGATCCGGTACATGCATGCCAAGAACACACCATTCTCCCCTGTTGGCATGAGAACCCCTTGTGAATACGTTTCCTTTCACAGTGCTTAGTTACTTTTGTGCGTGTTTGCTTGCTTTATTCTTTTTTAAATCCTAGGTGCTGTGTTGTTGTTGTTAAGTTAAGTGCCGTGGAGTTGGTTCTGACTCACAGCGACCCTGTACAGGGTTTCCGAGGCTGTAAATCTTTACGGGAGTAGAAAGCCTCATCTTTCTCCTGCGGAACAGCTGGTAGTTTCGAACCACTGACCTTAAGGTTTGCAGCCCTATTCGTAACCACTACGCTACCAGGGCTCCTTATAGTGACCTTTAAAACACATGGGGGGAGTCAGAAAGCCAAGCAAACAGTTACATGCATTAAACCAAAGGTGGCCACAGTAGGGAGAGACGCTTCAGTGGGAAGCAGAATTGGCAGATTCCAAGAAGAAAAAGCAGTTTAGTCAAAGAATTCAGGACAGCTAACTGATTTTATGAAAAGATGGAGATCATTTATAGCAGAGGGGACCTTCCAGGGATGTAGAAGGTAGGTTTTTAGTTTAGTTTTGTTTATCTACTAAGACAAGAAAACAGAAAATGAAAGCCCCACCCAGCCTCTGTCATCTTTTCAGTACCTTTTACAACGTTAAGTACTCTAATTGGCAATTAAAGGGCAAATAAAAATAGATACTGCCATCCACTGGCACGCCCCACTCAATAATGAGAGCTCTCTCCCTTATAGCTAGAAGCAACAATCTCTGTCTACTCAGCAAGACTTCGCATCTCTGGGGACAAAGAGGGCCTCAGATGAGGACAGAGCTGAGGTGTTTTGATTTGAGGATTTAAATACAAATGTTTTCAAAGGATCCCAATTGTTTTCCTGAAAACAGGGTGTGCCATTTCCAGCTTTTATTGTATACATTTAGTTAAGTGAATGCAGCCAGCAGCCCCAGGAGTGAAATATTAGAGTTTGCTCCAGATGTCCCACAGGGGCCTGGTACAGGATATCTTGGGTTGGCACCTCCAGACCCGTTCTCAACACTTCTCCAGTTTGTTCCAAGAGTCTGAACTGTATGCATTGCAGCAGCAGAGCTGCCTGGCGTCTGGTTTCCAGTTGAGATTGGCCAATGGATTGGGAGGAGAATGAGATTGGGGAGCTCAGTGCCCTCCCTGTGCCTGTCTGCTGTCTTCCCCCTACAACGTTGTCACTCTCCAGGCCCTGACCACTGCAGCTGCCCCTCCGCTTCAGGCCTAGGGTTGGAAGGCTAGTAATAGAGTTCATTGCTACCTGCTCTGGGTCCCATATCTTTATAGTCTCCACGTCAGACTTTCTTCAGGTTATCACAATTTTACCACCTGAGTCTTCCTCCTAACTTTTCAGGGTCACCCTGCTGTCCCACATCCATATGCCCCCAGACAGCACCCAGTGTTATCAGCTTTCTTGGCACCTTGTCCATCTGAAGCATCTCTCTTCCTCTTTCCCTCAGAGCTCATACTCTGTCTAGCCTGCTGGGTGACTAGTAGCCATTTTGATTCAATTTTTGCTTTGTTGGAATACACAGGTATGTCTATAGGTCACCACTTACTGTTTTTTGTTGTTTTTTTCAAAAACATCATTTTATCTGGAAATTTCTGGAGAGAGAATTCTTTCAGCCCAAGGAGCAACTCTCTATGATGGTCATTTCCAACATCTCATTTCTTTTTTAGAGGGCCTCTCAGATGGTGTCTGAGGGGCAGAGAGATGTTTGGGATGGTGCAGCCCTTTGTTTCCCACAGTTCTGTGGTATTCCTAGTCACCTCCTCTGTACGCTATATTCACCTTCTCTGTGTGTCACCTGGATAAGGATCTCAGGCTCCAAGTTGCTCTCTTGTGGTGGTGGTTGGTTTCCTAGGTTAGTACTGCCCTCACTAATGGGGCCAAGGCTCCATGACTCCCTAGAAAGCCTGGGAGAGCTATTAGAATGCAAAGATTGGTCTGGTGGGCTTTATTGGGAACTGTTCTGAACCTCAAATAATCTTACTTTTCCAACAAATGGCAACAAATACTTTTGGCCTGTGTTTGCCACAATTTTAATTTGCTAACATTCATGTTCAATTTCTAGATTCATGTTGCCTTTTCAGGATGTTTACTTTTTTTTTTTGCTTAGTTGATCTCCAAGGCTGTCCAATGTTGGTATGTGCTGTTGACACACCTTTACCACAAAGGTATACAATGACATGACTTTTTAGTCTCTAGATATATTAATGTGTGCACTTCACTGCCTTACTTGCTATGGTTTTCACTACATTTATGATGAGGCTTTCTGCTCCCATAAAGATTTACAGCCTTGGGAACCCTGTACAGGTTTGCTATGAGTCGGAACCGACTCCACGGCACATAACAACAACAACAACATACCCATTACCCTGTGGTCAAAACAAGTTAGTTTTGAAAAGATAAACACATAGTCAAACATCAAGTATTAGAATTAAGTAGGATAGTAAAATGAAAACTGATTTAAAAATTTTAACTTCAGGCAAAGACATAAAGTAAAATTCTTTACTATCTGAAGAATTAAAGTTGAACTGATGGGTTTTGAAAATAAAAGAAACATTGTTGTTTAACTAAATACTTCAACAGATAACCATTATTTTCTTTCTCCTTTACCCCAACTTCTGGCTTTTTATCAATTAATGTGTTTTACCAAATGATGTAGACCTGAAATGAAATCTATAAAGTTCTTTTGTTGTTTGTTTTATTCATCTCGCTTGACTTTAAAACAAAAGAGTCTACTATATTTCAATTCTCTCTTTTAAAATATCCAAATTGAGTGCTTTGTGTTTCCTATGGTTTATGATTAATTTTATTTTAAGACCAGTGTGACCCAGGATAAAAAAATTTCTCACCTCTTACATAAAGGATACATTCATAGCTTATCTATTCAGATTGGCTTGAAATCAAGGGCTCTCATATGCTATGTAAATAAAATTCTTCACATACAAGAGGAAGTTAGTAATAACCAACATTGTCACTCCAATACTGAAAAATGCAGAGGAAAAAGTTCGACAGAGTAAAGGATTGGATCATCTATATAAATGTTCCACATTCAAATATAGTCAGGTGGTATACAAACACGATCGTAGAGCACTGCTCTGAAGTCATTAGCTTTTCTTGATTCTGCTTGTGGTCGTCTTATCTATAGTAAACAAGACTTTCTCAAAACCAGCTTTGCCATTCACAGACGTCAACAAGACCCATGTGATAACATTTGCTGAACTACCATAATATAATATTAATATCTAACATTTGCTAAACGGTGCTGCAGGAGAATGCACTGGACCACCAGCTGCTCCTCAGAAACCCTAGACAGGGTTGCTATCAGTTGGAAGTGACTTGATGACGCTGAACAGCAACACATGATCTAACATCAATATTTCTAGACATGTTGCCTGAATTACCTCATCTACTCAATCAATCAGGCAGATGAATTTTACAGATGAAGATGTTGGTGACCGCAAGCACTGAGATGCTGAGGCCCTGTGTCATGGACGAAAATCCAACACGAAGGCCCTCCTCAGGATTGTGAGCCATGGACCTTGAGGGCTAAAGGAAGTGACCTCCTGACATCCTGGGTTCATTGGTTTTTGTGAACTCACTGGTGGGCTACCTCTGTATAATTTTCTTTGGTCTTATTATTCATTCTATGCTTCTAACTCCAGTAATTGTAGCTTCTGAGAAAATGGTTTCTTATGTGCCTCTCTTAATGTCTCCACTGTGTTGGCAGTGCGTAGGGTCCTGGGAACAAATCTCTCTGAGGAACAAGCTCTGGTCACCTGACAAGCATGTCAAAACTGTTCTTTATCAAGTTATTCATTTATGTTTGATATTAACTTTATACATGAGCTCTTGATATCCATGTACAATAATAAAACCAAAACCCCCTCTAAAGCCGAGGCAGTAAAACTTCCTGATACAAACAAAGGCAGGTTTGCTGGGATTACGCAGGGAGGCTCTAGAGAGAAACTGCCCAGGGTATTCACTCAAAGTAGATTGGTAAATTCTGGGAGTATTGTTTAAAGAATAATAGTGGCAGCCCCCTCAAACTGTCCCCAGGTATAAACAGATTAACCTAGATGTTCTCCTTCCTCCTGAAAGTTTAAGCCAGGTATCTGAAACAGCTTGACTCCCTTCAGACCTTTTAAATCCTTTTCACCTTTACCCATTAGAGATTAAGTGCTAAAGGTATGTTAAGTAGCCTTGAGAAACCTCACGTTGCTGCCTTGGGTCATTTAAGCCTAAAAAGTAATTTATAACAGTTTGCTTGAATTTTGGGAAAATTAAGAATGTTAGATTATTAAGACAATTTGCGATATATATTTTAGAATTTGTTTCTGTAAATCATTGTGTCCTGTTTTGAACCATTAATCACATTTCATTTATGTACCCTGTCTTATCTGAATAATCACCTTCTTCCTTTTTGCAAAATCCCTCCCTGAAAAACTAAAAGACGAATGCAGATTGAATGTTGCATGCAATACTGCCTGCAGTGCAGGGTCTGCCTGCCAGTTTTGCATCCACTCTGGTCTCGGAGTGTCTCTTTTTTTCTCTCGTTGCATCTTTGTGTATATTCTTTCTCTATTTCTTTCACCACCAGATCTCCCTACTTTGTGAACCAAACTTCCCTGTTGAGGCAGGTCCCCAACATGAAGAGAACGAGAATATGAAAGCTTATGTAACCTGCCCAAGGTCACACTGAGTGACCACTCAACTCTCCTAACTTCCTATAAAATCTCACAGATGTAAATAATCATAAACTATGATTCGCTTGTCTCTCTAGACCTGGCCACCCTGCCTCATATGCAAAACTAGATCTCTTGTCACCCACTCCTGAAAAAATGTGAAGAAGTGGTGTTTAAGATCACAATTTAGAAGTCCTTGAAAATGACTAAATTACAAAAGTCAGCTTTAATTGGAAGGATCCAGATTACCTGATGTGCCTCAACTCCTTGAATCTTAAAGCTGAAAGAGATCTTGGCATCACCTTCTCTAGGCTCTCATTTCAAAGATGCAGTAAATGAGTCCCTGTAATTTTAAGCAACTTGTTACACGGTTGATGCCAGAGGTCGACTCAGGCCCCAAGGCTCCTACCTTTTTATGCTTTAATCTTGTTTCATTGTGGTGCCTTTCATCTCTACCTGAACTGTTTTGAAGATAAAGACTTCTAAACAGAAAACAGACACCTTCTTTTGCATTAATAATAGTGTTCTGGCTCAGAAATTGTTTAATCTAAATCATAAAATGAAGTCATTACGTCACTGCTGCCTTACAATGTAGTAACTGGTTGACTTGGACTTCATTTCTGAAGATTATGAAAGTGAGTGAATATTTAAATGGAAAGTTCCAACCTCTGCAATTTGTTGCCTTGCATTTTTCCATCGAGTCTGCTTTTAAGGTCATTCACTAGGTGGTTTTATTACTATGGGAAATTTGGAGCTGAGACTTGTCCTAAGTGGGCTGATGTAGTCTTTTCCAGGAACTTACTCTAGGATATAAGGGCAGCCTGGCATAATTCTTCATGTTTCTCCTTCATCTAGTATGGCACCACGCTCCTCATGGTCGCCTCCTACGCGGGTCACCTGGACTGTGTGAAGGAACTGGTTCTACAGGGAGCAGACATCAATCTCCAGAGAGAGGTGGGTCAGCATTTGAGCTTGAATAAGAATGTCAGGGTGATGGACATAGAAATCTCCCTAATAGTGAATTAGTAAGGAAACACCAGTTGCCAACAAGTCAACTGTGACTCATGGCAACCTCATGTGTGTCTGAGTAGAACTGTGCTCTTTAGGGCTTTTGATGACTGATTTTAGGGGAATTGGATTGCCAGATCTTTCTTCTGTGATGGGTGGACTTGAACCTCCAAACATTTGGTTAGCAGCTGAGTACATTAATCATTGGCATCACCCTGGGACTCCAGGTTGGTAGTGAGAGCAACAGTAATCATTGCTTTATTGTGATGGAACATTAAAACTTAGATTCAGGGGCTCACTGTGTCTGAAAACAAGACTCTGAAGCAATCCATTAGTTGGGCATCAGTTGAGTTGTGTCTTGTCAGGTGTGTGTCTTAGCCTGAGGTAACCAAACCTTTAATTACAATCCTTAAACATTCATACATTTTGTGCAAAGCTAAAAGCAGTTCGTACTTCTCTTGGGATAAGATGCTATGGAATCAATAGGACTTTAGTATCAAGATCACAATAAGGAGTCACCACTGATTCTTTTTTTTTTTTTTAAGTTTTATTGTAAATTGAGTGAAGGTTTACAGAGATCATCGGTTTTGCATTCAACAAAGCATACACTTTTTTTCATCTCAATGATTGCAATCTCCTCCCTGCAACAACAGTTATCCCACTTCCTCCCTGTGGTTTTTTATTCCATTACATCCTCCTTCCCACCCCTTCAAAACTTTGGCCTTAGGTAAATGTTGTTCTTTTGATCTTGAATGATTGCCCATCCTTGGTGAGCATACCTTACTAATGTTGTTGTTATCCTATAGCCTTACCTACTATTTGGCTGAAAATTGGGCTATGAGGCTTTTTGTTGTTGTATTTTGTTCCACATTTTCTCCCACACTGTTTGGAACCTTCTAATGTGATCTTTTTCAGAGCAGTTGGTAATGGTAGCCAGGTTCCATCTAGTCCTTCTGAACTCAGAGCCACACGGTGACTAATGTTCACCTGCTCCATTGGTCCATTGGATAAGTTGATTCCAGGCATCTTAGTAACAACTTAGATGACTGCTCATGAACTTCTAAGATTCCAGTAGCTGCTCACCAAAGTAGGATGTAGAGCATAGTCTTTGTGGACTAGCTTATGCCATTTGATCATGGTGTCCCTTGAGAGACTATGGGCCTGAGCCCCTAGGCCCAGCAACTCATTGCCTTAACGTGTTTCATCATTTTGCCCCGTATTTGCTCCACCTCATTCATAGATGTGTTTGCAGCAAAGGTAAATAAATACCCTCTGTCCAACCCTTAGATATTTGTGGGTATATTCCTACTCTCTCACCCCCACCCATTCTGCCTGTGTATCTGTCCATGTATCTACCCACAGATCACTGTTGTTCCAGGGTTGTATATATAACACTATGTACCTCTATCCTCTTTAGCCCATGCATATATCCCTGTATCTTCACCTACTTTCATCATTCTTCTGACAACCTCCCTCTTCTTGTATATTGTCCTCCCTGTCACCCGAGTTAACATGTATCTATTGTATAGCCTGTGAATCTCTATCCCTCCCACCCCTGGAAATCATCAAAGAGTATTTCTTTTAGCATAAAAATCTTTTATATTTTACAACACTAGTTTCATATAATATTTGTCCTATTGTGATTGAATCATTTCCTTCAGCATAATATCCCCCAGATTCATCCATATTTTGAGGTGTTTCGCTGATTCATCATTCTTCTTCAATGATGTATAGTATTTCATTGTGCTGTGTACCAGTGTTTGTTTCTCCATTCTTCCATTGATGGGTATTTAGACGGTCTCCATCTTTTTGCCGTTGTGAACAGTGCTATGATAAATTATGTCATGATTCTTATTTCTTGGAGATATGTACCAAGTAGAAGGATGACTGGGTCATACAGTATTTCTATTTCCATCATTTTGAAGAAGCACCATACTGCTCTCCACAGCGGTTGTACCATTTTCCATCAATGTAGGAGAGTCCAAGTCTCTCCACACCTTTGGTTAGCATTTGTTATTTTCTGTTTTTTTTGAACTTGGCTATTAATGCTGGGGTGAGATGGTATCTCATTGTTGTTTTGATTTGCATCTCTCTAAAGGACGCCTGGTGCAACACTATAAGATAAGCACTGGACTGCTAAACACAGGTCAGCAGTTCAAACCCATCAACTGCTCCGCAGAAACTGTGTGCAGGGTCACTATGAGTCAGACTGACTCACAGCACTTAACAACAACAAAAGGAATGACTAATGATCATGAATATTTCTTCATTTGTTTGTTGGCTGCTTGAATATCTTCTTTGATGAAGTGTCTGCCCATTCATGTTCTCTGCCCATTTTTAAATTGGGTTGTTTGTCTTTTTCTTGTTGAGATGTTGTAGTTTTTGTAAATTTTAGATATTACTTGAGTCAGCTGCACCTTAGTCATTGCAAAAACATTTTTCTTGGTCTGTGGGCTCTCTTTTTATTCTTTTGGTGAAATCTTTTGATGCACAAAAGTGTAGACACTTTCAGGAGGTCCCAGTCAAGTGTTTTGTCTTCTACTATTTGTGTGTTTTTAGTGATGTTTGACAGTATATTTGTGCAATATATTAATGCTCCTAAGTTTGTCCCTATTTCTTCATTGATGATCTTTACAGTTTTACATTTAGGTCTTTAATGTTAAGTTGTGTTTGTTTTGGTGTACGGTGTGAAATATGGGTCATATTTCATTATTCTGCTAATGGAATTCCAGTTTCTCCAGCACCATTTGTTGAAGAGAATCTCTCTTCCCCATGTAATGTGTTTTGGCCCTTTGTCAGAGATCATCTAATGCATGTGGATGGATTTACTTCTGGGTTCTCACTTCTGCTCCCTTGATCTATGTATTTTTTGTTGTACTAGTACCCGGCAGTTTTGAAAATTGAGTCTGTGTAGTTGAATTTGATATCAGGAAGTGAGAGATTTCCAACGTTTTTCTTCTTCTTAAGTAAGGCTTTGCTTATCCAAGGTCTCTTTCCTTTCCTTTTATAGTGGTTGTTGCTGTTGTTAGGTGCCGTCAGGTCAGTTCCGAGCCATAGCAACACTATGAACAACAGAACAAAACCCTGCCCAGTGCTGTGCCAACCTCACAATCGTTATGCTTGAACCATTGCTGCTGCTGCTGTGCCAATACAGCTCATTGGGGGTCTCCCTCTTTTTTGCTGACCCCCCACTTTACTAAACATGATGTCCTTTTCCAGGGACTGGTCACTTCTGATAATATGGCCTAAGTATGGAAACAAAGTCTGGTCATCTTGGCTTCTAAGGAGCACTCTGGTTATACTTCTTCCAACAAAGATCTGTTTGTTCTTCTGGCAGTCCATGGTGCTTTTAATATTTTTCTCCAACATCATAACTCAAATGCATCCATTCTTCTACGGTCTTTCTTATTTTGTTGTCCAACTTTCACATGCATATGAGGCTATTGAAAATACATTGACTTGAGTCAGCTGCACTTTAGTCCTCAGACTGACATCTTTGCTCTTGAACACTTTAAAGAGATCTTGTGCAGCAGATTTGCCGGTTGTGATACATTGTTTGACTTCTTGACTGATCCAAGCAAAATGAAGTCTTTTAACAACTTGAATCCTTTCTCCATTTATCACAGTGTTATTCATACTTCAGTGGTGAAGATTTCTGTTTTCTTGACATCCATATAAAATTAGTGATCAGCTTTTCCATCTCTTTAAAGAGTGCCATTTGAATCTGGATTGGGATTGCATTAAATCTACAACACCACACCAGGATTATGCCCTTAAGTATGTTGAGGTATTTTCCTTTTATTCCTATTTTGTTGAGTTTTTTGTTTTAATCAGGAATGGATGTTGGATTTTGTCAAATGCCTTTTCTGCATTAATCAATATGATCATGTGGTTCTTTTCCTTTGTTTTATTTATGTGGTGGATTACATTGACTGTTTTTCTACTATTGAGCCATGCTTTCATCCCTGGTATGAATTCCACTTGGTCATGATGTATTATTTTTTGATACATTGTTGAATTCTATTGGCTAAAATTTCATTGAGAATTTTTGCATGTCTGCTCATATTGATCTATAATTTTCTTTTTTAGTGAGGTGTTTGCCTGGTTTTTGGTATGAGGATTATGTTCATTTCATAAAATGTATTTAGGAGTCTTCCATCCTTTCCTATGTTTTAGAAGAGTTTGAGTAGAATTGGTACCAGCTCTTCTCTGAATGTTTGGAAGAATTTGCCATTAAAGCCATCTGGGCCTGGACTTTTTTTGTTGGAGTTTTTCTTTTAATGACCTGATCAATTTCTTCTTTTGTTATAGATCTGTTCAAGCTTTCTATTTCATTTTTGCTAGTTTATATAGGTTGTTTTTGTTTGTTTGTTTGTTTTAGCTTGTCCATTTTTCAAATTTGTCCAAATTTTCAAATTTGTTAAGAGTCCAGTTCTTCATAGTATTCTGTTATTATCCCTTTTATTTCCATTGGTTCTGTTTGATATCACCCATGTTTTTTATGATGCATGTTATTTGCATATTTTCCTTCTTTTCTTTTGTTTGATTTGCCAGTGGCTTGTCAATTTTATTAATTCTCTCAAAGACCCTACTTCTTGTCTTGTTGATTCTATGTTTTTCAGTTTTCTGTTTCATTTATTTCTGCTCTAATCTTTATTGTTTCTTTTCTTCTGGTGTCTGTAGGCTTACTTTTCTGCTCTTTTTCTAATTGTTGGAGATGTTGTGTTAATCTGTTGATTTTAGTTATTTCTTCTTTTGGGATGTATGCATTTATTGCTATAAATTGTTCTCTAAGCACTGATTTGGTATGTCCCAAAGATTTTGGACTAGAGGATACATGGTTGGTCCTATCTAGAGGAGCAATGAAGAGATGGGCATTTTCGCATCGCCTTTAGGATCCGATGTGAGGCAGGGCTCTGTATGTTTCTGACCTCGGATCTGATCAAGGGCCTGGTGAGCTGACCATTATGAAGACTCTTAGATCATCTCTAGAATGAATTTACCACTCAGTCCACCACTGACTCAGACCTCACATGGGTTATGGGGCAAGTTCCAAATCATAATGAACCACTTGGTTTTCTTTGATTAGACCTTATTCCAGGGCATGTCCCACAGTCTTTTGAGAAAGAACAAATCATAAACCAAATTTTCATCAAGTAAAATACACACTTCTCTTCCCCTGTACTGCTTCACCTCAGTAAAGCAAATTAAGACACACCAGACCTTAGGGCTGTGTCAGACTTTCTAAAGAGTGTCCTGAATCCCTCCTATTGAGGTAGACCGTGGAAAGGTGACATTCGACTGAACGAATTGAAGATCACGTTCTCCATAACCCAGATCAACAAGTCTAGTGTACTAAGAAGAGCAGTACAGAGAAATGATAGTAAATTCAATAGTTCAAATTTTCTCAGAGCCTTTTGAGAAATTTTCATAACGGTTTATTTATTTATTTAATTCCATCTTTAGTTTCCAATTGTGACATTTCTAACCAGATAAATGGAGTTAAACTGAATCCACCACAGGGAAGATAACCAGACTTTCAGGAAAGACCCTGGGAAAAGCCAACCCCAAATTAGATTCTCCAGCATATGGGTCTAGTTCAGCTTTACAGAGACATCCCTCATCTGTCTGACGCAGACCAGGAGTGTGTCCGTGTTCCTAACGTCCCAGATGAGAGCAGTTTTCATCTGTAATGAGATAGGCCCGTCAACCTAGTGCTTCAACAGGAATGCTGCACTAACCCATACTGCCCAGGAGCCACACAAATACACACCCCAGAACCTCCTCCTAGCACCATGCTCGTAGAAGGTGACAGGAAGTGTCCCAAGTCTGCCCCCTGGTCCAAAGACGACCCAGTGCACAAGTGTGTCAGGGAAGGGGAAGGAAAGTGCCTGGGATCCTGAGGTTGAATCCTAAAGATCCAGTGCTGAGAAATTTGAAATGAACGGCACAGCTCCAATAAGAAAAGTCATGACCAACCTTGAGTAAAGAACTTTACCTGCCTTCCTCCCAGTCCCAGAGGGAGAGAGAAAGGTCCAAGGTCTCAATTCATTCAGACAGCACCCATCGGCATGGGATGTCTCATGGGAAGGTGCCTAGGCCCCAGGCTCCTGTGTCCCAGTACTGCACACTGCTGGCAATGCCTCCTGGGGGCAGAGTTTCTCTCCCTGCTTCTCCTCTTTGAGGTTTCTGCGGGCACTCCCCAGAATGCCTCACCTAGGTCTGCACACTCAGCTTGTCCTGCTTCTGTGCTCCAGTCCCCCCTTTTGGGGCTCTCAGAAGGCCACCATGGCCTGCACTGGCAGGTTCTCCTTATTGTTTACTCACTCTGCTGCAGGTGGGCTGTAGGAGGGTAGGAGAGGCACCTCTGCAGAACACACCCCTGACTGGGGAAGGCAGCCAGAGTGGCTGCAGGCAATCTCTTCCTCCTCCTCGTCTCCCAGTCAGGCTCTGAAAATCTGTCTTGGAAGAAGTAAAGACATAACCTTGTTTTATTGTGCATCACAGATACTGCGTTTCATTGTGTGAGTTGTTGTTTTTTGTTTTTATTTTTTACAAATTGAAGATGTTGCAACCCTACATTTAGCAAGCCTACTGGGGTCGTTTTTCCAACAGCATGTGATGATCACTTCATTTCTCTGTCACATTTTGGTAATTCTCACAGTATTTCAAATGTTTTCATAATGCTACCGTACACTTAAGAGACTAGAGTATAAACATAATTTTTATATGCACTGGAAAACAGAAAAAGTTTGTGCAGCTCATTTTATTGCGATATCAGGTTTACTGAAGTGATCTAGAATTGAAACCACGATGTCTTCAAGGGTTGCCTGTACAGCCAGAATGCTCCTTAGAATCAAGGATGATGAAACTTAGACTTCATCTCACATACTCTGGATATAACTTATCAGGAGGAATCAATGGCTGGAGGAGGACATTATACTTAGTTGTTGTTATGTGTTTCTGAGTCAATTCTGACTCATAGTGACCCTGTATAGGATTTCCAAGGAGCAGCTGGTGAGTCTGAACCACTGACCTTGTGGTTATCAGTCTGGTGCTTATACAACAGAGCCACACCTGGACTCCTTATGCTTGATAGAAAAAGTCAAAGAAAAAGAGACTGGACTGACACAGTGGCTACAACAATGCACTCAAAGGTTAGCACAGCACCAGACAGGGTTTCTTCCTGTTGGACATAGGTTTGCTATCTGTCAGAACAAATTCCATGGTACATAACAATACCAGATCATCGTTTTAGGTAATTTTCATGTCAGCAGTTGAATTCTCTCTAGGAGAAAAATGTTTGGACCCATTGAGAATTATAGTGGAAAATTACCCTAATCTTTTTTTTCCATTCTTGCTTTATATTCCTTATTTATTATCACTTCAAGGGAAAAGGCAGATTTTCCCTAATAAAAACAATATTATTCAGACCTGCTTACTTTCAAAAAACAAAGAAATATACTGAGGGCTAATGGTAACACAAACAAAAATCTCTTAAGGACTGAGAAAAGTTGAGAGAAGAATAGAAAGAAATATTGGGTTGATTACTAGTCAATCAATAGTCTTTATGATTTTTTTTTTACTTAAATGTTTTATTGTGAATTATGTGATAGTTTACATGGGAGGACATTAGTTTTACATTCATTCTATCGTATATTGTTTCATTGCCATGGTTACAATCCCCTCCATGCATCATTAACCAGCCAAAGGGTTTACCCTGTAATGCTTCCCCTGTACCCCCCAGTTCTTCAGCATACAGTTGCTCTCCCTCTCTGGATCTAAAGTCTCCAGCTGCTCCATCGCTCCACGTCATCATCTCTGCCTCCATTTCAGGCATCACTGCTTCTCTGGGTAGGGT
>NW_006408533.1:726170-735421 GCF_000296735.1 Chrysochloris asiatica | reverse complement strand
CTCCAGTGTCTATTTTATAATATAATGCAAGGAAAACCAAGATTCAAAAGACAGCCAAGCATCTTAACATTATTCCCCCCTTTTCCCCATTCCAACCATGGCTCAATCTCTGTATCCCAGAACCCTGTTGTTCCAAGGTTGCGCATATATCATTGTTTATCTCTGTCCCACTTAGTCCATGGAGATCTGTCTAATTGTTCTCTCATCTGCTTTGTTCTTCCATTCTCCTCTCCCTACCTGTATGTTGCCCCCTCCCCAGCACCCAGTTTATGATTTTATACTAATTTGTTTGGTTCCAAGTGCTCAGCTCATGTTTTTGAAGATGTCAAACTCTAGTACACTAAGAACATTGGTCATTGAGGATTTACCCTAAGTCATCCCAGATTAAAGCCTACCAGTATGGCTCAATGTGATGCTATGTAAATTCCCAGTGATCCCCTGAATTTCCAGAGACCATACCACTCTGGGGCTGTGGAATTACTGAGTTTAGGGAACCCACAATCTCACCTCACCTGTTTGGGAAGCAGAAAGAGAATGACTAACCAGGCTTTGGAATTTACTCTTATACCAGACTTTTACTTTGGTTCATTCTTAATCCATTTTGCAGTATCATATTTGTTTCCTGAAAGAGGATTTGCCATTGCTTTCTAAAGTTGACTGTCTGTACACACAGAACTTGCTGGAAGCTAATGGTTCTGAGAGACCACTGCTTCAGAAAGCCAACAGTATTGGTTGATGATAGCTTCCAGTGAAGGAGCTGCAGATACAGTTGGCATGAAGCACTGTGTTTCGCTGCAAAGTACATGCATTTAAGACCGTCACTCACATTCAAAAGGAAGACCAGCTCCTATGTCTACAGATTGCTGCATGAATGCTCATAATGATTGGCAGTATATTCCAAACCAGGCCCACTTCCATCTAGTTGATTCTGACTCATAAATACCTTATGCAGGATTCCTGAGACTAAATCTCTACGGGTGCAGACTGCCTCACCTTTCTCCCTCAGAGTGGCTGGTACATTTAAAATGCCGGCCTTGTGGTTAGCAGTCCAACACCTAACCCACAGCCCCACAGGGCTCCTTAATTGATTGTATATAAGCTATAAAAGTGGCTCAAACTCCTGTGAGTATGATTTTTTAGAATTACTCTATCAAGAAAATGTATTGACAAACAAATCTGTTCTCTTAATAAACAAACAAGTTCTGGAAATGATCCTTGGTAGTCTCTAAATTTGAAGTCCTGGTGTGGCACTCGACCTCAAGGTCAGTTTCAACCACAAGGTTAGTGGTTCAAACTCACCAGCCACGCCTCAGAAACCCTGTGCAGGATCACTGTGGGTCGGAACTGACTCAACAGCACTTAACAACAAGTGTCTAAATTTAGAGTCCTAGTGTGACACTGTAGGATCAGCACTGGACTGCTAACTGTAAGGTCCGTGGTTCAAACTCAGCAGCTGTTCCTTGCAAACCCAATATAGGTTGCTATTAGTCAGAACCGACTTGATGACATTTAACAGCAACAACCATCTCAGAACTTTAATGTCTGTTCAGAGGATGCATGTTCTTATTCTAGCCAAGTTTCTTCATTCAGACTGTTTACATACTGAGGTTTCTGGAACCCTGGGTCCTCTGCTGCGAGAGAGCAGTGGGAGGATGCTGTCCACTGTCTTCTGTGGCAGCCAATGAAAACATCACTTCTGCCTTGGAGGCACCATGCTCTGCAAAGGACCACATAGTCCACATCCTCCTGGGGCAGAGACTGGTCGAGGCATGGCTGAAGACAGAGGGTTCTTCCTGGGAAGATGTTGTAAGTTCTGTCCCAGTGGTCTGCCTCATTGCTCCTGGTATCCGTTTCTTAAGGTTGCTGTAACAAAGGATTACAAACTGGGTGGTTTATTAGTACAGAAATATATTGTCTCACAGTTTAGAAGACTTGTTTTAATAGTCTTGAGTTTGGAGGCATTTGTGGTTCAGTGGTAGATTCTCGTGTTCTACATGGGAGACCCAGGTTCAATTCTCAACCAATGCATTTCGTAGTCACCTCCACCTTTTTGTAAATGGAGACTGGCCGAACAGGTATCATGGGAGCTTCCACTCTTAAGATGATGGACTAGGAAGAAAGTCCTGGTAATCTACTTCTGAAAACTAGCCAGTGAAAAACCCTATGGACCAGAGCAATCCAATCAGCAACCGATCTCGGGAATGGCACAGGACTAGGAAGAATTTTGTTCCACTGTTCGTAAGGCCACCGTGAATTGGGGGTTGACTTGACAGCAGTTAACACCAGTCTGAATTTAGGACAGTGCTGGCTCCAGGAGCGCAAGGGGAAGGTCCTTCTTTGTCTTTTCAAACTTCTGGTAGCCCCAGGCATTCCTTTGCTGGGTTACAACATAACTCTGTCTTCCCTCTATCTCTGTGTCTCTTCTCTTTTATAAATACACCACGCAGATTCTATTAGGACCCATCTTAACTCCTTTATGACTCCATGTTAACTGATAACATCTTCAAAGACCCTATTTCCAAACAAGGTCATATATGCAGATGCTAGGAGTCAGGCCTTCAAGGTAACTTCTCAGAGGACATAATTTAATCTACAACATGCCTCCTTCACCCCACATGCAACCTTAAGAACAAACATTACAGTGATCTTTAAACCTGGGTATGATCCAACCACCTTAATGGTCCCAAGAAAACTATAGAAAAGGTAAAGGACGGTAGTGAAGAGACTCTTTCAGATGAATAATAGAAATTGCCTACCAGAGTGGTATGGTGATTTTGTTCATATTACCACATCTATGCTGTGGGTACCAATCCTGGAGTAGGATTGTAAGTGATGGGAAGAAATAATATTAAGAATCATCTCTGAGAAAGGCTGTGTGCCCGCTGGCAGTAGGCTAGCATACAGAATGTGCCCTTTGAACATTTAAATGAATATATATATGTTTGTTTTGTATGTATACATCCAACATTTTTGCTTTGTTGATGTGAAAAATAAGATGTAAAAGGGAAGCCTTGGGAAGGAAGCAAGATAACTGTTGTGCAGGGAGGGGATTGTAATCATTTAGATGAAACAGAATGTATGAGTGATTGAAAGTAAAGCTGATGGTCTTGTCTGTTAACGTTCATTCAGTTTACAACCAAAAGTTTAAAAAAACAAAAAGAATTGTCTCAACATCACGATCTGTTTAAAGTTCAGATTCAGACTGCCGTTTGTTGATACAACCCTATTTGAGAAGTATTTTGAGATCATTTTTGCACTGGACTCACAACTGGAGAAGTTTGTGAGTGAATTAATGTGCTTTCGCACACTGGTTGTTTTCTATTCGAAACTGTACCCAGAAATCTTCTCTGTATTGAATGTGAGTGGCTCCCAAACACTATGCCAAATGTATTTGTTTCCTGCGACTGCTCTAACAAATCACCACAAACTGGATGCCTTAAAACCACATAAATGCATTCTCTCAGTCCTGGAGACAACTCTCATAAGGACCATACTTCCTTTGGAGGTTCCAGAAGCAAATCCTTCATTTTAAGGTGGCCTTTGGAGTTCCTCGATTTGTGGCCACATCACTCCAATATTTGCCTCAGTGATCACATTTCTCTGTCCTCTTCCTCTTCTGTGTGTCCAGTCTTCCTTTGCCTCTTTCTTATAAGGACACTTGTCATTGGATTTTAAGGCCCACCTGGATAATCCAGAATAAGCTCCTTCTCTCAAAATCCTCAATGACATCTTTTGCCATTAACAGTAACAGTCACAAATTCCAGCCATTAGGACATGGGCATAGATGTTGAAATCACCTTTAAGTCCACTGCACCAAGAATCAAGTGTTCCTTTCATTTCAACACCTCTCTGACCCAAGGAAAAGAGTTGGCTCAAATGTAGCCAATTCCTACCCTAAAAAGATTCTATGTTAGAATACTGATTTGTTTTGTTTTCTTTGCAAATATGTAAATCAAGTGTAATGTAACCAAATGTCTTTTAAAAATCAGCCTCTGCCTCTGCCTCTCCCAGTCAGGTACCACTGCCCTGTTCTTTGCTGCCCAACAAGGCCATAATGATGTCGTGCGATTTCTCTTTGGATTTGGAGCGTCCACTGAATTCAGGACCAAAGTAAGAGAAACTGCTTGATTTCATATCCTGTGATTGAAGAATTTCAGCAACAATGGGTATTAATTTGTCTTCATCTATAATACAAATGTATGTTTCTCTTTTATAAGATTTTTCCAGCAAAAAAGGTGGATTTCTAGAGATTGATTAATCCTATAGATTCAGTTCCAAGCATTACATTTTAAATTTGGGCTTCTAACTGAGGAATTTCATGAGGAATTACTTAGATTCTTCAGCACTGTTGGCTACATTGTGTAGCCGGGAGAGATACAGTTGCATGTGCTTTTATGATAGGAATTGTGATCCTTGTGAATCTGAGAGATTTCTAAAAAAGGTGGTTAGATACATAATTTACCTCACTGAATGAAACACAATTACAATTTATATAGCTGAACAAGAAGTTTTGGTTCTTTCCAAAACTATGGTTTTCCATTTATGCTATATGAATCAAAAACCTGAGATTGCAGAAAGATGTTTTGTGTTCAATATAACTTTATATGATAACATATGTCTAGTTGTTGTTGTTATGTGCCATGGAGTCGGTTCCGACTCATAGCGACCCTACACAGGGCTTCCGAGGCTGTAAATTTTTACGGGAGCAGACCGCCTCATCTGTCTCCCACAGAACTGCTGGTAGTTTCGAACTGCTGACCTTGCGGCTCGCAGCCCGATTTGTAACCACTACTCTACCAGAGCTCCTTATTTGTAGTTATTAGAACTGCCTTAAGATTTTTGAAGCAGCTCTAATGGCACTTTGAGTTAGCATTGGGCTGCTACCTGGAAGGCTGGCAGTTCAAACCCGCCAATCACTCTGCAGGAAAAAGATGAAACTCTCTTTTCCTGTAAAGATCTAAGTCTTGAAAACCTTAAGGAGTAGTTAGTGGCACTGTGGGATAATTCGCAGAACTGCAAGGTCAGTTTAAACCACAAGGTCAGTGGTTCAAACTCACTAGCTGCTCCTCAAAAACTCTATACAGTGTCACTGTGAGTCTGAACTGACTCAGCGGCACTTACCAACAACATAGGGTTACTGTAAGCTAGAATTGACTCAGTGGTGGTTGGTGGATGGCAAAATTTTTGTTTTTACCTAATGATATTTTTTAAATTCCTAAAAATTTGCCCCAGTTGGAAACTTTTAGATTTTCCTAACCAATTAGATACCAAAGGAGAGTATTCAGGTTTTTGTCCCCTATTGAAATGTTAACTATGAAGTAGACTTGAATTTCAGAAGGGTTTCTGCCTTTTATGACTGTATGCCTACCTCCAAACACACTAAATATAATGCATGGTGGTGGTGGAGTCGGTTCTGACTCATAGCGACCCTGTACAGGGTTTCCAAGGTTGTAAACCTTTATGGGAGCGGAAAGCCTCATCTTTCTCCCGTGGAACAGCTGATAGTTTCGAACTGCTGACCTTGAGGTTAGCAAGCCAACTCATAACCACTATGCTACCAGATCTCCATAAATATAATATGTGTTAAGTGCTGCCCGTCTAATCGATTCTGACTCATAGCGACCCTGTATACAGCTTCCTAGGAGCAGCTGGTAGGTTTGAAATGTTGGCCTTGTGGTTCACAGTCCAGTGCTGATCCACAGCACCACATCAGAAGTCCTAAAAATATAATATTTAGAAGATACAAAATATTATATGAATCTTAGATTATTTTATTTTCACTCTAAAAATAGTACAACTAAAAATAGAAAGTAAAATTTATGAGACGTATCAACTCAATAAAATGGTTCTGTGTGACCATACCAACCAACCAACCTACTGCCCTCGAGTCAATTCTGATGCATAATGACCCTGTGTAGTGCCCAGGACTATAAAATGTCACAGGAGCAGACAGTCTCATCTTTCTTCTATAGGGCAGTTGGTGGGTTTGAACTACCAGCCTTGTGGTTAGTCGCCCACAGTGCCACCAGGGCTCTTTATGTGTTCTTGGTTAACAAATTACTGCTGGCTTAAAGCCTTTGAACATCAGCTAGTTTATGCTGTCCCAGAAATCCATGTAGCATGCAGCCAAGATGGGAAATTCCACATGTTCCCATTAGGTCAATAGCAGATGTCTCAGAGCTTTCCACGAGAAAAGAATATGAGGAAAGACGATGGATTTTAATATGATTCTGTCACCAAAACTCACTTTGTTACAGTTGTTCTCATTGTTGCTAAATCTGTCTCCCCCAAAACGTGTCCAGATATACAGGGTATCAGCTCTTCTATGATGTTGTTGTTGTTGTTAAGTGCCGTCGAGTCGGTTCCGACCCATAGCGACCCTGTACAGGGTTTCCGAGGGTGTAAATCCTTACGGGAGTAGAAAGCCTCATCTTTCTCCCGCGGAGCGGCTGGTAGTTTCGAACCGCTGACCTTAAGGTTCGCAGCCCGATTCGTAACCAGAGCTCCTTATTTGTAGTTATTAGATAGTCAATGTGTTTTATCTGTTCTGTCACCTCATTAAGCAACGAGATGGGAAATGAAAGAACACACTTGGAAATGGTGCTGTTCGTTGAGATTACTAAGTGATTTCCTGATGTCCATACTTGCCTCCATAGCCTCAGCCTTCTAGTGTCTCTGCTCTCCATTTCCCACCCTTCACAGTTCAGCAACTCTACCACACAGCCTTCTGGTGTCTCTGCTCTCCATTTCCCACCCTTCACAGTTCAGCTCCCCTACCACACAGCCTTCTAGTGTCTCTGCTCTCCATTTCCCACCCTTCACAGTTCAGCTCTCCTACCACACAGCTCTGCCTTCAATGATGCCTCACTCGCCACAGGGCTCACTTGCACCTTCACATCACAGTTACCCTTCAGAACTGGTCAAAAGGTATATTTTTACCTCACTTCAGACTTCACCTCTGAGGGGTGGGCTCCAAAGGTAGGCATCTTGAACAAACACCTTTGCCAAAGTTCATAAATCACATATTTTATATTTAAAGATCCCTAGTGCAGCGTGGGATAATCACTGGACTGATTCCCACAGGCTGCTCCACAGAAAAAAAGCTGTCTCCTCCCGTGAAGGTTTACAGTATCTGAAACTCAAAGGAATCAGTTCTACTCTGTCCAATCAGGTCGCTATAAATCAGAATCAACTCAATGAAAGTGGGTGTTTTAATTTTTCATTTATGAGGGGGCTTCAAAATGTTCATGGAAAAATTAAATTAAAAAATAATAGACTTCAAAATCACCTCGTATGCATGTGGAAGTTGGACAATGAATAAGGAAGACCATAGAAGAATCGATGCATTTGAATTACGGTGTCGGAGCAGAATATTAAAGTACTATGGACTGCAAAAAGAACAAAATCTGTGTTGGAAGCAGTACAGCCAGAATGCTCCTTATGAGCCAGCATGGCAGGACTTCATCTCTCCTACTTCAGACGTCATCAGGAGGAACCAGTCTCTGAAGAAGAACATCACATTTGGGAAAATATAGGGTCAGCAAAAAAGAAGAAGACCCCTAATGAGATGGCAGCAGTAATGGATTCAAACACAGCAACACTTGTGAGGATGGTGTAGGACTGGGCAGTGGTTCATTTTGTTGTGCTGAGGGTCACTGTTGAGTTGGAACCAACACAGTGGCACTTAACAACTGCAAAGACCTCAAAAGAAAATCACCAATATTATAATCAAACTTGCCTAAACCAAAGACAAGAAGGGAATCCTGAGAGCAGTTCGGCAAAATGAAAAATTACCTACAAAGGAAAACCAATAAGATGAAGCTCTGATTTCTCAGCAGTAACCATACAGGCAAGAAGACAATTGGGTGACATATATAAAACTCTGAAAGAAAAAAAGTACCGACCAATAATCATATACCCAGCAAAATTGTCCTTCAGATACTATGGTGAAATTAGCACATTTACTGATAAACAGAAGTTTAAAGAATTTATAAAAAGCAGGCCCCCTCCCCACTAAGACTGAAACTCAAAGGAAACACATGAGCAGGCATGTAAGCTTGTGGGCGACCACATTGGTCTACTGGTGAGTGGAAGAGGGTGAAAGACAGCAATGAAGAAATGGGCTGAGTTCAACCACATTCCATAGACTCCCATTGACCTGGATATGAGAGAGAGAAGAGAAAAGGCTGGTTGGTCCAAAGTGTGGTGAGACCTGAGGACACCAGAGCCCATGGACAAGAATATAGCCATGGAGGGCTAGAATTGAGAGTAAAGCATCCAGCTGATATTAAATGAGGGAAGATTCACAAAAACACTCAAACTTGCACATAGTACCCATTTGACCTAGCCTTGATAATCAGAACTCGACTAGAGGAAGATAAAAGATATGTATATATTTTTTTTTGATAAAGGAAATGAAGTAAATTGTTGCTACAATGATGAACTTGACCTATACTCATGGAGGTAGTAGCTCAAAATACCAACAGAGAGGGAAGGAGTCTTCACATCAAGTATCAATATTATATCCCCTCTATATGCAGGGTAGATAGGGACGGACAACTTAGACATTGTCTACCTAAAATGAGGGGGTGATAAAGGCACGAAGAGACTGGCTTTCAAGGTTTCAAGAGGGAGTTTAGTTTAAGAGTGTGTGTGGGAAGACAGACTCCCCACTGAATAGTTTTCATCTTGTCTAGATGGGTCTGGTTAAAAGAGATGGGGATAAGATTCTTATGATTCAATAGTGAGTAATTGTTATGACTAATCGCGACTGTCACAGTTGTAAAGATAGAAGTTTTGTAACAAAAATGGGGGAGCAGTTAATATTACATTCAATAATTGAATTATTGAATGATACACAAAGCATCAAAAGAAGATGGGAGGAATACATCGAGTCACTGAACCAAAAGGAAATGGTGGATGTTCAACCGTTTCAAAAGGTAGCATATGATCAAGAGCCAACAATACTGAAGGAAGAAGTCCAAAGTGCATTGAAGGGATTGGCAAAGAATAAGACACCAGGAATTGAAGGAATAAAAATTGAAATCTTTCAAGAAAGTCAGGCGGCACAGGAGGCACTCACACATCTATGCCAAGAAATTTGGAAGACAACTATCTGGCAGACTGATTGGAAGAGATCTGTATTTGTGTCCATTCCAAAGAGAAGTGACCCAGTGGAATGTGGAAATCATCCGACGATCTCTTTGATATCCCATGCGAGTAAAGTTTTACTAAAAGTAATACAGAAACGG
>NW_006408533.1:722590-724379 GCF_000296735.1 Chrysochloris asiatica | reverse complement strand
TATCCAAAGTAAATCAAATCTACAAGACTGAAAATAGAAAGAACAGATATATCAGTTTGCAACAACTACAAAAAAATCATTAAGTAAAAATAGGCAATAATAATGCAGTTAGATAACTTCTAAATGAAAGGGAAATCAAGTAGATTTCAAGAAATAAAAAATAAAAATAAACCTAACTGCAATCCAAAAATTAGACCAAGCTCTATACCTGTCATAGCCTGACCACTGTCTCGACCCCTAGCACTAACCCAAGTCCTAACCATAACTCCAATATTATATGATGAAGCCCTAGGCTTAGCCTAATGCAATTTGTTGTTAAGTGCCGTTGAGTTGATCCTGACTCATAGTCACCCTGTATAGATTTTCAGATGTTTTATGTCTTTGGTTGTTGTTAGGTGCCATAAAGATGGTTCCAACTTAATACCGACCCTGTGTACAAAAGAACAGAACACTGCCCAGTCCTGAGCCAACCTCACAATTGTTGCGCTTGAGCCCATTGTTGCTGCCATTGTGTCAATCATCTTGTTGGGCATCTTCCTCTTTTGCACTGACCCTTTACTTTACCAAGTGTGTGTCCTTCTTCAGGTCTGGTCCTTCCATGTAACATTTCTAAAATATGAGAAACAAAGTCTCCCCATCCTGGCTTCTAAGGAGCATTCTGACTGTACTTCTTCCAACAGATTTGTTTGTTCTTTTGGCAGTCCGTGGTACTTTTAATATTCTTCTCCAACGCCATAACTCAAATGCATCGATTGTTCTACAGCCTTCCTTATTCATTGTAGAACTTTCACACGCATATGAGATGATTGAAAATACCATAGTTTCGGTCAGGCAAACCTTAGTCTTCAAACTGATTTTTTTGGTTCTTGAACACTTTAAACAGGTCTTTTGCAGCAGATTTGCCTAATGCAGAATGTCATTTCATTTCTCAACTGCTGCTTCCATGAAGTTTAATTGTGGATCCAAGCAAAATGAAGTCTTTGACAACTTCAATTTTCCCCCATATGTCATGTTATATATAGGTTCAGTTGTGATCATTTTAGTTTTCTTTACAATGAGGTACAATCCATTTTGAAACTGTAAACTTTGATCTTCATCAGTAAGTATCTTAAGTCCTCTTCGCTTCCAGCTAGCAAGGTTGTATTATCTATGTATCTCAGGCTGTTAATGAGTCTTCCTCCAACTCTCCATGTTCTTCTTCATATCATCCAGCTTCTAATATTATTTGCTCAGCATACAGATTGAATAAGTATGGTAAAACGATACAACTTGGTGCACACCTTTCCTGTTTTTAAACCATTTAGTATCCCCTTAATCTGTTCAAACAACTGCTTCTTGGTCTATGTGGGTTCCATGAGCACAATAAAGTGTTCTAGAATACCCACTCTTCACAGTACTGTCCATAGTTTGTTATGATCCACACAGTCAAATGCTTTTCCATAGTCAATTAAGCATTGTTGTTTGTTGTTAGGTGCCATTGAGTTGGTACCGACCCATAGTGCCCTTATACACAGCAGAATGAAACAGTGCCTGATCCTGAGCCAACCTCATTACTGTTGCCATGCTTGAGTACATCAATGCTGCCACTTGGCCAATACATCTCATTGGATTTTTTTTTCTCTAACCCTCCACCTTAGCAAACATGATATGCTTCTCCAGTGACTGATGATATGTCCGAAGTATGAGAGACGATGTTTGGCCATCTTGGCCTCCAAGGAGCACTCTGGCTGAACTTCTCCCAAAACAGATCTGTTGGTTCTTTTGGCAGCCCATGGCACTTTCAGTATTC
>NW_006408533.1:715205-717505 GCF_000296735.1 Chrysochloris asiatica | reverse complement strand
GTTTGAATTTACATATAAGTATTTGATGGTCTGTTCCACAGTCTGCCCCTGGCCTTGTTTTCACTGATGATATGGAGCTTTTCCATCGTCTCTTTCTGCAGATGTAGTCAATTTGATTTCTATGTATTCCATCTGGCGAGGTCCATATGTATAGTCGTCTCTTAATGCTGTCTAAAGAAGGTATTTGAAATGAACAAATCATTGAATTTGCAGAGTTCTCTCATGCAATCTCCAGCATCATTTCTATCACCAAGACCACATTTTCCAACTACTGATCCTTCCTCCCTGCTCCCAATTGTTGCATTCCAATCACTAATAATGATCAATACATCTTGATTGCATGGTTGATCGATTTCAGAGTGAAGAAGTTGGTAGAATTCTTCTATTTCATCCTCACTGGCTTTAGTGGTTGGTGTGTAAATTTCAATAATAGTGATATTAACTGGGCTTCCCTGTAGCTGCACGGATGCTTCCTATCACAGACAGCATTGTACGTCTGTCATGACTGATCTGGATATGTTCTTTTTGACACTGAATGTAACACCATTCCTCTTCAATTTGCCATTCTTGGCATAGTAAACTATGTGGTCACCAGATTCAAAATGGCAAATACCAGTCCATTTCAGCTCACTAATGCCTAAGATATTGATGTTTATACATTCCATTTCATTTTTGACAACTTCCAATTTTCCCATATTCACACTTTGTACATTCCATGTTCTGATTTTCAATGAATGTTTACAGCTGTTTCTCTTCATTTTGAGTTGTGCCCCATCAGCAAATGAAGGTCCCATGGGCTTTTCTCCCATGGGTTTTACTCCATTCACGTCATCACAGTCAACTGTACTTTGAGGAGGCAGCCCTTCCCCAGTCGCATTTTGAGTGCCTTCCAACCTGATTGGCTCATTTCCCAGCACTTTATCTGAGAGTGTTTCTCTGTTATTCATAAGGTTTTCAATGACTAAATATTCGTAAGTAGTTCATCACTCCTTCTTCCTAGTATGTCTTCGTCTGGAAGCTCATCTGAAGCATAAGTAAACATTTTTCTGGAATTCTCTGCTTTCAGCCATGATCCATCTGATGTCAGTAAGGATATGCCTAATTCTACAATCTCTTCTTAATGTCGCTTGAATTTCTGTCAGGTTCCTGTTGATTTTGAATTATCTTTAGCAAAATTTTGCTTGCCTATGTGACGTTGTGGATTAATGCGCCAGACTGCAAAGCCGTTTGAACTGCAAGGTCGGCGGTTCAAGCTCACCAGCTGCTTCTTGGAAACCCTATACAGGGTCGCTATAGGTCGGAATCGACTCGACGGCACTTAACAACAACAACAACAATGTTATTAATAATATTGTTAAATGACTTCTGCATTTTGTTGGGTCATCTTTCTTTGAAATGGGTACAAATATGGATCTTCTCTAATCAGTTGACCAGGTAGCTGCCTTCCAAATTTTTGGGGCTAGATGAATGAGCATTTCCAGTCCTGCATCAGTTTGTTGAAACATTTCAATCTGTGTTCTATCAGTTCCTGGAACCTTGTTTTTCACAATGCTTTCAGTGATGCTTGGACTTCTTTTACTACCAATGGTTCTTGGTCATATGCTACCTCTTGAGATGGTTGAACATCGATTACTCCTGCCCACCCCACACCAAGAAAAGAAATTCAGATATAGTATCTCTCAAAATAGGACTCAAGATATATTTTCAAGGGACCTGGTGTGACACTGTGGGCTAATGCGTCAGACTGCAAAGTCTTTTGAACTCCAAGGTCGGTGGTTCAAGCTCACTAGCTGTTCCTTGGAAACCCTATACAGGGTCGCTATGGGTCAGAGTCGACTCGACAGCACTTAACAACAAGAACATTAAAAAAAAGAAAGAATAGAATTTTTCCATGAAACTTTTTTTTTAATGTTTTATTGTGAATTATGTGATAGTTTACATGGGAGAACATTAGTTTTACATTCATCCTATTGTATATTGTTTCATTGCCATGGTTACAATCCCCTCTATGCATTATCAACCAACCAAAGGGTATACCATGCAAACCTGCCCCCCGGTCGTCAGTACACAGCCCCTCTCCCTCTCTGGACCTAAAGTCCCCAGCTGCTCCATCTCTCCACATAATTGTCTCTGCCTCTATCTCTGGCGTCACTGCTTCTCTGAGTAGGGTCCCGCTCTCCGCTTTTCTCCCTTGATGGTTCCAGGGACCTCCGCTCTATACTGCAAAGTTAATCACTCCCCTCCTTGCTACAAAACATCTACCTTTACATTTCCAACCCTCACAATCAGTCTTGATAACA
>NW_006408533.1:697927-714125 GCF_000296735.1 Chrysochloris asiatica | reverse complement strand
GGCATGTTGTAGCCCCATTTTAGGTATTCCAATCAGTTATAGGCAGAAGATAGACTTACAAGCTTTCTATGGTGATATTTCTGTCTATTCCTTTCTTTCCCCCCCCATAAAACTTTAAAAATAAATTTTTTATTGTGAATTGAGTGAAGGTTTGCAGCGAAGATCATCAGTTTTACATTCAACAAATCCTACACTTCATTTCATCTCAATGATTGCAATCCCCCCAGTGTAATAACAACATTTCTTGCTTTTCCTCCAGTGTTTCTTGTTTCCATTCCTCCTCCTTTCCATACCCTTCTGAATTTTGTCCTTGGGTAAATGTTGCCCTTTGATCCTGAATGGTTGGCCATTCTCTGGTGTGTATGTCACTAGTGTTGTTGTCCCCCTCCATATACCAATCTACTTCTTGGCTGAAAATTGAACCATGAGGTGCATTCAGTTCCAGACCTAAAGGAAGTCAAAGGCCATGGTCTCACGTTCCTCCAGTCTCTATCTGACCAGTAATTCTGGTCTTCTTTATACTTAAGAGTTTTGTTCCACATTTTCTACCACTTTATTCAGAATCTTCTATTGTGATCCTTTTCGGAGTAGTTGGAATGGTAGTCAGGGACCATACAGTTTTGCTTGCAGGTTCGTGGAGATTAATGTTCATGTAGTCCATTAGTTCTTCAGACTAATTGTTTCCAAGCAAATTCCATTTTTGTCACTCTTTTTTTCTCCAGGACAGACCAATAGTTGTGCCTTAGATTGACCACTCATGAGCTTTTAAGCCCTATGTAACTATTCAGCAAAGTAGGATGTCTTTGTGAGCTGTTATGCCTATTGATCATGGTGTTCCCTTAGACTATGGTCCTGAGCCCCCCAAGCTTAGCACACCATTCCCTCAAGGTATTTGGCAATGAAGTTTTCCTGTTTTGCCCCCTTCATAAATATGCTTGCAGCAAAGGTAAATGTTCATATACAAATATTCTCTTTCAAACTTTTATATACTTGTGGGTATATGCCACTGTTCCTCCCACACTCATTCAGCCTGTATGTCTACCCATAAGTCACCAATACTGAAAGATTGTTTACATGTAAGTATTTACCTCTGTTGCCTTTGACTTTAGCGATCCTCCTATTTTCCCATGTTGTCATTATTCTTCTGTCAACCTTTTTGTTATATATTGTCTTCCCCTTCACCCAAGTTATCATGTCTCCCCTCTACCCAGTGAGTTACTCCCCATACCCTCCCATCCCTGGTAACCATCATGAATACTTCTTTTAGTGTGAAAACCTTTTCTTAACTTTAAAAAATAGTGGTCTCTTTCCTCATTGCTGCTATTTTCATGTTTACTAAATCTTTATGATTTTCCTCTTTTTTAAATTTTGATCAGAATATTTATTCATTTCATTTTTTTAGGTTACCCTGTATTTTATTAATTGTTACCAAGTTTAAAACTGTTCTATTTAGGAAAAAATTCATCATTTGGAAGTTCTGTAATTACACTATTCCTTCTTTTTGCTTTGTAGTTGTCTTCATTAGAGTTAATATCTCTGGTTGCCTATTTTTAGTCTTATAGATTTGTTTTACTTTGGATACTTCTATATCTGGGTTGGAATACTGGTATGGCCATGTAGTATAAGCACTGGACTGTTAACCCAAGTGCAGTGCTTCAGATCCACCAGTCACTCCTCAGAAACCCTATACAGAGTTGCTATGAGTCAGAATTGACTCAGTGGCTCTTAGCAACAATAACAACAACAAATCTGTGGTAGCTTGCTAAAGTGAAGGGATAGAAAAAGAAGAGGACCCTCAATGAGGTGGTTTGATACAGTGACAGCAGCAGTGAGCTCAAATGTGACAATTGTGAGGATGGCACAGGACCAGGCAGTTTTTCGTTCTGTTGTGCATTGGATCACTGTGAGTCAGAACTGACTTAACAGCATCTGACAACAACAATAAGAAGAACGAATCTGGGTTAACTCTGAGTGGTGTGTCTTATATTGTAATCTCAGGTTATTGCCTGTTGTTGGTCCAAAGAACTCTGTTTAGTATTTTTTTTAAAGTTGGTCTGGTTTTACACTTTAATTTCTATTCATCTGGCAGAGTCCTAATTTCACTATTGTATTTGAGAGGCAATTTTGCTAGGTGTAGAATTCTTGATTGGCAGCATTGTTTTTTTTCCTTCAGAGTTTTATATGTCATTCCATTTGCTGTCTTGCCTGTATGGTTACTGGTGAGAAATCAGAGCTTAGTCTTAATGGTTCTCCTTTGTAGCTAAGTTTGTAGGTTGTTTTTCTGTGTTCTCTTTGCTTTTATCTGCAGTTTTATTATTGTTCTATCAATCAATTTAAGGTACCTAAGTATCATTCTTTTGAATTGTTTATCAGGTAGTTCCAATACCTTTTCTTCCTCAGAAATAGTTTCTGGCTCTACATTTTGGTCATTTGTTTTAAACACTCTTATTTCCTTGTGTGAGATGAAATTGTCTGTTGTCTCTGAGACATTATTCCACAAACTTATTGAAGACCCCTTGTATGATTTGTATCTTAGAATCAGATAATATGTTCTTCTGTTATTTATCATTAACTCAGATATCCACATACAAATTTACAGAGCCAAACCAGCAACTCACCAATCCTAGATGGGAAAAGATAATGTCTTGTCTACAGCACCTGAGGAAAGCCATTAAGGCTTTTAGTTGACCACAAACTCAATGGCTCAGTAATGTGATGTGGTTGACATAAAAGCTAATTTTGACTTATACCACATAAAAGTAGAGTAGATGGAGCAAAGTAAAGTCTCATCCCACATCAGACCACATCTATTTTACAGACTGAGTTTAGTAGCTAGACCCACACTTTAAAAGAGCCCCAGACAAATTGGCACATGTTCAGAGACAAATGCTAAGTAGGGTGGTGAGAGGTACATGGAATGTGCTGTATTTATCCATGCTTTTAGTAGATGTAGATATTACCCTTAAATCCATGGCCCAGAGGTCTTCCTCATTAAAATACTCTCATATCAGTGACCTACAGCTGGGCAGACCTGCAGGGAAAAGCCCACATTTGTCAAGAGTGTCTATGACCAGAAGCCATAGGATGCTATTCTGGTCATTCCAAGATGGAACTCATTGGTACAGATTTTCGGTTCTTTGATTTTCTTATTAAAAAGACAAATAGATGTTTCTGCATTTGAAAATGCATGGTAAATTTTTAATCAGTCATAATAACTAAGTCAAATAATTGTACTGTAACTCTAGCAAGACATCTAAGTGTATATACCATAATGATGTCTTAAGATGAACTGTGTCATGATTACAAAGTAAAAGAATCAAAGAGAAAAATGAGCTTGTTATTTTCTATGGGGAAATTCCTTGCTCTTTGAAGAGTATTTGCTTGACACGTTTGCATCCTCAGTTTCTAATATGTGTCTATTTTATTTTCCATGTTGACAGGATGGGGGCACCGCCCTGCTGGCCGCCAGTCAGTATGGGCACATGCAGGTGGTGGAGACGCTGCTGAAACATGGAGCCAACATCCATGACCAACTTTATGTGAGTGTTTCTCCAAGGGGGCATCAGGTGACACTCAATACTTCCCTCATCACGGGTAACACCAGGGAACTGAACTAAGCCCGCTGATGTGGTTTGTGCCCCAAATGCCAACTGTAAAAAACAGTTTAATGAGACAGTTAAAAAAACCAAAAGATACAATTGACCAGATGAAGTTTTTGTATTTAAAATCCATATAATCTTATTCACCAGTCTCTGGTCTGTCTTTTTAATCCCTTTAAATGTCTTTGTTATACAAATGAGACATTTCATACACTTATACAATTACAGTCTTCAAAACTCATCAGATACATATATAGCCATACCATATCAAACCACACAGCCCAGTGTATGGACTTGCTGAAAACCCAAAGAAATCTTCTGCTGTAGCGTTCATTTGTGAAGAAGACCACAGAGAAGAGATCACAAGGCTGTTTAGAAAGAAGAGAAGGGAGACTGAGTGAGGGAGGGCTTGTCAAACCCAGCTCACCTCTGACCTTCAACAGACATCAATTACCCACAGATCTGTTTGCAGCTAATTGGCAATTAGCACATAACCCAAGGGTGCTTTTAATTGTTTGCCACTGTAATTCTGTGGGTATCCCTGTTTGCATGGGGGGATATATATATATATATGTAAAGGAAGGGACTTGACAGTGTCTCATGGCATAGAGTGGAAAAATATCTACTTTCTATGATCTCTACACCATATTTGAGGCTATCCTACAACTAGAGACGTAGTCTTTGTGCCCCAGGGCACCATACTTTCATAGACAAGTAATGAAATGCGTAGGTGTGAACTTTTCCATTTGAGCAACCTTTGTAGAGTTTATATGGGTAATCTGACAAGTCACGGGCCTCTTTGAAGTACCCAAGCAACTAGTCTTACCCTTTGTACTTCAAAATCTATAACACTCTTTGAGGCTGTAGCTATTACTAATGAATGACTGAATTACTTGATAATGCTCTAAAAGAGTGATTCTCAAATCTGACTACCCATCACTTGGGAAGTTTTAAAAATACCAATTCCTGGACCTGGTAAGACCAATGAACACAGAATCTCTAAGGAGCAAACTTAGGCAACAGATGATTCTCACATGTGACCAGATCTAAGAATCACAGGTCACAACTTTGGATATTCTTTAGCTCTAGGTAAAACGTATCTGAAATTGTGTCTGAGAATTTATAAACACAGGCTGACTAAGAAGAGCCAAGTCTTTAGGGAAGGCAAGAGAGTTGTGTTTTCATAGCATTACCATTAATAATGGAGTCCTGCTATGGCACTGTAGGATAAGTACTGGACTGGAAGGTCAGCAGTTCAAACAAACCAGCAGCTCCTCGGAGACCCGATTCAGGGCCACTAAGGGGTTAGAACCAATTTGAAGGCATTTAACAACCATTAATATTAATCAACCCGAAGTGATTGTGGGTATTGAATTTGTACTTCTTAGATAATAAATATTCTTACATAAGACTGGCACATAAAGCTAGAGAGTTTTGGGAAATCCCATTTCTGTAATAAATTCCTCTAGGTTATAAGGTGACTCAAGAAAGTTTCATGTCCTATAACTTCCATTGTGCACTAAGACCTTTACCCTTACCCAAACAGTCCAAAAGTTTCCATTAAGAACAATTGAAATATAGAGGAAAAAATGTTCAATGGTTCTTGGAAACTTCTAGGAACTGAAACTAAAAACGCACAAAGAAAAGTCTAATGTCTGGGTAATGCATTCTAGAAAATTCCTGAGAGTTATCAGCTGCTGAGGACATGATAGACCTTCTTTAGTAGCACATTAGGATGCAGCTGACATTTTTATTCCCATATCAAGTATCTGATTAAATGATCTGTACAGGTTGATTAATTTTTTTATGATTTCCTTGAGGGGAGTCTGGCAGCTCGCCGATACCCACTGAAAACCCAGGACCCTCCACACGCTACACCTGGTCGGATTTGCAGGGACGAGTGTCTTGTGTTTTAACTGTGGTTAACATTCCTGATGAGAACCTTGATCATTAGCCGGTTTACCTAGGTGTTTTCCACTAGGGTGCGCTTGGGTTTTCCACTGTGATGTACAAATGAAGCTCACCATGTACTGTGAATGCTGTCAGTGTGAGGGAGCATCTGGGGAGATAGCATGCCATCCACTACCGATGAATTTGCTGAAATTAGCTAGTGACACTTCAAGAAAACAGAAATGCCCAGAAGACATAAACGCCCCAGTTAAAAAGAAAAGCAAAGAAGATTAAAAACAAACATTTGCTTTGAGCTTCCTTGTGTCTTCTGGGCTGGCAGGGAGCAACCTGATGAAGTTCTTACTAGAACCTTTTTTTGTTTTTTTTTAATGTTTTCTTGTGTATTGATTAAAAGTTTATAGACAAAATCATCAGTTTTACATTCAACAAATCATACACTTAGTTTCATCTCGATTATTGTGATCCCCTCCATGCAATAACAGCTATCCTGCTTCTTCCCTCTGGTTCCTATTTCCATTCCACCCTCCTTCCCACTCCTTCTCAGTTTGTCCTTCGGTAACTGTTGCCCTTTTGATTTTGAATGATTGACCATTCCATAGTGAGCTGTACTTCACTAGCGTTGTTGTCCCCTCTGTATACCTATCTACTGCTTGACTAAAAATTGGGCCACAAGTGCGAGTTCCTATCCAGATGTGAAGGGTGGTTGAGGGCCATAATTTCAGGTTCCTCCAGTCTGTTTCTAACCAGTAAGCCTAGTCTTATTTTATATTTCTGAGCTTTGGTCTATATTTTCTGCCACTCTCCCTAGCACCTTCTAATGTGATCCTTATCAGAGCAGTAGGTAGTAGTAGCAAGTCGCCATCTAGTTCTTCTGGTCTCAGAGTCATAGAGACTGATGTTCACATGTCCCGTTAGCGCTAGGACCATGAAAGCGTCTTGTATCCATGACGTGGCTAAGGAGACACAAAAGACAAAGAGGTAAGAAAGATCTAACGGAAAGGACACTTTTCACTCCTCCATAAAAGCAAGACATTTTGGGGATTTTTTTGTTGTTGTTTGTAAGTGCCATCGGGTTGTTTCCGAGGCATAGTGACCCTGTATAGGGTTTCTGGGGAGTGACTGGTGGGTTTGAACTGCATACCTTGTGGTTGTTTGTAGAGTCCAGCGCTTATCCTCCAGCATCATACCAGAACTCCAGCTTACACTGAGCTCTTAATAAAAACATGGAAATCTAAATGGGGATGTTGTTGTTGTTGTTAAGTGCCATCGAGTTGATTCTGACCCAAGAAGAGGAAAATTGTAATAAACATTTTTTTTTTCAAATCTAATTTCTTTTCAAATAAGCATGAGAGTTTTTTTCACTACTTGTAATTTGTTATCTCTTAGGATGGAGCCACTGCCCTCTTCCTGGCTGCCCAAGGTGGTTACTTGGATGTCATTCGATTACTCTTGTCTTCAGGAGCAAAAGTCAACCAGCCAAGGCAGGTAATGCCCATCGCTGACATTTGCCTGAGTACACAGAACAGTGATGCAGGGAGGGCCCAATGTCCCGTAGCTACACACACCTGGGTTAATCTGTCAGCAACCCTTTAGCTTCTGTGATGACAAGTTAACCTTTGGTTAGGATTTCCCCTGCTCTTTGCCTTAGGCTTACCTGAAAGCCTATGAAATCAATCTGATGTCACCAGTTGTTTAGTGTCTCAGGTCATGTCCACAATCTGCCACCTCCTGTTCAAATAAAGTATGACTGCACTGAAGTAAGGAGAGCAAGCTAGCCTGGGACAGAGGTCAAAAGAGGCAGTTGAGTAGCCTTGGCCTTGCGCAGTCCTTTTGCTGATACACGCACTGCCTTATCTCTTACCCACCACCTCTCCACCAGGTCAAAGAGAAACCTGTGTCACTGAAATCACTGGGAGGTTTTGTGACTTCATCTTTCACAATTAGAACATTACACTTAGATTTCATTTGCCATAACCAAGATCACATCTAACAAATTAATTAAATTATGTTTAAAGGGACATAGGATAATACATTGTTGTTGTTACGTGCCTTTGAATCAGTTTGGATTCATAGTGATCCTGTATAGGATTTCCCAAAGCCGCTGGTGGGTTTGAACTGCCAACCTTGTGATTTGCAGTCCAGTGTTGATGCTATAGCACCACATCAGGAGTCCATAAAACAGTGTTGTTGTTAAGTGCCGTGGAGTCAGTTCCGACTCATAGTGACCCTGTACAGGGTTTACGAGGCTGTAAATCTTTATGGGAGCAGAAAGCCTCATCTTTCTCCTGCAGAACGGCTGGTAGTTTTGAACTGCTGACCTTGCGGTCGATAGCCCGATTCATAACCACTACGCTACCAGAACTCTCTTAAAATAACATAGGCAGTATTTTATAAGAGGTTAGGAATCAGCCACATGTAAGGAATTAGAACGATCAGTTATAATTATACCAGTTGCTTTAAAGGCAATTCCAACTCACAGTGACCCCTGTGTGTCACAGCGGAACAGTGCTTCAAATGGCTGGTTTTTTAGAAGTGTTTCAAGGTGTCCCTGGGTGGACTTTAACCTCCAACCTTTTAGGTAATAGCCAAGCAAAATTTTGGCATTATAATTAGATTCTGTTAGATAAGTATTTTTTCCATAACTAATTTCTTTATAGCAAAACATTTCAGATTAAGGTAACATTATTATAAAATGAAGGAAGTCTGGTAGCATAGTGGTATGTGTCAGTCTGCTAACCTTGAGGTTGGCAGTTTGAAACTACCAGCTGTTTTGTGGGAGAAAGATGAGGCTTTCTGCTCCTGTAAAGATTTACAGCCTCAGAAACCCTATGCAGGGTCACTATGAGTCAGAATCGACTCCACAGCACACCACCACCACACCATTATAAAATGAGTTTTCTAGGGGAAAGTTGAGCTGATTTCTTACGGTAAATGACACCCAAGCACATTTCCACTCTAATATGACATATATGGAGATATATTGGAACGCTGGCCCATTCATATAATGAGTAGCTATGGGAAGCTTAAAATTGATCAGAGCTTAGGCTTTTCAGTCTTTAAAAGCCCAAATGGTTCAGGAAATTAAAGATCCTTTGGGCAGAGTAGATTTAAGATCAGGAATCCTGAGTTCTAGATCCAGTTCTACTAGTAACTAGCTGTGTGGTTTTGAACAAATAAATTAACCTCTCAGGACCTTTGTTTCTTCATCTGGAAATTAGGAAGCTGGGCAAGGTGATCCAGAGGACCTCATCTAGCTTCCAATTTTCTTATATTATTCAACATTTTAACAATATTCTCTGAGCACTTATCATATACCAAGAAGCCCTGATGGCACTGTGGGTTAAGCATTGAGCCGTTAAAAGATAGGTGGTTCAAACCCACCAGCTACCTCTCCAAAGAAAGATGAGGCTGTCTGCTCCTATAAAGATTTGCAGGCTCGGTAACCTTGATAGGGTTGCTATACGTCAGCAATGGACTGCTACCCACAAGTTTGATGATTCAGACTCACCAGCAGCTCCTCAGAGGTTGCTATGAGTTACACTTCAGGCACTCTACTTCCTTCCTGTGGTTCCTATTCCCATCTCCTCTCAACTTTATCCTTAGGAAAGTGTCTCCCTATTGATATTGAATGATTGACCATTCCATGGTGAGCAAACCTTCTTAGTATTGGTGTACCCCCTATAGACCTGTCTACTTGACTGAAAATTGAGCCACAAGGTTGAGTTCCTTTCCAGCCCTGAAGGGTGGTCAAGGGCCATTATCTCAGGTTCCTCTAGTGTCTTTCTGACCAGTAAGCTTGGTCTTCTTTTAATAAAATTTTTTTTTGAGTTTTGTTCCACATTTCCTGCCATTCTATTTGGGACCTTCTAACATGATCCCTTTCAGAGCAGTTGATAGTGGTAGCCAGGCACCATCTAGTTCCTCTGCTCTCAGAGTCATGGTGATTTATGTTCACTTGGTCCATTGGACTAATTGATCCCAAGTCTCTTCAGTTCTCATCACTCTTCTTTCTTCCACACATGCACACCTGTGTCTTCACCTGTCTTCATTATTCTTCTGCCACCCTCCCTTTTCTTGCAGATTGCTCTCTACACTATATATTTTTGTCAAAAATTATTTGAGTATTTGTAAATCTACTTGGTTCCCTTTCGATTCTCTCCAAAGCCCTATGGAAAGGAGCTAGCTTGACTTAAATTCCTTCCTTGTCAGCACAAAGTCATCTTCAGGATGAAGACTCTGACCATCCTGATGTCTGTTATCAGCTTGATTCCTACTCACGGTGACCATTGTGTGTCCACTAGAAAACCTGTGACATTTCAGAAGCAAATTCCTAGGTCTGTCTTCTGAGGCGCCTCTGGATGGGTTCCAACTGTCAACCTTTCAGCTAGTATTCGAGGGCTTCACTGTTTGCACTGCCTGAGGAATCCTTCATCATCATGAAGGAAAAATCAGAGAAAACCAATGCTGAGCAGTATTCAAAGGGAAACTTCTTCTTTTCACAAACTAGATAATTGACACATATGATCGTACAGCAGCAATACAAGGGGGTTTCAGAAAGTCCGTAGCAAAGTGGAATTAAAAGATAATAGAATTCGTCTAATGGAAAGAGATGGGGATAAGATTCTTATGATTCAATTGTTAGTAATTATTACCGTGACTAATTGCAACTGTCACAACTGTAAAGGTAGAAGTTTTGTAACAAAAACGGGGGAGTAGTTAATCTTACAGTCCAGAGACAGAGGACCCTAGGACTATCAAGGGAGAAGAGTACAAGTGGAATGCCGGACCCTATCCAGAGAAGCAGTGACAGCAGAGATGGAGGCAGAGATGAGGACATGGAGAGAGAGAGCAACTGAGGACTCTTGACTCATGGAAGAGAAAGACTGAGTGTGGGCAGTCAGGAAGTAGGCTTGCAGAATGTGCCCTTTGGTTGTTTAAATTATTAATATTCTTGAGTGTTTTTGCACTCCCCCCCTCCAAAAAAAAATAGAAGTAAATACTGTTGAATGATGCACGGAGGAGATTGTAACCATTGCAATGAAACAAACGATGGTGTAGAACTGATGTCTCCCATGTAAACTATCACTCAATTCACAATTAAAAAGAGATACTAGAACTCTTCCATAGTTTTTTGAAGCTGCCTCATAGTTACACTTTAAATTCCCTGGATTCAAAAACCAGTTCATTTTACCCTGTAGTTCCTACCTGCTCAATAATCAATTATTTCACTGAGTAATTGGGAGAATCAAATCAAATAAAGTCTTTGAAAGTACTTTGTAAATTAAAAGTACAAATTAGGGTGTTATTTATTGTTTCATTGTAAGTAATGATCAGACACAACTAAAATTTTTTTACCACCATGGTGATGGTGATCCCATGTGTGTCTGCTTCATAATGATGAATATTTTGGAAGTGAATCACCAGGTGTTTCTTCTGAGGCATTTCTGGGGAGGCTCTAACCTCCAGACTTTTGGTTAGCAGCCAAGCACTTTAACCGTATGTACTACCGTGGGACTCCAGCATTTTCTGGGTATCTTAATACCAGCCAGTACTTGTGCTCAGCACTTTGATATATTTCTTCTCATTCCATACTATCTGTGTGAGGCTAATATTTTTGAAGAAGAGGGAAATGAATTTCAGGGCAATTTTCTTGGGGTCACAGTCAGGAAATAGTGATTACTTTCTCCACCTGACAATTCCAATTAAGATGGTAAATAGTTGAGTAGTATATGAAGGCTTCAAAAAGTTGGTGGAAAGGAATTGAAAAATAATGAATGAACTCTTTGAAGCCCTCTCATCATATTATTCCAGTGAATTAGTAATATAAATAATTGTTCCCCACAAGGAACCTCTCCAGCACTTTGACACATATTAATGTCACTCAATATAATCTTATTAGTAACAGCCAGGTTTTTAGTAGCACCAGGAGCAAGGGTGCCCGGCTGCATGGCTGCCTTGGGCTGCCTAATTCCCTGCCTGCCCTCTGGTGGTGATACTAACAAAAAATGAACCCAGAGCAAGAGAGCAGGGAGAAGTGGTCATTTCTGGAAAACCCTTCACTTCTTTAGGACTTTCTGGAGCCCAGACTCCCTCTCATATTCTCGGACCCCACTCCACCCCTTTGCTTCAGCCACCAGAATTCCCCGTCCTTTCTGAATGAGCCCGTCTAGGGCACAATGAGTGGTCGTTCTCATCCTTCTACCAGTGGGGCACTTGACAGAAGCCCAGCTCAGATACCACCCGACCTGGGAAGCTAACCCCACAACTCCCCCATATCTTTGCCCACATCCTTGTTGTAGCATTGTATGTTACTGAAATTCATCTGATCCCAGGGCCCAGAATCCTCTACCCACTTCAATGCCATCCTCCTCTGCCCTGAGTCAGGACAGCAGTGAGTAATACCCTTATGTCTGCTGTGGTTAATAGAGAGGCAATGAAATTACAGCTTTGCAGCAGAACTGTAACTTTATATTCCCTAACTGAGTCATCCTGCCTTCAGCCCCTGTAGGGTACCACAGATGGGTAATTCAGCCTTCTTTGGCAACAGTAATTACTTGGGAATGGCACCCTCATTAGCTCAGAGATTAAGCTTAGCCAGTTCTGGGTTTTTCTCCCTCATCCTACACATTCTCTGGATTTTTCTCCCTCTTCCTACACATTCTCTAAAGTTATTTGTGTTCTCAGGCTCTCACTCTGGCACTGAGATGGGGTGAGGAGACATATGGCTGGTCCTTGTGCTGACTCTCCAGTCCCCAGACAACTTCCACTGGTACCACAGAGACGTACCTGGTCCAACCATCATGCTGACCCTATTATCCTCTCTCTGAGCCTGAAGTCACTACCCTCGGTGATCTTCTCTTCCCAACCCCAGGCTTACTGTAGGCTACTGTTTCCTTCAACACCTGTGATTGTCCACAGGCAGGTAGGATGCTTGGATGCCCAGAGGCCAAGTGATATGGGTCATGGGGACTTGGGTTCGGTCTCAGGTCCAAACAACTCCCAAAGTATTTCTATTCTCTTTCTTAGGCACCATGGGGCTTGCCATTTTTCTGGCCTTCATCTCAAGTAGGGGAGAAAACCCTTTGCTATCTGGAGTTCCCCATTATTTTTCTGGGTATTTCGGCCACCCCACGCGTACTTTCCTCTTCCCATATTCAACCCAGAGGGTGAGGCAGGCATGGGCACTCGCTCTCCACCAGCACTCTAGAAGGACTTCCCATCTTCCACTCTGTCAGGCGGAAGCCATCTGACACTTGGATCCTTCTCTGTCTCTTGGTTGTTCTACACTTTCTTCTCAGCCTCGTGGCTCAGTGACAAAAGAAAGAGCTGTGGGGGATAAGACTCAAAATATTGCCAAAAATGTCATCCTGCTGAAGCCATCTAATAAAATCACCTCTCTGATGGTAAGGCATCACATGCCACATAAAATGAATACCAAGTCCCTAAGAATTGGTGTAGATGTAGAGAATTCTGGACACCGCAAAGGCAGGTATGCCGTTAGTCTCTGACCCACCTCAAAGAAAGCTGCCCACTCCACATAATGGCCTCCGCTAAACTGGGTGTGTTGTTGTGTGAACGGTAACAGGACTGCGGCCCACCAGCTAAGTAAAGAAACTAGACAAAAATATGGGACCCCATATAACACCATCCTGTAAAACACTGTGTGATAATGGGTCTATCCTAAAATGGCTGTTTTCTTTAAGCCAAAAGCTGAATCTTGACATCACTTAAATAGCCCCAGCAATACCAAATAAATACCAGGCTGTATAGATTGGTGAGAGCCCCTAAGTGGTGTACACAGTTTATGTGCTTGACTGCTAACTGGTTTGAGTTCACCCAGAGATGCCTCGTAAGAAAGGTCTGGCAGTCTATGTCTGAAAAATCAACTGTTGAAAACTCTGTGGAGCACAGTTTTACTCTAACATCCGTGGGGCCACGTGAGGCAGAGTCCCCTCGATGCTAGGTGGTGCTATAGAGCAGTGAACACCCTCTTCTTTTATCGGTACCACTTGTATCTGAAGTACCTGGAAAGTGTGTGATTTGTTGTTTGGGGTCCTTTCCCCAGGTTTTAAATTTCAGAAACTTGGTGTTAAGAAATTCTGTAGGAGTTGGTGGGTCCAAACCTCCATGTCACAGTGGGCCACCCTGGTTTCTGCCCCCAGGATGGAACAGCGCCACTGTGGATTGCATCGCAGATGGGCCACAGTGAGGTGGTGAGGGTGATGCTGTTGCGTGGAGCTGAGCGGGATGCAGCCCGGAATGTGAGTTTCTGAATGGAAGTGGTTCAACATGTGGGCTCAGAGCTGAAAATGCATATAAGGAAGCTCCAGAATTTAACTCAGCCAAGGATTGCTGTGGGATAAAGCACTGGACCGCAAGGTCAGATTGAACCATGAGGTCGGTGGTTCAAACTCACCAGCTGCTCCTTGGCAACCTTATCCAGGGTCACTATGAGTCAGAACTGACTTGATGTCACTAAAACAACAACCAACAACAAGGATGAGCACTGGACTGTGAACCACAAGGTTGGCGGTGTGAGCCTACCAGTGGCTCCAAGGGAGAAAAAGGAGGCTGGCTGCTCCCGCAAAAATCTGTAGCCTTGGAAACCCTATTCAGGGTCACTGTTAGTCAGAAGTGATGACATCCACCGATTGGATGTCACTTAACAACAATAAGTGTGTCCCTATTTTATCTATAACTCAGCTGGGTTTACTCCCAGCTTCCACCTGGTGTTTAGTAGGGAACCAAATGTCCAATTCAGTTTTAAAACTTGGGGTGACCCAGTATTTTTAGCAAGTGCTGCTCAGCCCTCAAAGACCCTCCTGCACCTGGGTGGCTCCTGAACAAGTTGGGGGTGAGGAGTCTTAGCTTCAGGCTTGGTGGGGGGATTGGGAGACCCACGGTCTGCAGCTGAGCAGTACAGGGTCTGTTGTTTGGGGCCAGGGACTAAGGGCAGCTTGGGGAGAGCCTTCTGCCGGGCCAGATTCTGCTATTTGGTTTTCAGTGTCTGACCTCCAAGTCTAAGACCAGAAAAGGGAACTAGAAGATACATCCTACTTCTTCACTCTTGTGGGTCCTACTCTTGTTTCTTCTTCCCAATTCCAGCTAAACCCTAGTGACAGGCTACGTATTGCCTGGCCTGCAGGAGAATGCCAGGAGATAACACCTCCAGATGCAGGAGAAAGGGGAGTCTGCAAAATCTCATCTTAGGACAAAATCTGACAACAGAGTTGAATATTCATTTTTTTTTCATCTGTCTTTGCATACTTTAAAGCAGATTTCAATCTGTCCCCCTTAACAGATACAAAGAAAAACAGATACCTAGGGTAGACTAGGGCCAGGTTGTATCAAAGGAAGGCAAAAAGAAAAGGCATGCTGAGTTTTTTTAAAAGAATAAATTCAGTTTGATATTAATGTAAATTACGAAAGGTAGTTCAATACCTGATCAACTTAGAATGCCTCTTTGGTCCATCAGTGCCCTCAAAATATGCTCTTGAAATACCCCCTGGTCCTTTCTCCAGTGTTCTGAGGGACTGGAGGCATATGAATTCCTAAATGGCAGACTTGTAAGGTAATAAATGAGCCACATACTTGTCTGATATTCTTTCCTGCAGAATCAGTTGCTGAATATGGTCTACAATGCTTCTAGGTTAGGAGGCATTGCAGGTATGGGCTGCAGTTTATGTAAACATGCTCCTTATTTTCAACACTTGACACTTGGTCAGCACACACATACATTAATGATCAACTTTTATCTCCCTCTCTCTGTTAAGGATGGCACAACAGCATTACTGAAAGCAGCCAATAAAGGTTATAATGATGTCATAGAGGAGTTGCTTAAATTCTCACCCACCCTGGGTATTCTGAAGGTAAGGTCTAAAGAGAAATGTTACCAATCTGGGGGAGGGGAAAAAAAGAGAGGTTACAAAATAAGTCACACTTGGAGTGGAGTCTGTAATAGAATTGGGTTATAATTCTCATTCTTGAAATAACATACCTATAGTTTCTTGATGCTGGAGATTCAGGCAAGAAATGGGAAGGTGGTAAAAGACTGAACCAGAGGATGTCAGTACTGAGCTTTCCAGAAAATTTTAGACAGTAGTAAGGAAGTCACTAGGGAGCCCTGGTGGTGCAGTGGTTAAAGCACTTAGCTGCCAGCTAGAAGGTCAGTGGTTCAAACCTACCAGCTTATCATCAGGAGAAAGATCTGTTCGTCTGCCTTGGAAACTCTATGGAGTCCTCTGTCTAACAGGGCCACTATGAATCAGGATTGACACACAGCAGTGGATGGTGCTAGAGTGAAATTTCTAACAGTTCCTGAGTGCTGCATGATGCAGTTAACACACTTGCTGCCAGCCAAAGGGATGGTGCATTCAGTATACCCAGAAGCACCTCAAGAGCCAAAATATGATCTTGAATATATCCCACCTGAATTGAGAGATCATCTGAAGAACAGATTTGATGCATTAAACACTAAAGACCGAAGACCAGAAGAGTTGTGGGATGACATCAAGAACATCATACATGAAGAGAGCAAAAAGTCATTAAGAAGACAAGAAAGAAGGAAAAGGTCAAAATGGATGTCAGAGGAGATGTGAAACTTGCTCTCCAGCGTAGAGAAGAAGCTAAAGCAAATGGAAGAATTGAAGAGGTCCAAGAGCTGAACAGAAAATTTCAAAGATCAGCTC